>NC_048578.1:41544856-41917356 GCF_013265735.2 Oncorhynchus mykiss
TATATAATATATATAATACCCCAGATATATAGATATATAATATATATAATACCCCAGATATATAGATATATAATATATATAATACCCCAGATATATAGATATAGATATATAATATATATAATATCCCAGATATATAGATATATAATATATATAATACCCCAGACATATAGATATATAATATAATATCCCAGATATATAGATATATAATATATATAATACCCCAGATATATAGATATAGATATATAATATATATAATACCCCAGACATATAGATATAGATATATAATATATATAATACCCCAGACATATAGATATAGATATATATAATACCCCAGATATATAGATATATAATATATATAATATCCCAGACATATAGATATATAATATATATAATACCCCAGATATATAGATATATAATATATATAAGACCTCAGATATATAGATATATAATATATATAATACCCCAGATATATAGATATATAATATATATAATATCCCAGATATATAGATATATAATATATATAATACCCCAGATATATAGATATATAATGTATATAATACCCCAGATATATAGATATATAATATATATAATACCCCAGATATATAGATATATAATATATATAATACCCCAGATATATAGATATATAATATATATAATACCCCAGATATATAGATATATAATATATATAATACCCCATATATATAGATATATAGATATATAATATAGATATATAGATATATAATATAGAATATATATAATACCCCAGATATATAGATATATAATATATATAATACCCCAGATATATAGATATATAATATATATAATACCCCAGATATATAGATATATAATGTATATAATACCCCAGATATATAGATATATAATATATATAATACCCCAGATATATAGATATATAATATATATAATATCCCAGATATATAGATATATAATATATATAATACCCCAGATATATAGATATATAATATATATAATACCCCAGATATATAGATATAGATATATAATATATATAATATCCCAGATATATAATATATATAATACCCTAGATATATAGATATATAATATATATAATACCCCAGATATATAGATATAGATATATAGATATATATAATACCCCAGATATATAGATATATAATGTATATAATACCCCAGATATATAGATATATAATATATATAATATCCCAGATATATAGATATATAATATATATAATACCCCAGATATATAGATATATAATATATATAATACCCCAGATATATAGATATAGATATATAATATATATAATACCCCAGATATATAGATATATAATATATATAATACCCCAGATATATAGATATAGATATATAGATATATATAATACCCCAGATATATAGATATATAATATATATAATACCCCAGATATATAGATATATAATGTATATAATACCCCAGATATATAGATATATAATATATATAATACCCCAGATATATAGATATATAATATATATAATACCCCAGATATATAGATATATAATATATATAATACCCCAGATATATAGATATAGATATATAGATATATATATAATACCCCAGATATATAGATATATAATATATATAATATCCCAGATATATAGATATATAATATATATAATACCCCAGATATATAGATATATAATATATATAATACCCCAGATATATAGATATAGATATATAATATATATAATACCCCAGATATATAGATATATAATATATATAATATCCCAGATATATAGATATAGATATATAATATATATAATACCCCAGATATAGATATATATATATTACCCCAGATATATAGATATATAGATATATAGATATATATATAATACCCCAGATATATAGATATAGATATATAGATATATATATAATACCCCAGATATATAGATATATAATATATATAATATCCCAGATATATAGATATATAATATATATAATATCCCAGATATATAGATATAGATATATACCTCATCCCAATCTATCTCAGAGATCTACAGACAGTTCCTTGGACTTCATAGTTGCTGCTCTGTCAACTGTGGGACCTTTATATAGACTTGAATATGCCACAGGTGGACTCAAATCAAATTGTTGTGACACCTCAAGGATGATAAAAGGAAATGGGTGTGAATACTTATATAAATTATATATTTCTGTATCTAATTTTTTAATACAATAATTTTGCAAACATATCTTAAAACACATGGTTTTCACTTGGTCATTATTGGATATTGATGGGTGAGAAAAAATATTTTATCCATTTTGAAATCACGCTGTAAGAAAATGTGGAATAAGTCAAAGGGTGTGAACATTTTCTGAAGAAACTTTGAAACATGAAGACAATCAGTGAAAAATGTACAATTCTGCACATAGAAAGTGCCATTAAAGAGGTGTCTGTACAGAGTCAGAGAGAAGAACGCTTCAAACACACAGACTGAGAAATGTAGGCAGGCCTCAACAAAACAGACATTTCAGACTGAATTTCCAACAGGGCAAATCCTTGAAGTCACAGTAATGCTAATGGTGATGACAACATTTCCTTAGGGCTCTATTCAATGCAGATCACAGAAGTTCAGCTTTTACAGCGTGATTGACATTTAGGGGCATAGAGTTCCTGCTGTAGTGGAGACGTTGCGGATGTGTCGACTCCATTACCTTCATGTTTCTATCATGGAATCTGTAACACCAAATGTAACCTGCCTAAATGACTACCGACCCGTAGCACTCAAGTTGGTAGCCATGAAATGCTTTGAAATGCTGGTCTTGACTCACATCAACACCATCATCCCAGAAACCCTAGACCCACTCTTTGCATACCCCCCCCCCCCCAACAGATCCACAGAGGATGCAATCTCAATCGCACTCCACACTGCCCTTTCCCACCTGGACAAAAGGAACACCTATGTGAGAATGCTGTTCATTGACGACAGCTCAGCATTCAACACCATAGTGCCCTCAAAGCTCATCACTAAGCTAAGGACCCTGGGACTGTATACCTCCCTCTGCAACTGGATCCTGGACTTCCTGACGGGCTGCCCCCAGGTGGTGAGGGTAGGTAACAAATGTCTAGCTGATCCTCAACACAGGAACCCCGCAGGGGTACTCCCTGCTCACCCACGACTGCATGGCCAGGCACGACTGCAACACCATCATTAAGTTTGCCGATGACAACACCGACAAGACAACCTATAAGGATGTCAGAGACCTGACCGTGTGGTGCCAGGACAACAACCTCTCCCTCAACATGATCAAGACAAAGGAGATTATTATGGACTACAGGAAAAGGAGGACCGAGCACGACCCCATTCTCATCGATGGGGCTGTAGTGGAGCAGGTTGAGAACTTCAAGTTCCTTGGTGTCCACATCACCAACAAACTAACATGGTCCAAGCACACAACAAAACCTATTCCCCCTCAGGAGACTGAAAAGATTTGGCATGGGTCGTCAGATCCTCTAAAGGTTCTACAGCTGCACCATCGAGAGCATCTTGACGGGTTGCATCACTGCCTGTTATGGCAACTGCTCTGCCTCCGACCGCAAGGCACTACAGAGGGTAGTGCGTATAGCCCAGTACATCACTGGGGCCAAGCTTCCTACCATCCAGGAACTATATACCAGGCGGTGTCATAGGAAAGCCCTAAAAATTGTCAAAGACTAACCACCCTAGTCATACACTGTTCTCTCTGCTACCGCACGGCAAGCAGTACCAAAGCACCAAGTCTAGGTCCAAGAGGCTTCTAAACAGCTTCTACCCCCCCAAGCCATAAGACTCCTGAACATCTAATCAAATGGCTTCCAAGAGTATTTGCATTGCCCCCCCCCCCACACACACACTGGTGCTACTCTATTATCGAGGCATAGTCACTTCAACTAACCAGGGAGTTCCCCTGTATAGAGTCTATAGTATAGAGTCTAGAGTCTATAGTGTTGGTAATATTATTTTCCTAAAACTGCATTGTTGGTTAAGGGCTTGGTTAAGGGTTAAATCCTTTTGTATTTTAAAAGAACATTGTTTTCCATTCCCTCTGTACCTTTGTAGGGATCATAATGACTAAACAAAACCAGACGTCATGGGTCCTGCAGAACCAGTTCCTCCACATTTCAGCCATACTTTTAAACTGGAAGAACTTGTCCCGATTGGCGTTTTTAAAATCACTGATGAAGGATTTTGAGGCTGATTCCCTGACCTGTCAATGTTTTTAATTTGCTGTTTTATACTCGTGAATTCAATGTTTTTTTTACTAGATTACTTGTAGTTTCTCATGTTGTCTGTCTAATTTTTTTGTAATGACTTGGTGCTGCTTATCTTGGCCAGGGCGCACTTGAAGAGATCTCAATGAGCCCTTCCTGGTTAAATAAAGGTTAAATAAAAATTTAAAATCCAGAACCTGACAGTTGACAAGGAACGTTGCTAAAATTGTTTTAATTACAGATTTTTAAAAAGATGGCCAAGTAAAAACACAATAAAGATTATCCCATTTAAAAATACAATTTTGCCACCAAGAAGGTACAAGCCTTAAAGACTAGGGGGTTAAGTGCTCTACAGAAGACAAACAGGGAGCCCATAAGGTTTGGAGAAGGAAACAGGTGTTGAGGAAACTGCTCAAAGTATATCGAGACACTTGAGACAAATCGTTTACTGTCTCCTCAGTGTTTAGAAAGCAATAGAAGAGACGTCAGTGTTTTGACAAGGCAACAGGAAATGGTTTAAAGTAATGTTGAGGGGGCCTGGTGTGTCGCTGAGACAATGGACGGTCATGTCTGGTTCAGCACTCTCCTTTACTCCGGATGAGAATGTTACTCTTCCGCTCCCTGGGAACACACACACAGAGCAGAATTAAAAAACAAACAGAGCGAAACAAGGCAGGCAGACCCGAACAAGAGAGAAAGAGAAGTCAGTTGTTGAAAGCTTAAAAGTTGGATACTTACATGTTCTGAAAGCACAGCATGCATTCATTAGAGTAGTTGGTGCCGTCACTTCCACACACTGGCTCGAAGTTGCGGGGGCACATGGGCAAGTTGTACTGGGAACAGTCAGCCTGTTGGACAAAGACCAGGTTATGTAATAAATGAGGTGTTGGTAATAGTGTACTGGGAACAGTCAGCCTGTTGGACAAAGACCAGGTTATGTAATAAATGAGGTGTTGGTAATAGTGTACTGGGAACAGTCAGCCTGTTGGACAAATACCAGGTTATGTAATAAATGAGGTGTTGGTAATAGTGTACTGGGAACAGTCAGCCTGTTGGACAAAGACCAGGTTATGTAATAAATGAGGTGTTGGTAATAGTGTACTGGGAACAGTCAGCCTGTTGGACAAAGACCAGGTTATGTAATAAATGAGGTGTTGCTAATAGTGTACTGGAAACAGTCAGCCTGTTGGACAAAGACCAGGTTATGTAATAAATGAGGTGTTGGTAATAGTGTACTGGGAACAGTCAGCCTGTTGGACAAAGACCAGGTTATGTAATAAATTAGGTGTTGGTAATAGTGTACTGGGAACAGTCAGCCTGTTGGACAAAGACCAGGTTATGTAATAAATGAGGTGTTGGTAATAGTGTACTGGGAACAGTCAGCCTGTTGGACAAAGACCAGGTTATGTAATAAATGAGGTGTTGGTAATAGTGTACTAGGAACAGTCAGCCTGTTTTTTGATCCAACAGACTAATAAAGGACTTTGGTCTCAATAAATAAAGCGAGGTATTGGTAATAGTGTTCTGGAATGAGCCAATATGAAGAGAACAGGGTTGTAATAGTGTACTGGTATAACACCATAAGAGAACATGGATAACAGGGAACAAACCATACCTTCCCTGCTCCTTCCACTGGTGCAGTGCACCTGGGGTGTATTCATTAGTCAGATTCTGTTGCAAAACGTTTTGCAATGGAAGCCAATTACAGTTTATTCTTGGAATCAAACAGAACATTTGTCCAATAGAAATTCTCATTTATTGCAAAACATTTTACATGGAGTAAATTGTTAGTTTCGAAACGTTTCGCATCATAATCCGACTAATGAATGCAGCCCTGAATGTTATGTCAACTAAGGAAGTGACTGTAAACATACGGGTGTACTTGGTGAACAACTGAATTTTGTCCAGAGGAAGACCCATACCACAGTTCTACAGAGCAACGTGTTTTAGAAAGGCACATAGCCTTTCACTACACGAAGTAAACAACGCGTTTAGCCTGCTTACCTCTATGGTTCCGTCTGGGAGACTCGCTCCTCGTGCCAAAACTAAAACAGAGAAAGATGTTAAACCCGAGGCTCATTCAATTATTTAAACGTCAGATGTGATTTCCAGGAGTTCCAATCTAAAACGAGAAAAAAGGTTCATGTTTTCTCTAGTCAAAAAAAATGCGCGTCGGTCATCAAGGCAGTTCGCTGGAGGTATCGACTGTGTGTTTGTCTAAACTGCTCTTAGAAGTTAATGTGCCGTTTTTTAAAAATTGTTATTTAATAAAACTATTTGACTGCCACTTGGTACTAATTATGTAAAAGTCAAGATGAGCAACACTCACCGGCAACACTGAGAAGGCACAGCGTCAGCCGTGTAAAGTTCCACATTCTATCCGTTGTGAAGGTGCGTAGGCAGGTGACGCTCCCAGCCACCGGAGCCGTATTTATACATTGTAGGTCTCCACCCCAACCGCTTAAGGATCGGCCCTTTTTTTCAATGTTCGCCTAAAATGACATTCCCAAATCTAACTGCCTGTAACTCAGGCCCTGAAGCAAGGATATGGTTATTATTGGTACCATTTGAAAGGAAACACTTTGAAGTTTGTGGAAATGTGTGAAATTAATGTAGGAGAATATAACAAATTAGATCTGGTAAAAGACAATACAAAAGAAAAAAACATTTATTTATCTTTGAAATGCAAGAGATAGGCCATAATGTATTATTCTAGCCCAGGTGCAGTTTAGACTTTGGCCACTAGATGGCAGCAGTGTATGTGCAAAGTTTTAGACGATCCAATGAACCATTGCATTTCTGTTTAAATTGTTGTATCAAGACTGGACAGATGTGACTAATTGGTTTATTAATACATATTCAAGATCATAGCTGTGCACTCTCCTCAAACAATATCATGGTATTATTTCACTGTAATAGCTACTGTAAATTGGACAGTGCAGTTAGATTAACAGGAATTTAAGCTTTCTGCCAATATCAGATATGTCTATGTCCTGGGAAATGCTATTGTTACTTACAACATCATGCTAATCGCATTAGCCTACGTCAACTCAACCGTCTCGCAGGGGACCCACCAATCCTGAAGAAGTTGGTTCGTCACTAGTTACCACAGTCACAAATCTTTAACCCCGACTATTTGTACAATGTATCTTCTTAAAATGTGCCTAACCCTCTTAACCTTACATTTGAATGAAATGTGTCTATGGAAACTAGTGAGAACCCCACTCAGAGAGATGTGTCCTGTACCTTTGTGAGAGTGTTGTGATTAAGCATACCAAAGGGACTTACATCAATTTACTTCCCCCAAAACATCTGGAGGATCTAATATGCAAGATAGTATGGGAACATAGGCTACCCAAGCTGTTCCTTTCTAGATAACAATGATTCTATAACAACAACATCAGCCTATCAGTAGTAGCCAGTTAGCTAGCTATCTAACTACAAAGCTAACCAGTTTGCTAGATACACTATATATACAAAAGTATGTGAACAACCCCTTCAAATTAGTGGATTCGGCTATTTCAGCCACACCGTTGCTGACAATGCTACTTAATATAATGTTTACATACCCTACATTATTCATCTCATATGTATACGTATATACTGTACTCGATACCATCTACTGCATCTTGCCTATGCCGCTCTGTACCAACACTCATTCATATATCTTTATGTACATATTCTTTATCCCTTTACACTTGTGTGTATAAGGTAGTAGTTTTGGAATTGTTAGTTAGATTACTCGTTGGTTATTACTGCATTGTCGGAACTAGAAGCACAAGCATTTCGCTACACTCGCATTAACATCTGCTAACCATGTGTATGTGACAAATTAATTTGATTTGATTTGATGTTACAGGTGTATAAAATCGAGTACACAGCCATGCAATCTCCATAGACAAACATTGGCAGTAGAATGGCCTTACTGAAGAGCTCAGTCACTTTCAACGTGGCACCGTCATAGGATGCCACCTTTCCATCAAGTCAGTGTGTCAATTTTCTGCCCTGCTAGAGCTGCGCCGGTCAACTGTAAGTGCTGTGAAGTGGAAACATCTAGGAGCAACAGCGGCTCAGTTGCCAAGCGGTAGGCCACACAAGCTCACAGAACGGGACAGCTGAGTGCTCAAGCGCGTAAAAATCGTCTGTCCTCGGTTTCAACACTCACTACCGAGTTCCAAACTGCCTCTGGAAGTAACTTCAGCACAATAACTGTTCGTCAGGAGCTTCATGAAATAGGTTTCCATGGCCGAGCAGCCGCACACAAGCCTAAGATCACCATGAGCAATGCCAAGCATTGGCTGGAGTGGTGTAAAACTCGCTGCCATTGGACTCAGTGGAACAGTGGAAATGAGTTCTCTGGAGTGATGAATCAATTCACGCTACGCATCTGGCAATCTGTATTTGGCGGATGCCAGGAGAACATTACCTTCCCCAATGAATAGTTCTAACTGTAAAGTTTGGTGGAGGAGGAATAAAGGTTGGGGGCTGTTTTTCATGGTTCGGGCCTTAGTTCCAGTGAAGGGAAATCTTAACGCTACAGTATTCAATGACATTCTAGATGATTCTGTGCTTCCAACATTGTGGCAACAGTTTGGGGAAGGCCTTTTCCTGTTTCCGCATGACAATGCCCCTGTGCACAAAGCAAGGTCCAGACATAAATGGTTTGTCGAGAATGGTGTGGAAGAACTTGACTGGCCTGCACAGAGCCCTGACCTCAACCACACCACCTGGTATTGTATTGAACCCAGTTTGTTTCTAAATGGTTACAACAGCACCTGGTATTGTATTGACCCCAGTTTGTTTCTAAAGGGTTACAACACCACCTGGTATTGTATTGAACCCAGTTTGTTTCTAAAGGGTTACAACACCACCTGGTATTGTATTGACCCCAGTTTGTTTCTAAAGGGTTACAACACCACCTGGTATTGTATTGACCCCAGTTTGTTTCTAAAGGGTTACAACACCACCTGGTATTGTATTGACCCCAGTTTGTTTCTGAAGGGTTACAACACCACCTGGTATTGTATTGAACCCAGTTTGTTTCTAAAGGGTTACAACACCACCTGGTATTGTATTGAACCCAGTTTGTTTCTAAAGGGTTACAACACCACCTGGTATTGTATTGACCCCAGTTTGTTTCTAAAGGGTTACAACAACACCTGGTATTGTATTGACCCCAGTTTGTTTCTAAAGGGTTACAACACCATTTGGTTTTGCTTTGATGAGACAGGGAACTCATACATTGTCATTAAAATCTCATTGTATGTATTCAGATTTCAATCTGAGGTGAGCAGCTGGCACACAAGTAAAAAGGCCTTCCTAGACCACTGTTCTAAAAACAGGGACTTGTTTTTATGTTTTATGGTTTTATGATGATTCCATATAACATACTTATGAGGGGGGAAATTATGTTTGTTTTTGAAGGGATCAACAATTAAGCATTTGTTTGTTGTTTGTGGAAATCAGCCAGTTTGCAGGAAGTTTTTCACATGCATAAGGAAACCTAAGCCACCAAATGTATTGAAAATAAGATATGGTAATGTAAACCAACACTTTGTTTTGTGTCCTTAAAGTAAAGCTTTTATCCAGGGAATCTTTAAGACTTGGTAAAAATGTGTGAAGTTCAACACATTAGCACTGCCCTCGTTCACTCTGTTTAAAGAACATCTTTCTTTTTTCTCACTTTGTGAGGTTTATTTTTCCACATAAAGTTAAACAGCGTCTTATCTAATTGGTAGAAAATAGATTTGGGATTGTCAAGACAAGAGGACACATACGAAGAAGGCCTTAGATAAGCCTTAGTCAGGAAAAAGTGGACAAATCTATGTCTAACCACGAGTTGAACTTGTGTTTTATTGACAACTGGGGAAAGATGAAGGTTCTTCATTATTTCCTTCTCTTTTGTTATTTTTTTATCCCTAAATAATTCACTGTGTCTTTGATCTGTCCTATGGTATTGTGTAGAACCATATTAAATATCAAATAATAGTGTTGAGCGTGGTGATTCGTGTAGGCCCTCAATAGATTTAGAGCGTCTAGTACTGAGCAGTGACTCGTTTAAGCCCTCAATAAATTGTGTTGTCTCTGATCATGCATTCAAGGTTCTCTCGTTCGTTTTCACTGTTAGAGCCCCAATTATGTTTTGTTGTAGCTCAAGTAAAGATGGTTCTGTGTTTGCTCTCTTTGGTACAGGGCTGAATGGTGAAAAATAGTTTCCATCCGTTTTCATTTCGTGTTCAGAAGTAGTACTCATTGAGCCGGCTCACTGCATGGAGCCGGGTAACAGTGTTTAGAAGTAGTACTCATTGAGCCGGCTCACTGCATGGAGCCGGGTAACAGTGTTCTGGGGCAGGAGTGATTTTCTGCTTGTTCTGCTTCTCCTTTTTCAGTTTGTCTCGTTTGATCATTTTACCTCAGGTTAGCCTGCAGGCTAACTAGCTGGCAACAGGTCTAGAAAGTTTTTTAAAAATACAAAAAACTAAAGATATTCCTGACACACAAAAGTCACATATAACTATTTAGTCGCGTAGTCTGTTCACAGTTCAATTTGAGAGCAGGCGTCAAAATCCAGGAGGAGCGCTCGCTCACATCACATCTGACCAAGTCGCCGTCACCATGGCAACCCCTACACGGAGCCTTCCGCATTGTTACAACATTTGGGGGGCGCATGGCGATGCGGTTACGGAGCTCAATAAGCTCTTTGCACGCCCACTAGCCTACGTATTTTCGCTAAAATCCCAGCCAGACAGCTAGCGAGATACACATAATGCACCGACAGCAGAGAGAGAGAGAGAGCAATGACGTGCTGCACAGATCTGCACATATGTGATGTAGAACGCCATTTTCGGGGACCACCTTTTGGCTCGTGAGGGCACCTATTAGAACTAATGGCAACAACAACAAAAAGTAAACAAAAGTGCCGGAGAATGTCTGTAAGAGAAATTTTAGATTTTCAATCTGATACCAGATGATTCTGTTAAGGTTGTGTTTAAATTGCATCCTAATCTCCCACATTGTAATCTCATTTATTACACTTTTAGTAGAGAGACACCTCAAACAAAATATGTTTATTTTAACCTGGTAAATTGACTGAGAACACATTCTCATTTACAGCAACAACCTGGGGAATAGTTACAGGGGAGAGGAATGAGACAATTAATTGTAAGTGATTAGGTGGCCGTGATGGTTTGAAGGCCAGACTGGGAATTTATCCAGGACACCGGGGTTAACACCCCTACTCTTACAATAAGTGCCATGGGATCTTTTAGTGACCACACAGAGTCAGGACACCTGTTTAACGTCCCATCTGAATGACAGCACCCTACACCAATCACTAACCTGGGATGTTTTCTTTAGACCAGAGGAAATGGTGCCTCCTACTGGCCCTCCAACACCACTTCAAGCAGCATCTTGTCTCCCATCCAGGGACCGACCAGCTTCAGATGCAAGCCAGCAGTGGTATGCAGGGTGATATGCTGATGGCTACTAAAAGTCTACGAAATCCAATTTTCCAGTAATATACTACAGTGTTTTGACCAGGCTGTGGCAGAGAGAGCAGATAACAGCCATTAGAGATAGTGTTTCTGCTGAGGCTGTTAAGGTGTGAAGGACAGATAAATATGTGTGTCCTGGTGCCAACGAAGAGGTTTACGCCGGGCTGATAAAAGCTTTCAAGGTCACTCTTCACGACTGTCTTTAGTGTGCTTGGACCACGTTAGTTTGTTGTTGATGTGGACACCAAGGCACTTGAAGCTCTCAACCTGCTCTACTGCAGCCCCGTCTATGAGAATGGGGGCGTGCTCCATCCCCCTTTGCCTGTAGTCCACAATAATCTGCTTTGTCTTGATCATATGATATGTTAACGAATTTGCTAAATGTATGATGTGTTACGAATTCCAATTTGTTGTGGCTAACCGTTAGCTAGGCGGCTAACCGTTAGCTAGGCGGCTAACTGTTAGCTAGGCGGCTAACCGTTAGCTAACCGTTAGCTAGGCTTCTAACCGCTAGCTAGGTGGCTAACCGTTAGCTAGGCGGCTAACCACTAGCTAGGCGGCTAACCGTTAGCTAGGCGGCTAACGTTAAGGTTAGGAGTTAGGTTAGGGGTTAGGGAAAGGGAAATGGTTAGCTAATATGGTAAGCGGTTGCAAAGTAACAAAAAAAGTAGTAAGTAGATGCTAATAGCTAAAATTGTCCGGTTTTGAGATTTAAACACACAACCGTTGGGTTGCTAGACGTTCGCATGGCACGCCTACCCATCCACCCTGATCAACCACCCTACTTTCGTTTTTGCATTAAGTGATCTTCTGTCTTATATAACCATAACAATCGTAACATATCATACTAATTTGGGTGTTTTGGTTTTACATGCATTATGTTATGTCTAGTCTATGAGACCAGGTTGATTTCCTCACCAGCAGAAATAAGAGTTTATTTGTGCCTGTCCTCAAGACTCCGCGTCCCAAACTGATACTGTTGGGTTGTACTTTGCATTAATAAAGGCTGACAGCAAACTGTCTTGAATGTCAAATAGTGGATTTGGGCATTTCAGCATCTCAACCGGTCAGCAGTGAATGGTTTGGTTAGTCCTGGCCTTTTCATGAGAGGCTGATTAGAATGAAATGTTTTCTGTGTAACCTGCTGAGAGAAGGGCTGCATGGGGCCGAGGAGAACTGAAGCAGAAACAGACTGCCACTCTAACACACGGTCAGGGAAGTTGACCCCACAGAAACAGACTGCCACTCTAACACACAGTCAGGGAAGTTGACCCCACAGAAACACACTGCAGGAACACACAGTCAGGGAAGTTGACCCCACAGAAACAGACTGCCACTCTAACACACAGTCAGGGAAGTTGACCCCACAGAAACAGACTGCCACTCTAACACACGGTCAGGGAAGTTGACCCCACAGAAACAGACTGCCACTCTAACACACAGTCAGGGAAGTTGACCCCACAGAAACAGACTGCCACTCTAACACACAGTCAGGGAAGTTGACCCCACAGAAACAGACTGACACTAACACACAGTCAGGGAAGTTGACCCCACAGAAACAGACTGCCACTCTAACACACAGTCAGGGAAGTTGACCCCACAGAAACACACTGCCACTCTAACACACAGTCAGGGAAGTTGACCCCACAGAAACACACTGCAGGAACACACAGTCAGGGAAGTTGACCACACAGAAACAGACTGCCACTCTAACACACAGTCCGGGAAGTTGACCCCACAGAAACACACTGCAGGAACACACACCACACACACACACCAGCCAGCCAGCCAGCAGGGTTTCTCTGTTCACTGCGCAGACAGGAACAAAGAACTCTGCAGGAAGCAAAGAGGTGGAGAGGTCATGATTAACAACTCATGGTGTGATTGTGATTAACATACAGGAACTCAAGTCCTTTTGTTGTCCTGATCTGGAGTACCTCAACATCAAATACCAACCGCATTACCTCCTGAGAGAATTATCTTCGGTTGTAGTCACTGCCGTGTACATTACCCCACAAGCCGACACCCCGACGACTCTCAAGGAGTGTTAACCATTGCTAGGCGCAGACGGCATCACAAGCCGCGTCCTCAGAGCATGCGCAGACCAGCCGTCTGGAGTGTTTACGGACATATTCAATCTCTCCCTATCCCAGTTTGTTGTCCCCACATGCTTCAAGATGACCACCATTGTTCCTGTTCCCAAGAAAGTGAAAGTATCTGAACTAAACAACTCTCGCCAAATAGCCCTCACTTCTGTCATCATGAAGTGCTTTGAGAGGCTGGTTAAGGATCATATCACCTCTTCCTTACCTGACCCACTAGACCCACTTCAGTTTACTTACCGCCCTAATAGGTCCACAGACGATGCAATCTCCATCACACATTGCCCTATCTGGACAAGAGGAAAAAGTATGTAAGAATACTTTTCATCAATGACAGCTCAGCCTTCAACGCCATAGTGCCTGCCCTCCAAGCTCATCACTTAGCTTAAGGCTCTGGGTCTGAACATCTCCCCGTTCACCTGCTCCCTCCTGTCCTCCCTGTTCACCTGCTCCCTCGTGTCCTCCCTGTTCACCTGCTCCCTCGTGTCCTCCCTGTTCACCTGCTCCCTCGTGTTCTCCCCGTTCACCTGCTCCCTCCTGTCCTCCCTGTTCACCTGCTCCCTCCTGTCCTCCCTGTTCACCTGCTCCCTCCTGTCCTCCCTGTTCACCTGCTCCCTCCTGTCCTCCCCGTTCACCTGCTCCCTCCTGTCCTCCCTGTTCACCTGGTCCCTCCTGTCCTCCCTGTTCACCTGCTCCCTCCTGTCCTCCCTGTTCACCTGCTCCCTCCTGTCCTCCCTGTTCACCTGCTCCCTCCTGTCCTCCCCGTTCACCTGCTCCCTCCTGTCCTCCCTGTTCACCTGCTCCCTCCTGTCCTCCCCGTTCACCTGCTCCCTCCTGTCCTCCCTGTTCACCTGGTCCCTCCTGTCCTCCCTGTTCACCTGGTCCCTCCTGTCCTCCCTGTTTACCTGCTCCCACCTGTCCTCCCCGTTCACCTGCTCCCTCCTGTCCTCCCCGTTCACCTGCTCCCTCCTGTCCTCCCTGTTCACCTGCTCCCTCCTGTCCTCCCTGTTCACCTGCTCCCTCCTGTCCTCCCTGTTCACCTGCTCCCTCCTGTCCTCCCCGTTCACCTGCTCCCTCCTGTCCTCCCCGTTCACCTGCTCCCTCCTGTCCTCCCTGTTCACCTGCTCCCTCCTGTCCTCCCTGTTCACCTGCTCCCTCCTGTCCTCCCTGTTCACCTGCTCCCTCCTGTCCTCCCTGTTCACCTGCTCCCTCCTGTCCTCCCCGTTCACCTGCTCCCTCCTGTCCTCCCCGTTCACCTGCTCCCTCCTGTCCTCCCCGTTCACCTGCTCCCTCCTGTCCTCCCTGTTCACCTGCTCCCTCCTGTCCTCCCTGTTCACCTGCTCCCTCCTGTCCTCCCTGTTCACCTGGTCCCTCCTGTCCTCCCTGTTCACCTGCTCCCTCTTGTCCTCCCTGTTCACCTGCTCCCTCCTGTCCTCCCTGTTCACCTGGTCCCTCCTGTCCTCCCTGTTCTCCCACGACTGCGTGGCTACGCACATCTCCAGCTCAATCGTCAAGTTTACTGACGACACAACACTGGTAGGCCTGATTACCAATTATGACGAGAAAGCCGGAGTTGTGTCAGGAAAACAACGTCTCCCTCAATGTCAACAAAATGAAGAGAGACAACAGAGAGAGCACTTCCACAGGGCCGCAATGGAGAGGCTCAAAATAGGGACCTGAAATGGTCCCTTTACACAGACAGTGTTGTGAAGAAGGCTCAACGGTGCCTCTTCAACCTCAAGAGACTGAAGAAATTTGGCTTGGCCTCTATCACATCCTGGTATGGCAATTTCAACCTCTGCAATTGCAGGGCTTTGCCAGAGGGTGGTGCTGTCAGCCCAACGCATCACCGGGGGAAGACTACCTGCCCTCCAGGACATCTACAGCACCCGATGTCACAGGAAGGCCATAAAGATCATCAAGGACAACAACCACCCGAGCCACGGCCTGTTCACATCGCTACCATCTAGAAGGTGGACCCAGTACAGATGCATCAAAGCTGGGACCTAGAGACTGAAAAACAGCTTCTTTCTCCAGGCCATCAGACTGTTAAACAGCCATCACTAGTCTACCTTCGCCCAGGGCCCTGCCTTGAACCTTAGTCACTGTTACAGCTACCACCCGGTACTCTACCCTGAACCTTAGTCACTGTTACAGCTACCACCCGGTACTCTACCCTGAACCTTAGTCACTGTTACGGCTACCACCCGGTACTCTACCCTGAACCTTAGTCACTGTTACGGCTACCACCCGGTACTCTACCCTGCCCTGAACCTTAGTCACTGTTACGGCTACCACCCGGTACTCTACCCTGCACCTTAGTCACTGTTACGGCTACCACCCGGTACTCTACCCTGCCTTGAACCTTAGTCACTGTTACGGCTACCACCCGGTACTCTACCCTGAACCTTAGTCACTGTTACGGCTACCACCCGGTACTCTACCCTGCCCTGAACCTTAGTCACTGTTACGGCTACCACCCGGTACTCTACCCTGCACCTTAGTCACTGTTACGGCTACCACCCGGTACTCTACCCTGCCTTGAACCTTAGTCACTGTTACGGCTACCACCCGGTACTCTACCCTGAACCTTAGTCACTGTTACGGCTACCACCCGGTACTCTACCCTGAACCTTAGTCACTGTTACGGCTACCACCCGGTACTCTACCCTGAACCTTAGTCACTGTTACGGCTACCACCCGGTACTCTACCCTGCCCTGAACATTAGTCACTGTTACGGCTACCACCCGGTACTCTACCCTACCCTGAACCTTAGTCACTGTTATGGCTACCACCCGGTACTCTACCCTGCCTTGAACCTTAGTCACTGTTACGGTTACCACCCGGTACTCTACCCTGAACCTTAGTCACTGTTACAGCTACCACCCGGTACTCTACCCTGAACCTTAGTCACTGTTACGGCTACCACCCGGTACTCTACCCTGAACCTTAGTCACTGTTACGGCTCCCACCCGGTACTCTACCCTGAACCTTAGTCACTGTTAAGGCTCCCACCCAATACTCTACCCTGAACCTTAGTCACTGTTACGGCTACCACCCGGTACTCTACCCTGCCCTGAACCTTAGTCACTGTTATGGCTACCACCCGGTACTCTACCCTGCCTTGAACCTTAGTCACTGTTACGGCTACCACAAGATACTCTACCCTGCCCTGAACCTTAGTCACTGTTACGGCTACCACCCGGTACTCTACCCTGCCCTGAACCTTAGTCACTGTTACGGCTACCACCCGGTACTCTACCCTGAACCTTAGTCACTGTTACGGCTACCACCCGGTACTCTACCCTGAACCTTAGTCACTGTTACGGCTACCACCCAGTACTCTACCCTGAACCTTAGTCACTGTTACGGCTACCACCCGGTACTCTACCCTGCACCTTAGTCACTGTTACGGCTACCATCCGGTACTCTACCCTGAACCTTAGTCACTGTTACGGCTACCACCCGGTACTCTACCCTGAACCTTAGTCACTGTTACGGCTACCACCCGGTACTCTACCCTGCCTTGAACCTTAGTCACTGTTACAGCTACCACCCGGTACTCTACCCTGAACCTTAGTCACTGTTACGGCTACCACCCGGTACTCTACCCTGAACCTTAGTCACTGTTACTGCTACCACCCGGTTCTCTACCCTGCCCTGAACATTAGTCACTGTTACGGCTACCACCCGGTACTCTACCCTGAACCTTAGTCACTGTTACGGCTACCACCCGGTACTCTACCCTGAACCTTAGTCACTGTTACGGCTACCACCCGGTACTCTACCCTGAAGCTTAGTCACTGTTACAGCTACCACCCGGTACTCTACCCTGAACCTTAGTCACTGTTATGGCTACCACCCGGTACTCTACCCTGCCTTGAACCTTAGTCACTGTTACGGCTACCACTCGGTACTCTAACCTGAAACTTAGTAACTGTTACAGCTACCACCCGTTACTCTACTCTGCCTTGAACCTTAGTCACTGTTACGGCTACCACCCGGTACTCTACCCTGAACCTTAGTCACTGTTACGGCTACCACCCGGTACTCTACCCTGAACCTTAGTCACTGTTACAGCTACCACCCGGTACTCTACCCTGAACCTTAGTCACTGTTACGACTACCACCCGGTACTCTACCCTGAACCTTAGTCACTGTTACAGCTACCACCCGGTACTCTACCCTGAACCTTAGTCACTGTTACGGCTCCCACCCGATACTCTACCCTGAACCTTAGTCACTGTTACGGCTACCACCCGGTACTCTACCCTGAGCCTTAGTCACTGTTACGGCTACCACCCGGTACTCTACCCTGCCTTGAACCTTAGTCACTGTTACAGCTACCACCCGGTACTCTACCCTGAACCTTAGTCACTGTTACGGCTACCACCCGGTACTCTACCCTGAACCTTAGTCACTGTTACTGCTACCACCCGGTACTCTACCCTGCCCTGAACATTAGTCACTGTTACGGCTACCACCCGGTACTCTACCCTGAACCTTAGTCACTGTTACGGCTACCACCCGGTACTCTACCCTGAACCTTAGTCACTGTTATGGCTACCACCCGGTACTCTACCCTGCCTTGAACCTTAGTCACTGTTACGGTTACCACCCGGTACTCTACCCTGAACCTTAGTCACTGTTACAGCTACCACCCGGTACTCTACCCTGAACCTTAGTCACTGTTACGGCTACCACCCGGTACTCTACCCTGAACCTTAGTCACTGTTACGGCTCCCACCCGGTACTCTACCCTGAACCTTAGTCACTGTTACGGCTCCCACCCAATACTCTACCCTGAACCTTAGTCACTGTTACGGCTACCACCCGGTACTCTACCCTGCCCTGAACCTTAGTCACTGTTATGGCTACCACCCGGTACTCTACCCTGCCTTGAACCTTAGTCACTGTTACGGCTACCACAAGATACTCTACCCTGCCCTGAACCTTAGTCACTGTTACGGCTACCACCCGGTACTCTACCCTGCCCTGAACCTTAGTCACTGTTACGGCTACCACCCGGTACTCTACCCTGAACCTTAGTCACTGTTACGGCTACCACCCGGTACTCTACCCTGCCTTGAACCTTAGTCACTGTTACAGCTACCACCCGGTACTCTACCCTGAACCTTAGTCACTGTTACGGCTACCACCCGGTACTCTACCCTGAACCTTAGTCACTGTTACTGCTACCACCCGGTTCTCTACCCTGCCCTGAACATTAGTCACTGTTACGGCTACCACCCGGTACTCTACCCTGAACCTTAGTCACTGTTACGGCTACCACCCGGTACTCTACCCTGAACCTTAGTCACTGTTACGGCTACCACCCGGTACTCTACCCTGAAGCTTAGTCACTGTTACAGCTACCACCCGGTACTCTACCCTGAACCTTAGTCACTGTTATGGCTACCACCCGGTACTCTACCCTGCCTTGAACCTTAGTCACTGTTACGGCTACCACTCGGTACTCTAACCTGAAACTTAGTAACTGTTACAGCTACCACCCGTTACTCTACTCTGCCTTGAACCTTAGTCACTGTTACGGCTACCACCCGGTACTCTACCCTGAACCTTAGTCACTGTTACGGCTACCACCCGGTACTCTACCCTGAACCTTAGTCACTGTTACAGCTACCACCCGGTACTCTACCCTGAACCTTAGTCACTGTTACGACTACCACCCGGTACTCTACCCTGAACCTTAGTCACTGTTACAGCTACCACCCGGTACTCTACCCTGAACCTTAGTCACTGTTACGGCTACCACCCGGTACTCTACCCTGAGCCTTAGTCACTGTTACGGCTACCACCCGGTACTCTACCCTGCCTTGAACCTTAGTCACTGTTACAGCTACCACCCGGTACTCTACCCTGAACCTTAGTCACTGTTACGGCTACCACCCGGTACTCTACCCTGAACCTTAGTCACTGTTACTGCTACCACCCGGTACTCTACCCTGCCCTGAACATTAGTCACTGTTACGGCTACCACCCGGTACTCTACCCTGAACCTTAGTCACTGTTACGGCTACCACCCGGTACTCTACCCTGAACCTTAGTCACTGTTACGGCTACCACCCGGTACTCTACCCTGAAGCTTAGTCACTGTTACAGCTACCACCCGGTACTCTACCCTGAACCTCAGTCACTGTTATGGCTACCACCCGGTACTCTACCCTGCCTTGAACCTTAGTCACTGTTACGGCTACCACTCGGTACTCTAACCTGAACCTTAGTAACTGTTACAGCTACCACCCGTTACTCTACTCTGCCTTGAACCTTAGTCACTGTTACGGCTACCACCCGGTACTCTACCCTGAACCTTTGTCACTGTTACGGCTACCACCCGGTACTCTACCCTGAACCTTAGTCACTGTTACAGCTACCACCCGGTACTCTACCCTGAACCTTAGTCACTGTTACGACTACCACCCGGTACTCTACCCTGAACCTTAGTCACTGTTACAGCTACCACCCGGTACTCTACCCTGAACCTTAGTCACTGTTACGGCTCCCACCCGATACTCTACCCTGAACCTTAGTCACTGTTACGGCTACCACCCGGTACTCTACCCTGAACCTTAGTCACTGTTACGGCTACCACCCGGTACTCTACCCTGCCTTGAACCTTAGTCACTGTTACAGCTACCACCCGGTACTCTACCCTGAACCTTAGTCACTGTTACGGCTACCACCCGGTACTCTACCCTGAACCTTAGTCACTGTTACTGCTACCACCCGGTACTCTACCCTGCCCTGAACATTAGTCACTGTTACGGCTACCACCCGGTACTCTACCCTGAACCTTAGTCACTGTTACGGCTACCACCCGGTACTCTACCCTGAACCTTAGTCACTGTTACGGCTACCACCCGGTACTCTACCCTGAAGCTTAGTCACTGTTACAGCTACCACCCGGTACTCTACCCTGAACCTTAGTCACTGTTATGGCTACCACCCGGTACTCTACCCTGCCTTGAACCTTAGTCACTGTTACGGCTACCACTCGGTACTCTAACCTGAACCTTAGTAACTGTTACAGCTACCACCCGTTACTCTACTCTGCCTTGAACCTTAGTCACTGTTACGGCTACCACCCGGTACTCTACCCTGAACCTTAGTCACTGTTACGGCTACCACCCGGTACTCTACCCTGAACCTTAGTCACTGTTACAGCTACCACCCGGTACTCTACCCTGAACCTTAGTCACTGTTACGACTACCACCCGGTACTCTACCCTGAACCTTAGTCACTGTTACGGCTCCCACCCGATACTCTACCCTGCCCTGAACATTAGTCACTGTTACTGCTACCACCCGGTACTCTAACCTGCACCTTAGTCACTGTTACAGCTACCACCCGGTACTCTACCCTGAACCTTAGTCACTGTTACAGCTCCCACCCGGTACTCTAACCTGCACCTTAGTCACTGTTACGGCTAGCACCCGGTACTCTACCCTAAACCTTAGTCACTGTTACGGCTACCACCCGGTACTCTACCCTACCCTGAACCTTAGTCACTGTTACAGCTACCACCCGGTACTCTACCCTAAACCTTAGTCACTGTTACGGCTACCATCCGGTACTCTACCCTACCCTGAACCTTAGTCACTGTTACAGCTACCACCCGGTACTCTACCCTGAACCTTAGTCACTGTTACGGCTAGCACCCGGTACTCTACCCTAAACCTTAGTCACTGTTACGGCTACCACCCGGTACTCTACCCTACCCCGAACCTTAGTCACTGTTACAGCTACCACCCTCTACTCTACCCTAAACCTTAGTCACTGTTACGGCTACCACCCGGTACTCTACCCTGAACCTTAGTCACTGTTACGGCTACCACCCGGTACTCTACCCTGAACCTTAGTCACTGTTACGGCTCCCACCCGATACTCTACCCTGCCCTGAACATTAGTCACTGTTACGGCTACCACCCGGTACTCTACCCTGAACCTTAGTCACTGTTACGGCTACCACCCGGTACTCTACCCTGAACATTAGTCACTGTTATGGCTACCACCCGGTACTCTACCCTGAACCTTAGTCACTGTTACGGCTACCACCCGTTACTCTCCCCTTAACCTTAGTCACTGTTACGGCTACCACCCGGTACTCTACCCTGAACCTTAGTCACTGTTACGGCTCCCATCCGGTACTCTACCCTGAACCTTAGTCACTGTTACGGCTACCACCCGGTACTCTACCCTGAACCTTAGTCACTGTTACCGCTACCACCCGGTACTCTACCCTGAACATTAGTCACTGTTACGGCTACCACCCGGTACTCTACCCTGAACCTTAGTCACTGTTACGGCTACCACCCGGTACTCTACCCCGAATATTAGTCACTGTTACAGCTACCACCCGGTACTCTACCCTGAACCTTAGTCACTGTTATGGCTACCACCCGGTACTCTACCCTGAACCTTAGTCACTGTTACGGCTACCACCCGGTACTCTACCCTGAACCTTAGTCACTGTTACGGCTCCCACCCGGTACTCTACCCTGCACCTTAGTCACTGTTACGGCTACCACCCGGTACTCTACCCTGAACCTTAGTCACTGTTATGGCTACCACCCGGTACTCTACCCTGAACCTTAGTCACTGTTACGGCTACCACCCGGTACTCTAACCTGCCCTGAACATTAGTCACTGTTACGGCTACCACCCGGTACTCTACCCTGAACCTTAGTCACTGTTACGGCTACCACCCGGTACTCTACCCTGAACCTTAGTCACTGTTACGGCTACCACCCGGTACTCTACCCTGAACATTAGTCACTGTTATGGCTACCACCCGGTACTCTACCCTGAACCTTAGTCACTGTTACGGCTACCACCCGTTACTCTCCCCTTAACCTTAGTCACTGTTACGGCTACCACCCGGTACTCTACCCTGCACCTTAGTCACTGTTACGGCTCCCATCCGGTACTCTACCCTGAACCTTAGTCACTGTTACGGCTACCACCCGGTACTCTACCCTGAACCTTAGTCACTGTTACCGCTACCACCCGGTACTCTACCCTGAACATTAGTCACTGTTACGGCTACCACCCGGTACTCTACCCTGAACCTTAGTCACTGTTACGGCTCCCACCCGGTACTCTACCCTGCACCTTAGTCACTGTTACGGCTACCACCCGGTACTCTACCCTGAACCTTAGTCACTGTTATGGCTACCACCCGGTACTCTACCCTGAACCTTAGTCACTGTTACGGCTACCACCCGGTACTCTACCCTGCCCTGAACATTAGTCACTGTTACGGCTACCACCCGGTACTCTACCCTGAACCTTAGTCACTGTTACGGCTACCACCCGGTACTCTACCCTGAACCTTAGTCACTGTTACAGCTACCACCCGGTACTCTACCCTGAACCTTAGTCACTGTTACGGCTACCACCCGGTACTCTACCCTGAACCTTAGTCACTGTTACGGCTCCCACCCGGTACTCTACCCTGAACCTTAGTCACTGTTACGGCTCCCACCCAATACTCTACCCTGAACCTTAGTCACTGTTACGGCTACCACCCGGTAATCTACCCTGCCCTGAACCTTAGTCACTGTTATGGCTACCACCCGGTACTCTACCCTGCCTTGAACCTTAGTCACTGTTACGGCTACCACAAGATACTCTACCCTGCCCTGAACCTTAGTCACTGTTACGGCTACCACCCGGTACTCTACCCTGCCCTGAACCTTAGTCACTGTTACGGCTACCACCCGGTACTCTACCCTGAACCTTAGTCACTGTTACGGCTACCACCCGGTACTCTACCCTGAACCTTAGTCACTGTTACGGCTACCACCCGGTACTCTACCCTGCCTTGAACCTTAGTCTACTGTTACAGCT
Organism: Oncorhynchus mykiss; assembly: GCF_013265735.2. NCBI lineage: Eukaryota > Metazoa > Chordata > Actinopteri > Salmoniformes > Salmonidae > Oncorhynchus > Oncorhynchus mykiss. Next base: position 41,568,541 of record NC_048578.1, read on the forward strand.
ACCACCCGGTACTCTACCCTGAACCTTAGTCACTGTTACGGCTACCACCCGGTACTCTACCCTGAACCTTAGTCACTGTTACTGCTACCACCCGGTTCTCTACCCTGCCCTGAACATTAGTCACTGTTACGGCTACCACCCGGTACTCTACCCTGAACCTTAGTCACTGTTACGGCTACCACCCGGTACTCTACCCTGAACCTTAGTCACTGTTATGGCTACCACCCGGTACTCTACCCTGAAGCTTAGTCACTGTTACAGCTACCACCCGGTACTCTACCCTGAACCTTAGTCACTGTTATGGCTACCACCCGGTACTCTACCCTGCCTTGAACCTTAGTCACTGTTACGGCTACCACTCGGTACTCTAACCTGAACCTTAGTAACTGTTACAGCTACCACCCGTTACTCTACTCTGCCTTGAACCTTAGTCACTGTTACGGCTACCACCCGGTACTCTACCCTGAACCTTAGTCACTGTTACGGCTACCACCCGGTACTCTACCCTGAACCTTAGTCACTGTTACAGCTACCACCCGGTACTCTACCCTGAACCTTAGTCACTGTTACGACTACCACCCGGTACTCTACCCTGAACCTTAGTCACTGTTACAGCTACCACCCGGTACTCTACCCTGAACCTTAGTCACTGTTACGGCTCCCACCCGATACTCTACCCTGAACCTTAGTCACTGTTACGGCTACCACCCGGTACTCTACCCTGAACCTTAGTCACTGTTACTGCTACCACCCGGTACTCTACCCTGCCCTGAACATTAGTCACTGTTACGGCTACCACCCGGTACTCTGCCCTGAACCTTAGTCACTGTTACGGCTACCACCCGGTACTCTACCCTGAACCTTAGTCACTGTTACGGCTACACCCCGGTACTCTACCCTGAAGCTTAGTCACTGTTACAGCTACCACCCGGTACTCTACCCTGAACCTTAGTCACTGTTATGGCTACCACCCGGTACTCTAGCCTGCCTTGAACCTTAGTCACTGTTACGGCTACCACTCGGTACTCTAACCTGAACCTTAGTAACTGTTACAGCTACCACCCGTTACTCTACTCTGCCTTGAACCTTAGTCACTGTTACGGCTACCACCCGGTACTCTACCCTGAACCTTAGTCACTGTTACGGCTACCACCCGGTACTCTACCCTGAACCTTAGTCACTGTTACAGCTACCACCCGGTACTCTACCCTGAACCTTAGTCACTGTTACGACTACCACCCGGTACTCTACCCTGAACCTTAGTCACTGTTACAGCTACCACCCGGTACTCTACCCTGAACCTTAGTCACTGTTACGGCTCCCACCCGATACTCTACCCTGCCCTGAACATTAGTCACTGTTACTGCTACCACCCGGTACTCTAACCTGCACCTTAGTCACTGTTACAGCTACCACCCGGTACTCTACCCTGAACCTTAGTCACTGTTACAGCTCCCACCCGGTACTCTAACCTGCACCTTAGTCACTGTTACGGCTAGCACCCGGTACTCTACCCTAAACCTTAGTCACTGTTACGGCTACCACCCGGTACTCTACCCTACCCTGAACCTTAGTCACTGTTACAGCTACCACCCGGTACTCTACCCTGCACCTTAGTCACTGTTACGGCTCCCATCCGGTACTCTACCCTGAACCTTAGTCACTGTTACGGCTACCACCCGGTACTCTACCCTGAACCTTAGTCACTGTTACCGCTACCACCCGGTACTCTACCCTGAACATTAGTCACTGTTACGGCTACCACCCGGTACTCTACCCTGAACCTTAGTCACTGTTACGTCTACCACCCGGTACTCTACCCCGAATATTAGTCACTGTTACAGCTACCACCCGGTACTCTACCCTGAACCTTAGTCACTGTTATGGCTACCACCCGGTACTCTACCCTGAACCTTAGTCACTGTTACGGCTACCACCCGGTACTCTACCCTGAACCTTAGTCACTGTTACGGCTCCCACCCGGTACTCTACCCTGCACCTTAGTCACTGTTACGGCTACCACCCGGTACTCTACCCTGAACCTTAGTCACTGTTATGGCTACCACCCGGTACTCTACCCTGAACCTTAGTCACTGTTACGGCTACCACCCGGTACTCTACCCTGCCCTGAACATTAGTCACTGTTACGGCTACCACCCGGTACTCTACCCTGAACCTTAGTCACTGTTACGGCTACCACCCGGTACTCTACCCTGAACCTTAGTCACTGTTACGGCTACCACCCGGTACTCTACCCTGAACATTAGTCACTGTTATGGCTACCACCCGGTACTCTACCCTGAACCTTAGTCACTGTTACGGCTACCACCCGTTACTCTCCCCTTAACCTTAGTCACTGTTACGGCTACCACCCGGTACTCTACCCTGCACCTTAGTCACTGTTACGGCTCCCATCCGGTACTCTACCCTGAACCTTAGTCACTGTTATGGCTACCACCCGGTACTCTACCCTGAACCTTAGTCACTGTTACGGCTACCACCCGGTACTCTACCCTGCCCTGAACATTAGTCACTGTTACGGCTACCACCCGGTACTCTACCCTGAACCTTAGTCACTGTTACGGCTACCACCCGGTACTCTACCCTGAACCTTAGTCACTGTTACGGCTACCACCCGGTACTCTACCCTGAACATTAGTCACTGTTATGGCTACCACCCGGTACTCTACCCTGAACCTTAGTCACTGTTACGGCTACCACCCGTTACTCTCCCCTTAACCTTAGTCACTGTTACGGCTACCACCCGGTACTCTACCCTGCACCTTAGTCACTGTTACGGCTCCCATCCGGTACTCTACCCTGAACCTTAGTCACTGTTACGGCTACCACCCGGTACTCTACCCTGAACCTTAGTCACTGTTACCGCTACCACCCGGTACTCTACCCTGAACATTAGTCACTGTTACGGCTACCACCCGGTACTCTACCCTGAACCTTAGTCACTGTTACGGCTACCACCCGGTACTCTACCCCGAACATTAGTCACTGTTACAGCTACCACCCGGTACTCTACCCTGAACCTTAGTCACTGTTATGGCTACCACCCGGTACTCTACCCTGAACCTTAGTCACTGTTACGGCTACCACCCGGTACTCTACCCTGAACCTTAGTCACTGTTACGGCTCCCACCCGGTACTCTACCCTGCACCTTAGTCACTGTTACGGCTATCACCCGGTACTCTACCCTGAACCTTAGTCACTGTTATGGCTACCACCCGGTACTCTACCCTGAACCTTAGTCACTGTTACGGCTACCACCCGGTACTCTACCCTGCCCTGAACATTAGTCACTGTTACGGCTACCACCCGGTACTCTACCCTGAACCTTAGTCACTGTTACGGCTACCACCCGGTACTCTACCCTGATCCTTAGTCACTGTTACAGCTACCACCCGGTACTCTACCCTGAACCTCAGTCACTGTTACGGCTACCACCCGGTACTCTACCCTGAACCTTAGTCACTGTTACGGCTCCCACCCGGTACTCTACCCTGAACCTTAGTCACTGTTACGGCTCCCACCCAATACTCTACCCTGAACCTTAGTCACTGTTACGGCTATCACCCGGTACTATACCCTGCCCTGAACCTTAGTCACTGTTATGGCTACCACCCGGTACTCTACCCTGCCTTGAACCTTAGTCACTGTTACGGCTACCACAAGATACTCTACCCTGCCCTGAACCTTAGTCACTGTTACGGCTACCACCCGGTACTCTACCCTGCCCTGAACCTTAGTCACTGTTACGGCTACCACCCGGTACTCTACCCTGAACCTTTGTCACTGTTACGGCTACCACCCGGTACTCTACCCTGAACCTTAGTCACTGTTACGGCTACCACCCAGTACTCTACCCTGAACCTTAGTCACTGTTACGGCTACCACCCGGTACTCTACCCTGCACCTTAGTCACTGTTACGGCTACCATCCGGTACTCTACCCTGAACCTTAGTCACTGTTACGGCTACCACCCGGTACTCTACCCTGAACCTTAGTCACTGTTACGGCTACCACCCGGTACTCTACCCTGCCTTGAACCTTAGTCACTGTTACAGCTACCACCCGGTACTCTACCCTGAACCTTAGTCACTGTTACGGCTACCACCCGGTACTCTACCCTGAACCTTAGTCACTGTTACTGCTACCACCCGGTTCTCTACCCTGCCCTGAACATTAGTCACTGTTACGGCTACCACCCGGTACTCTACCCTGAACCTTAGTCACTGTTATGGCTACCACCCGGTACTCTACCCTGAACCTTAGTCACTGTTACGGCTACCACCAGGTACTCTACCCTGCCTTGAACCTTAGTCACTGTTACAGCTACCACCCGGTACTCTACCCTGAACCTTAGTCACTGTTACGGCTCCCACCCGATACTCTACCCTGCCCTGAACATTAGTCACTGTTACTGCTACCACCCGGTACTCTAACCTGCACCTTAGTCACTGTTACAGCTACCACCCGGTACTCTACCCTGAACCTTAGTCACTGTTACAGCTCCCACCCGGTACTCTAACCTGCACCTTAGTCACTCTTACGGCTAGCACCCGGTACTCTACCCTAAACCTTAGTCACTGTTACGGCTACCACCCGGTACTCTACCCTACCCTGAACCTTAGTCACTGTTACAGCTACCACCCGGTACTCTACCCTGCACCTTAGTCACTGTTACGGCTCCCATCCGGTACTCTACCCTGAACCTTAGTCACTGTTACGGCTACCACCCGGTACTCTACCCTGAACCTTAGTCACTGTTACCGCTACCACCCGGTACTCTACCCTGAACATTAGTCACTGTTACGGCTACCACCCGGTACTCTACCCTGAACCTTAGTCACTGTTACGGCTACCACCCGGTACTCTACCCCGAATATTAGTCACTGTTACAGCTACCACCCGGTACTCTACCCTGAACATTAGTCACTGTTACGGCTACCACCCGGTACTCTACCCTGAACCTTAGTCACTGTTACGGCTACCACCCGGTACTCTACCCCGAATATTAGTCACTGTTACAGCTACCACCCGGTACTCTACCCTGAACCTTAGTCACTGTTATGGCTACCACCCGGTACTCTACCCTGAACCTTAGTCACTGTTACGGCTACCACCCGGTACTCTACCCTGAACCTTAGTCACTGTTACGGCTCCCACCCGGTACTCTACCCTGCACCTTAGTCACTGTTACGGCTACCACCCGGTACTCTACCCTGAACCTTAGTCACTGTTATGGCTACCACCCGGTACTCTACCCTGAACCTTAGTCACTGTTACGGCTACCACCCGGTACTCTACCCTGCCCTGAACATTAGTCACTGTTACGGCTACCACCCGGTACTCTACCCTGAACCTTAGTCACTGTTACGGCTACCACCCGGTACTCTACCCTGAACCTTAGTCACTGTTACGGCTACCACCCGGTACTCTACCCTGAACATTAGTCACTGTTATGGCTACCACCCGGTACTCTACCCTGAACCTTAGTCACTGTTACGGCTACCACCCGTTACTCTCCCCTTAACCTTAGTCACTGTTACGGCTACCACCCGGTACTCTACCCTGCACCTTAGTCACTGTTACGGCTCCCATCCGGTACTCTACCCTGAACCTTAGTCACTGTTACGGCTACCACCCGGTACTCTACCCTGAACCTTAGTCACTGTTACCGCTACCACCCGGTACTCTACCCTGAACATTAGTCACTGTTACGGCTACCACCCGGTACTCTACCCTGAACCTTAGTCACTGTTACGGCTACCACCCGGTACTCTACCCCGAACATTAGTCACTGTTACAGCTACCACCCGGTACTCTACCCTGAACCTTAGTCACTGTTATGGCTACCACCCGGTACTCTACCCTGAACCTTAGTCACTGTTACGGCTACCACCCGGTACTCTACCCTGAACCTTAGTCACTGTTACGGCTCCCACCCGGTACTCTACCCTGCACCTTAGTCACTGTTACGGCTACCACCCGGTACTCTACCCTGAACCTTAGTCACTGTTATGGCTACCACCCGGTACTCTACCCTGAACCTTAGTCACTGTTACGGCTACCACCCGGTACTCTACCCTGCCCTGAACATTAGTCACTGTTACGGCTACCACCCGGTACTCTACCCTGAACCTTAGTCACTGTTACGGCTACCACCCGGTACTCTACCCTGAACCTTAGTCACTGTTACAGCTACCACCCGGTACTCTACCCTGAACCTTAGTCACTGTTACGGCTACCACCCGGTACTCTACCCTGAACCTTAGTCACTGTTACGGCTCCCACCCGGTACTCTACCCTGAACCTTAGTCACTGTTACGGCTCCCACCCAATACTCTACCCTGAACCTTAGTCACTGTTACGGCTATCACCCGGTACTCTACCCTGCCCTGAACCTTAGTCACTGTTATGGCTACCACCCGGTACTCTACCCTGCCTTGAACCTTAGTCACTGTTACGGCTACCACAAGATACTCTACCCTGCCCTGAACCTTAGTCACTGTTACGGCTACCACCCGGTACTCTACCCTGCCCTGAACCTTAGTCACTGTTACGGCTACCACCCGGTACTCTACCCTGAACCTTAGTCACTGTTACGGCTACCACCCGGTACTCTACCCTGAACCTTAGTCACTGTTACGGCTACCACCCAGTACTCTACCCTGAACCTTAGTCACTGTTACGGCTACCACCCGGTACTCTACCCTGCACCTTAGTCACTGTTACGGCTACCATCCGGTACTCTACCCTGAACCTTAGTCACTGTTACGGCTACCACCCGGTACTCTACCCTGAACCTTAGTCACTGTTACGGCTACCACCCGGTACTCTACCCTGCCTTGAACCTTTGTCACTGTTACAGCTACCACCCGGTACTCTACCCTGAACCTTAGTCACTGTTACGGCTACCACCCGGTACTCTACCCTGAACCTTAGTCACTGTTACTGCTACCACCCGGTTCTCTACCCTGCCCTGAACATTAGTCACTGTTACGGCTACCACCCGGTACTCTACCCTGAACCTTAGTCACTGTTACGGCTACCACCCGGTACTCTACCCTGAACCTTAGTCACTGTTACGGCTACCACCCGGTACTCTACCCTGAAGCTTAGTCACTGTTACAGCTACCACCCGGTACTCTACCCTGAACCTTAGTCACTGTTATGGCTACCACCCGGTACTCTACCCTGCCTTGAACCTTAGTCACTGTTACGGCTACCACTCGGTACTCTAACCTGAACCTTAGTAACTGTTACAGCTACCACCCGTTACTCTACTCTGCCTTGAACCTTAGTCACTGTTACGGCTACCACCCGGTACTCTACCCTGAACCTTAGTCACTGTTACGACTACCACCCGGTACTCTACCCTGAACCTTAGTCACTGTTACAGCTACCACCCGGTACTCTACCCTGAACCTTAGTCACTGTTACGGCTCCCACCCGATACTCTACCCTGAACCTTAGTCACTGTTACGGCTACCACCCGGTACTCTACCCTGAACCTTAGTCACTGTTACGGCTACCACCCGGTACTCTACCCTGCCTTGAACCTTAGTCACTGTTACAGCTACCACCCGGTACTCTACCCTGAACCTTAGTCACTGTTACGGCTACCACCCGGTACTCTACCCTGAACCTTAGTCACTGTTACTGCTACCACCCGGTACTCTACCCTGCCCTGAACATTAGTCACTGTTACGGCTACCACCCGGTACTCTACCCTGAACCTTAGTCACTGTTACGGCTACCACCCGGTACTCTACCCTGAACCTTAGTCACTGTTACGGCTACCACCCGGTACTCTAACCTGAAGCTTAGTCACTGTTACAGCTACCACCCGGTACTCTACCCTGAACCTTAGTCACTGTTATGGCTACCACCCGGTACTCTACCCTGCCTTGAACCTTAGTCACTGTTACGGCTACCACTCGGTACTCTAACCTGAACCTTAGTAACTGTTACAGCTACCACCCGTTACTCTACTCTGCCTTGAACCTTAGTCACTGTTACGGCTACCACCCGGTACTCTACCCTGAACCTTAGTCACTGTTACGGCTACCACCCGGTACTCTACCCTGAACCTTAGTCACTGTTACAGCTACCACCCGGTACTCTACCCTGAACCTTAGTCACTGTTACGACTACCACCCGGTACTCTACCCTGAACCTTAGTCACTGTTACAGCTACCACCCGGTACTCTACCCTGAACCTTAGTCACTGTTACGGCTCCCACCCGATACTCTACCCTGCCCTGAACATTAGTCACTGTTACTGCTACCACCCGGTACTCTAACCTGCACCTTAGTCACTGTTACAGCTACCACCCGGTACTCTACCCTGAACCTTAGCCACTGTTACAGCTCCCACCCGGTACTCTAACCTGCACCTTAGTCACTGTTACGGCTAGCACCCGGTACTCTACCCTAAACCTTAGTCACTGTTACGGCTACCACCCGGTACTCTACCCTACCCTGAACCTTAGTCACTGTTACAGCTACCACCCGGTACTCTACCCTGCACCTTAGTCACTGTTACGGCTCCCATCCGGTACTCTACCCTGAACCTTAGTCACTGTTACGGCTACCACCCGGTACTCTACCCTGAACCTTAGTCACTGTTACCGCTATCACCCGGTACTCTACCCTGAACATTAGTCACTGTTATGGCTACCACCCGGTACTCTACCCTGAACCTTAGTCACTGTTACGGCTACCACCCGGTACTCTACCCTGAACCTTAGTCACTGTTACGGCTCCCACCCGGTACTCTACCCTGCACCTTAGTCACTGTTACGGCTACCACCCGGTACTCTACCCTGAACCTTAGTCACTGTTATGGCTACCACCCGGTACTCTACCCTGAACCTTAGTCACTGTTACGGCTACCACCCGGTACTCTACCCTGCCCTGAACATTAGTCACTGTTACGGCTACCACCCGGTACTCTACCCTGAACCTTAGTCACTGTTACGGCTACCACCCGGTACTCTACCCTGAACCTTAGTCACTGTTACGGCTACCACCCGGTACTCTACCCTGAACATTAGTCACTGTTATGGCTACCACCCGGTACTCTACCCTGAACCTTAGTCACTGTTACGGCTCCCACCCGTTACTCTCCCCTTAACCTTAGTCACTGTTACGGCTACCACCCGGTACTCTACCCTGCACCTTAGTCACTGTTACGGCTCCCATCCGGTACTCTACCCTGAACCTTAGTCACTGTTACGGCTACCACCCGGTACTCTACCCTGAACCTTAGTCACTGTTACCGCTACCACCCGGTACTCTACGCTGAACATTAGTCACTGTTACGGCTACCACCCGGTACTCTACCCTGAACCTTAGTCACTGTTACGGCTACCACCCGGTACTCTACCCCAAACATTAGTCACTGTTACAGCTACCACCCGGTACTCTACCCTGAACCTTAGTCACTGTTATGGCTACCACCCGGTACTCTACCCTGAACCTTAGTCACTGTTACGGCTACCACCCGGTACTCTACCCTGAATATTAGTCACTGTTACGGCTCCCACCCGGTACTCTACCCTGCACCTTAGTCACTGTTACGGCTACCACCCGGTACTCTACCCTGAACCTTAGTCACTGTTATGGCTACCACCCGGTACTCTACCCTGAACCTTAGTCACTGTTACGGCTACCACCCGGTACTCTACCCTGCCCTGAACATTAGTCACTGTTACGGCTACCACCCGGTACTCTACCCTGAACCTTAGTCACTGTTACGGCTACCACCCGGTACTCTACCCTGAACCTTAGTCACTGTTACAGCTACCACCCGGTACTCTACCCTGAACCTTAGTCACTGTTACGGCTCCCACCCGGTACTCTACCCTGAACCTTAGTCACTGTTACGGCTCCCACCCAATACTCTACCCTGAACCTTAGTCACTGTTACGGCTACCACCCGGTACTCTACCCTGCCCTGAACCTTAGTCACTGTTATGGCTACCCCCGGTACTCTACCCTGCCTTGAACCTTAGTCACTGTTACGGCTACCACAAGATACTCTACCCTGCCCTGAACCTTAGTCACTGTTACGGCTACCACCCGGTACTCTACCCTGCCCTGAACCTTAGTCACTGTTACGGCTACCACCCGGTACTCTACCCTGAACCTTAGTCACTGTTACGGCTACCACCCGGTACTCTACCCTGAACCTTAGTCACTGTTACGGCTACCACCCGGTACTCTACCCTGCACCTTAGTCACTGTTACGGCTACCATCCGGTACTCTACCCTGAACCTTAGTCACTGTTACGGCTACCACCCGGTACTCTACCCTGAACCTTAGTCACTGTTACGGCTACCACCCGGTACTCTACCCTGCCTTGAACCTTAGTCACTGTTACAGCTACCACCCGGTACTCTACCCTGAACCTTAGTCACTGTTACGGCTACCACCCGGTACTCTACCCTGAACCTTAGTCACTGTTACTGCTACCACCCAGTTCTCTACCCTGCCCTGAACATTAGTCACTGTTACGGCTACCACCCGGTACTCTACCCTGAACCTTAGTCACTGTTACGGCTACCACCCGGTACTCTACCCTGAACCTTAGTCACTGTTACGGCTACCACCCGGTACTCTACCCTGAAGCTTAGTCACTGTTACAGCTACCACCCGGTACTCTACCCTGAACCTTAGTCACTTTTATGGCTACCACCCGGTACTCTACCCTGCCTTGAACCTTAGTCACTGTTACGGCTACCACTCGGTACTCTAACCTGAACCTTAGTAACTGTTACAGCTACCACCCGTTACTCTACTCTGCCTTGAACCTTAGTCACTGTTACAGCTACCACCCGGTACTCTACCCTGAACCTTAGTCACTGTTACGGCTACCACCCGGTACTCTACCCTGAACCTTAGTCACTGTTACAGCTACCACCCGGTACTCTACCCTGAACCTTAGTCACTGTTACGACTACCACCCGGTACTCTACCCTGAACCTTAGTCACTGTTACAGCTACCACCCGGTACTCTACCCTGAACCTTAGTCACTGTTACGGCTCCCACCCGATACTCTACCCTGAACCTTAGTCACTGTTACGGCTACCACCCGGTACTCTACCCTGAACCTTAGTCACTGTTACGGCTACCACCCGGTACTCTACCCTGCCTTGAACCTTAGTCACTGTTACAGCTACCACCCGGTACTCTACCCTGAACCTTAGTCACTGTTACGGCTACCACCCGGTACTCTACCCTGAACCTTAGTCACTGTTACTGCTACCACCCGGTACTCTACCCTGCCCTGAACATTAGTCACTGTTACGGCTACCACCCGGTACTCTACCCTGAACCTTAGTCACTGTTACGGCTACCACCCGGTACTCTACCCTGAACCTTAGTCACTGTTACGGCTACCACCCGGTACTCTACCCTGAAGCTTAGTCACTGTTACAGCTACCACCCGGTACTCTACCCTGAACCTTAGTCACTGTTATTGCTACCACCCGGTACTCTACCCTGCCTTGAACCTTAGTCACTGTTACGGCTACCACTCGGTACTCTAACCTGAACCTTAGTAACTGTTACAGCTACCACCCGTTACTCTACTCTGCCTTGAACCTTAGTCACTGTTACTGCTACCACCCGGTACTCTACCCTGAACCTTAGTCACTGTTACGGCTACCACCCGGTACTCTACCCTGAACCTTAGTCACTGTTACAGCTACCACCCGGTACTCTACCCTGAACCTTAGTCACTGTTACAGCTACCACCCGGTACTCTACCCTGAACCTTAGTCACTGTTACAGCTACCACCCGGTACTCTACCCTGAACCTTAGTCACTGTTACGGCTCCCACCCGATACTCTACCCTGCCCTGAACATTAGTCACTGTTACTGCTACCACCCGGTACTCTAACCTGCACCTTAGTCACTGTTACAGCTACCACCCGGTACTCTACCCTGAACCTTAGTCACTGTTACAGCTCCCACCCGGTACTCTAACCTGCACCTTAGTCACTGTTACGGCTAGCACCCGGTACTCTACCCTAAACCTTAGTCACTGTTACGGCTACCACCCGGTACTCTACCCTACCCTGAACCTTAGTCACTGTTACAGCTACCACCCGGTACTCTACCCTAAACCTTAGTCACTGTTACGGCTACCATCCGGTACTCTACCCTACCCTGAACCTTAGTCACTGTTACAGCTACCACCCGGTACTCTACCCTGAACCTTAGTCACTGTTACGGCTAGCACCCGGTACTCTACCCTAAACCTTAGTCACTGTTACAGCTACCACCCGGTACTCTACCCTACCCCGAACCTTAGTCACTGTTACAGCTACCACCCGGTACTCTACTCTGAACCTTAGTCACTGTTACGGCTCCCACCCGATACTCTACCCTGCCCTGAACATTAGTCACTGTTACGGCTACCACCCGGTACTCTACCCTGAACCTTAGTCACTGTTACGGCTACCACCCGGTACTCTACCCTGAACATTAGTCACTGTTATGGCTACCACCCGGTACTCTACCCTGAACCTTAGTCACTGTTACGGCTACCACCCGTTACTCTCCCCTTAACCTTAGTCACTGTTACGGCTACCACCCGGTACTCTACCCTGCACCTTAGTCACTGTTACGGCTCCCATCCGGTACTCTACCCTGAACCTTAGTCACTGTTACGGCTACCACCCGGTACTCTACCCTGAACCTTAGTCACTGTTACCGCTACCACCCGGTACTCTCCCTGAACATTAGTCACTGTTACGGCTACCACCCGGTACTCTACCCTGAACCTTAGTCACTGTTACAGCTACCACCCGGTACTCTACCCCGAACATTAGTCACTGTTACAGCTACCACCCGGTACTCTACCCTGAACCTTAGTCACTGTTATGGCTACCACCCGGTACTCTACCCTGAACCTTAGTCACTGTTACGGCTACCACCCGGTACTCTACCCTGCCCTGAACATTAGTCACTGTTACGGCTACCACCCGGTACTCTACCCTGAACCTTAGTCACTGTTACGGCTACCACCCGGTACTCTACCCCGAATATTAGTCACTGTTACAGCTACCACCCGGTACTCTACCCTGAACCTTAGTCACTGTTACGGCTCCCACCCGATACTCTACCCTGCCCTGAACATTAGTCACTGTTACTGCTACCACCCGGTACTCTAACCTGCACCTTAGTCACTGTTACAGCTACCACCCGGTACTCTACCCTGAACCTTAGTCACTGTTACGGCTACCACCCGGTACTCTACCCTGCCCTGAACATTAGTCACTGTTATGGCTACCACCCGGTACTCTACCCTGAACCTTAGTCACTGTTACGGCTACCACCCGGTACTCTACCCTGCCCTGAACATTAGTCACTGTTACGGCTACCACCCGGTACTCTACCCTGAACCTTAGTCACTGTTACGGCTACCACCCGGTACTCTACCCTGAACCTTAGTCACTGTTACGGCTACCACCCGGTACTCTACCCTGAACCTTAGTCACTGTTACGGCTACCACCCGGTACTCTACCCTGAACCTTAGTCACTGTTACGGCTACCACCCGGTACTCTACCCTGAACCTTAGTCACTGTTACGGCTACCACCCGGTACTCTAACCTGAACCTTAGTCACTGTTACAGCTACCACCCGGTACTCTACCCTGAACCTTAGTCACTGTTATGGCTACCACCCGGTACTCTACCCTGAACCTTAGTCACTGTTACGGCTACCACCCGGTACTCTACCCTGAACCTTTGTCACTGTTATGGCTACCACCCGGTACTCTACCCTGCCTTGAACCTTAGTCACTATTATGGCTACCACCCGGTACTCTACCCTGCCTTGAACCTTAGTCACTGTTACGGCTACCACCCGGTACTCTACCCTGAACCTTAGTAACTGTTACAGCTACCACCCGGTACTCTACCCTGCCTTGAACCTTAGTCACTGTTACAGCTACCACCCGGTACTCTACCCTGAACCTTAGTCACTGTTACGGCTCCCACCCGGTACTCTACCCTGAACCTTAGTCACTGTTACGGCTCCCACCCGGTACTCTACCCTGAACCTTAGTCACTGTTACGGCTACCACCCGGTACTCTACCCTGAACCTTAGTCACTGTTACGGCTACCATCCGGTACTCTACCCTGAACCTTAGTCACTGTTACGGCTACCACCCGGTACTCTACCCTGAACCTTAGTCACTGTTACGGCTACCACCCGGTACTCTACCCTGAACCTTAGTAACTGTTACGGCTACCGCCCGGTACTCTACCCTGAACCTTAGTCACTGTTATGGCTACCACCCGGTACTCTACCCTGCACCTTAGTCACTGTTACGGCTACCACCCGGTACTCTACCCTGAACCTTAGTCACTGTTACAGCTACCACCCGGTACTCTACCCTGCTCGTTAGAGACTGCTGATCTCGTTATTGAACACTGGCCACATTAATCATTAGTACTTAATATTTTAACCACTTTATTTTTATGTACTGTATTCTAGTCAAGGTTCATCCTACTGTATATAACTACTGCTATTCACACCATTAAATATACAATGTACAGTACCAGCCAATAGTTACTGTATATATTCTGTTGATCCAGACTCCAGGAGCTACTGTATACAGTACCAGCCAATAGTTACTGTATATATTCTGTTGATCCAGACTCCAGGAGCTACTGTATACAGTACCAGCCAATAGTTACTGTATATATTCTGTTGGTCTAGACTCCAGGAGCTACTGTATACAGTACCAGCCAATAGTTACTGTATATATTCTGTTGATCCAGACTCCAGGAGCTACTGTATACAGTACCAGCCAATAGTTACTGTATATATTCTGTTGATCCAGACTCCAGGAGCTACTGTATACAGTACCAGCCAATAGTTACTGTATATATTCTGTTGATCCAGACTCCAGGAGCTACTGTATACAGTACCAGCCAATAGTTACTGTATATATTCTGTTGATCCAGACTCCAGGAGCTACTGTATACAGTACCAGCCAATAGTTACTGTATATATTCTGTTGATCCAGACTCCAGGAGCTACTGTATACAGTACCAGCCAATAGTTACTGTATATATTCTGTTGATCTAGACTCCAGGAGCTACTGTATACAGTACCAGCCAATAGTTACTGTATATATTCTGTTGATCTAGACTCCAGGAGCTACTGTATACAGTACCAGCCAATAGTTACTGTATATATTCTGTTGATCCAGACTCCAGGAGCTACTGTGTACAGTACCAGCCAAAGGTTGGACACACCTACTCATTCATATGGTTTTTCTTTATTTTTACTATTTTCTACATTGTGGAATAATAGTGAAGACACCAAAACTATTAAATAACACATATGAAATCACGTAGTAACCAAAAAAAAAGTGTTAAACAACTCAAAATATATTTTGTTATTGAGATTCTTTAAAGTAGCCACCCTTTGCCTTGATGACAGCTTTGTAAACTCTTGGCATTGGGCTATGACACACACACACACACACAAAAAAGCACATTTTAAATTCACCTGTGTATAATACACACTGGTACATGTGTGAAATAGGACAAATGTAATCAACTACCACATCCGGATCATTATTACACAACTCCCAGTCAACAAGCAGCTGACACACACACAGACAGCCATCTCATTGGTTCATATTAACGTCACCGTCATTGGCGGCTGAATCACTCTAGTTCCAGCAACAATTATTAAAGGCACCCTATTCCCTATATAGTGCACTACTTTAGACTAGAGACCTATGGGCCGTAGCACCCTATTCCCTATATAGTGCACTACTTTAGACTAGAGTCCTATGGGCCGTAGCACCCTGTTCCCTATATATAGTGCACTACTTTTGACAAGCCACTAGGGAATAGGGCTCTAACCAAAATTAGTGCAGTCTATAAGGAATAGGGTACCATTTGAGAGGAGGGAAAATATTGGTCTGGGTTTTGAAAGACCTCATGCAAACATGTTTAATGCATTGGAAGTCGACAATGATTCTTTGCATAGTCACTTCACCCCTACCTGTACCCCTGCACATTGACTCAGTACCCCCTGTGTAAAGCCTCTTATTGTAATTGTATTGTGTTACTTTTGATTTTTTTAAATGTACTTTAGTTTATTTTGTAAATATTTTCCTAACTCTTCTTGGACTGGACTGTTAGTTAAGGGATTGTAAATCAGCATTTCACGATAAGGTCCACACTTCGGCGCACGTGACAAATAAAGTTTGATTTGATTTGGATTTGAGATTACATCAAATAAAATTGTATTTGTCACGTGCGTCGAATACAACCTTGTAAGAAATGCTTATTTACAAGCTCTTTCAGAGATTACATTACATCACACACACACACGCACGCACGCACGCACGCACGCACACACACACACACGCACACACGCACACACACACACGCTCAGGTGAATCAAGTGCCATTTCCTACCAACCCAGTAGATGACGCACTGAGACAGTACTCCTGCCAAAGACGGGAAAGAAGTCATGTGCTTGTCCCGTGATCAAATGCGGAAGTGTTGAAATATATCCATAGCGACAACAGTTTACCCTCTCTATTTCATATAGATTTTGCTGTTTTATTTTCTGCATTTCTCAGAGAAATGGAAGGATATGCCAAAACATCACTTAGCACCACGTATGCTGGAGCCCCGGATTTCAGAGGGTAAGAGAGCGTTAATTATTCAGTCGTCGTATTAGATAACGTTACTAACAGTAGTTAGTTAACATTAGCCCATTCATTACATAGATAGCTTGGCGCTTTAGCCAGCACGTCAACTGGGAGGTCGCGGGAGGATTTTAAGGGGTCGCGGGACTTGTGTAAGAAAAAAATATATATAATAATAACACATTTAAAAATGTAAAATATTTTGAAAGGTAACCTCTGCATCGAAACTTTTATTTTGAAAGGATACCGCCTTACCGCTTATTGCTGCTGTATTTACACGTGTAGCGGGTCGGCAGTGGGGTTCGGTATCGGAGGGTTTTCGGGCTGCACACACTCACTGACCAAATACAATAATGTTCTCGCCCCACACGCAAAAACTGATCCAATGAAATGACAGATTTCTAGACACACACACACACACACACACACACACACACACACTGGACCAATAAAAATGTCATTCTGACACATTGTTTTGTTTTAAATGTGACATGTCGTCCAATCAGATAATACAGATTTTCAGTTAGATTGATGACAGCTAACTAACTATCCAGATGTGTTCTGCAGGCATTGCACACGTGTATAGTTAGCTGTCATTTAACTCATGTGGGCTAGCTGTCAGAGTAAAATCATGGACACATTTTTAAAATGTGCAGCTCCCTCTTCTGCTGCTTCCAATGTCAACGACAAGGCAGACAACCCTGTCGAATGGAGAAAATATAACTCTGACTTCATGGAATATGGTTTTCCATATAAAGAAGCCAGGCAGGGTGACTGTAGGCCGCTGTGCGTCCTATTCAATGAGCTGTTCACTGATGAGAGCAGGAAACCCTCCAAAAGGAAAAGACATCTGGACACCAAGCATCCAAGCCACAAAGATAAGACAGCTGACTAAGTTGGTCAACTATTTTTAAAAAGAGTTCCAGGAAAAGCAGGTGTTTTCAGACCGTCTTTAGGGACATGGAGAGGAGCACCAGCAGGTGTTTTCAGACCGTCTGCAGGGACATGGAGAGGAGCACCAGCAGGTGTTTTCAGACCGTCTGCAGGGACATGGAGAGGAGCACCAGCAGGTGTTTTCAGACCGTCTGCAGGGACATGGAGAGGAGCACCAGCATGTGTTTTCAGACCGTCTGCAGGGACATGGAGAGGAGCACCAGCAGGTGTTTTCAGACCGTCTGCAGGGACATGGAGAGGAGCACCAGCAGGTGTTTTCAGACCGTCTGCAGGGACATGGAGAGGAGCACCAGCAGGTGTTTTCAGACCGTCTGCAGGGACATGGAGAGGAGCACCAGCAGGTGTTTCCAGACCGTAAGTAGGGACATGGAGAGGAGCACCAGCAGGTGTTTTCAGACCGTCTGCAGGGACATGGAGAGGAGCACCAGCATGTGTTTTCAGACCGTCTTTAGGGACATGGAGAGGAGCACCAGCAGGTGTTTCCAGACCGTAAGTAGGGACATGGAGAGGAGCACCAGCAGGTGTTTTCAGACTGTCTGCAGGGACATGGAGAGGAGCACCAGCAGGTGTTTTCAGACCGTATGCAGGGACACGGAGAGAAGCACCAGCAGGTGTTTTCAGACCGTCTGTAGGGACATGGAGAGGAGCACCAGCAGGTGTTTTCAGACCGTCTGCAGGGACATGGAGAGGAGCACCAGCAGGTGTTTTCAGACCGTCTGTAGGGACATGGAGAGGAGCACCAGCAGGTGTTTTCAGACCGTCTGCAGGGACATGGAGAGGAGCACCAGCATGTGTTTTCAGACCGTCTGCAGGGACATGGAGAGGAGCACCAGCATGTGTTTTCAGACCGTGCTGCTCTCTAGACCCACTAGAGGGCAGCACCACTGGTCTACATTCTGAGTTTCCCCACTAGAGGGCAGAACCACTGGTCTACATTCTGAGTTTCCCCACTAGAGGGCAGAACCACTGGTCTACATTCTGAGTTTCCCCACTAGAGGGCAGCACCACTGGTCTACATTCTGAGTTTCCCCACTAGAGGGCAGCACCACTGGTCTACATTCTGAGTTTCCCCACTAGAGGGCAGCACCACTGGTCTACATTCTGTGTTTCCCCACTAGAGTGCAGCACCACTGGTCTACATTCTGAGTTTCCCCACTAGAGGGCAGCACCACTGGTCTACATTCTGAGTTTCCCCACTAGAGGGCAGCACCACTGGTCTACATTCTGAGTTTCCCCACTGGAGGGCAGCACCACTGGTCTACATTCTGAGTTTCCCCACTAGAGGGCAGCACCACTGGTCTACATTCTGAGTTTCCCCACTAGAGGGCAGCACCACTGGTCTACATTCTGAGTTTCCCCACTAGAGGGCAGCACCACTGGTCTACATTCTGAGTTTCCCCACTAGAGGGCAACACCACTGGTCTACATTCTGAGTTTCCCCACTAGAGGGCAGCACCACTGGTCTACATTCTGAGTTTCCCCACTAGAGGGCAGCACCACTGGTCTACATTCTGAGTTTCCCCACTAGAGGGCAGCACCACTGGTCTAAGGTATTTTAGCTAGCTCTATCAGTATTAACGTCCCATAGCTAACAGTAGGTCTATGCATTCAATAATATCAAACACATGCAGTTCACGTAATGTACTCACCCAGAGCCACCACCAAGACATATGATGGAGGATATATATTGTCTCTCCTGCAGGAATGACAGTTCTCTGGTATCTGCTCTGAAAACTCTTCTCTTCTTCACCATCCTGATGGTCACCCTGCCCATAGGACTGTACTTCGCATCAAAGGCATACATCTTTGAAGGTAAATCATTATTTCTTGTCTGAGAGAGGCCTAAATATCCCAATCAATATTCAAAACAATTTATTTGAATTTCCTCCTGTCTCCTCCTCCCCTCTCCTTCCTCCCACCTCTCTCTCTCTCCTCCTTCCCTCTCCTTTCTCCCACCTCTCTCTCCTCCTCCCCTCTCCTTCCTCCCACCCCTCTCTCTCCTCCTCCCCTCTCCTTCCTCCCACCCCTCTCTCTCCTCCTCCCCTCTCCTTCCTCCCACCTCTCTCCTCCTCCCCTCTCATTCCTCCCACCTCTCTCTCTCCTCCTCCCCTCTCCTTCCTCCCACCCCTCTCTCTCCTCCTCCCCTCTCCTTCCTCCCACCCCTCTCTCTCCTCCTCCCCTCTCCTTCTTCCCACCCCTCTCTCTCCTCCTCCTCCCCTCTCCTTCCTCCCACCTCTCTCTCTCTCTCCTCCTCCCCTCTCCTTCCTCCCACCCCTCTCTCTCCTCCTCCCCTCTCCTTCCTCCCACCCCTCTCTCTCCTCCTCCCCTCTCCTTCTTCCCACCCCTCTCTCTCCTCCTCCTCCCCTCTCCTTCCTCCCACCTCTCTCTCTCTCCTCCTCCCCTCTCCTTCCTCGCACCTCTCTCTTTCCTCCTCCCCTCTCCTTCCTCCCACCTCTCTCTCTCCTCCTCCCCTCTCCTTCCTCCCACCCTCTCTCTCCTCCTCCCCTCTCCTTCCTCCCACCTCTCTCTCTCCTCCTCCCCTCTCCTTCCTCCCACCTCTCTCTCTCCTCCTCCCCTCTCCTTCCTCCCACCTCTCTCTCTCCTCCTCCCCTCTCCTTCCTCCCACCTCTCTCTCTCCTCCTCCCCTCTCCTTCCTCCCACCTCTCTCTCTCCTCCTCCCCTCTTCTTCCTCCCACCCTCTCTCTCCTCCTCCCCTCTCCTGCTCTCCTCTCTCCAGGTTCCCTACAGATGTCTACCTCAGACAGTTATTTCTATGCTGCCATCGTAGCTGTGCTGGCCGTACATGTGGTTCTGGCTTTGTTTGTCTACGTGGCCTGGAACGAGGGCTCCACCAAGGACAAGGGGAAACACGACTAACCCTTAACCTGGCCGTGCTGCTGGCCCAGAGAAGGCCTGGACCAAGCCACTTCCAGCCCCAACCCAGCCTGGCTTCTCTCCATCCCCCACCCCAGCCTGGCTTCTCTCCAGCCCCAACCCAGCCTGGCTTCTCTCCATCCCCCACCCCAGCCTGGCTTCTCTCCAGCCCCCACCCTGCCTGGCTTCTCTCCAGCCCCAACCCAGCCTGGCTTCTCTCCAGCCCCCAACCCCCTGTTTGACCAGCCCCCAACCCAGCCCCCAACCACCGCCTGGCTTCTCTCCAGCCCCCACCCCACCCCCTCTGTTTGACCAGCCCCCAACCCAGCCCCCTGTTTGACCATCCCCCAACCCAGCCCCCTGTTTGACCAGCCCCCACCCAAGCCCCCTGTTTGACCAGCCCCCACCCCAGCCCCCAACCCAGCCCCCTGTTTGACCAGCCCCCTGTTTGACCAGCCCCCAACCCAGCCCCCTGTTTGACCAGCCCCCACCCCAGCCCAACCGCCATGGAGGGGTTCATACCGAGTCCATCTCCTGGTGTTAGGAGAGAATAATGTATTGGCTGTTTCTGAGCTTCTGCTCAGTGTATTTTGTAACATACTGAACACCTTCCCTGTCATGTGTTACAGCCTGTGTCATAAACTGGGCCCTGGCCAGAGACGGCCGTGAAATGCCAGTTCACAACTGGAGCGTGCATGTAGAAATGTATTGTCTGCGTCCAACCCTATTCCCTATTTAATGCACTACGTTTGACCAGGGCCCGTAAGGCTGCTTGACCAGGGCCCCGTAAGGCTGCTTGACCAGGGCCCCGTAAGGCTGCTTGACCAGGGCCCCGTGAGGCTGCTTGACCAGGGCCCCGTTGACCAAACGTAGTGGATTATACAGGGAATAAGGTGCCATTTTGTTTTCTGTGTGTTTAAATCATGTCACTGCTGTTGTGGTTGGATCCGTCCTTGTTGACCGGATTCATTTAAGAACGTTGTGTTTTTGTGCGACTGTCTGTAGACGTTTATTTTTGGTTGTAATTTGATGTCTCCAGAAGTGTAGTATAATCGTCAGGGTACTCAAGAGTAGCATTTTAACTCCAGAGTGTTTGTTATGATGAAACATTAAACAAATCAAATGATCCATACTTTGATGAACTGTGGAAACATTTTAGTTCTGTAGCAGATGCTCCTATCCAGAGTAGTGACTACTGACTGAGACACAGCAAGCACCATGCTCTACTGACTGAGACACAGCAAGCACCATGCTCTACTGACTGAGACACAGCAAGCACTATGCTCTACTGACTGAGACACAGCAAGCACCATGCTCTACTGACTGAGACAGCAAGCACCATGCTCTACTGACTGAGACAGCAAGCACCATGCTCTACTGACTGAGACAGCAAGCACCATGCTCTATTGACTGAGACACAGCAAGCACCATGCTCTACTGACTGAGACACAGCAAGCACCATGCTCTACTGACTGAGACACAGCAAGCACCATGCTCTACTGACTGAGACAGCAAGCACCATGCTCTACTGACTGAGACAGCAAGCACCATGCTCTACTGACTGAGACAGCAAGCACCATGCTCTACTGACTGAGACAGCAAGCACCATGCTCTACTGACTGAGACAGCAAGCACCATGCTCTACTGACTGAGACACAGCAAGCACCATGCTCTACTGACTGAGACAGCAAGCACCATGCTCTACTGACTGAGACAGCAAGCACCATGCTCTACTGACTGAGACAGCAAGCACCATGCTCTACTGACTGAGACAGCAAGCACCATGCTCTACTGACTGAGACAGCAAGCACCATGCTCTACTGACTGAGACAGCAAGCACCATGCTCTACTGACTGAGACAGCAAGCACCATGCTCTACTGACTGAGACAGCAAGCACCATGCTCTACTGACTGAGACACAGCAAGCACCATGCTCTACTGACTGAGACAGTCATACAGACATCATTATGTATGGCTCAGAGACACAGCAAGCACCATGCTCTCCTGACTGAGACAGTCATACAGACATCATTATGTATGGCTCAGAGACACAGCAAGCACCATGCTCTACTGACTGAGACACAGCAAGCACCATGCTCTACTGACTGAGACAGTCATACAGACATCATTATGTATGGCTCAGAGACACAGCAAGCACCATGCTCTACTGACTGAGACACAACAAGCACCATGCTCTACTGACTGAGACACAGCAAGCACCATGCTCTACTGACTGAGACAGCAAGCACCATGCTCTACTGACTGAGACACAGCAAGCACCATGCTCTACTGACTGAGACAGCAAGCACCATGCTCTACTGACTGACACAGCAAGCACCATGCTCTACTGACTGAGACACAGCAAGCACCATGCTCTACTGACTGAGACACAGCAAGCACCATGCTCTACTGACTGAGACAGCAAGCACCATGCTCTACTAACTGAGACAGTCATACAGACATCATTATGTATGGCTCAGAGACACAGCAAGCACCATGCTCTCCTGACTGAGACAGTCATACAGACATCATTATGTATGGCTCAGAGACACAACAAGCACCATGCTCTACTGACTGAGACACAGCAAGCACCATGCTCTACTGACTGAGACACAGCAAGCACCATGCTCTACTGACTGAGACACAGCAAGCACCATGCTCTACTGACTGAGACACAGCAAGCACCATGCTCTACTGACTGAGACAGCAAGCACCATGCTCTACTGACTGACACAGCAAGCACCATGCTCTACTGACTGAGACACAGCAAGCACCATGCTCTACTGACTGACACAGCAAGCACCATGCTCTACTGACTGAGACACAGCAAGCACCATGCTCTACTGACTGAGACAGCAAGCACCATGCTCTACTGACTGAGACAGCAAGCACCATGCTCTACTGACTGAGACGGCAAGCACCATGCTCTACTGACTGAGACAGCAAGCACCATGCTCTCCTGACTGAGACAGTCATACAGACATCATTATGTATGGCTCAGAGACACAGCAAGCACCATGCTCTACATACTGAGACACAGCAAGCACCATGCTCTACTGACTGAGACAGTCATACAGACATCATTATGTATGGCTCAGAGACACAGCAAGCACCATGCTCTACTGACTGAGACCGTCATACAGACATCATTATGTATGGCTCAGAGACACAGCAAGCACCATGCTCTACTGACTGAGACACAGCAAGCACCATGCTCTACTGACTGAGACAGTCATACAGCCATCATTATGTATGGCTCAGAGACACAGCAAGCACCACCAAACCACCATGCAGAACAACTCTCATCCTCAGAGTTCCTGTTAGCTCAGTGTTTTCACTGTAGTGGCTTGCGTCATCTGCTGGGCTATTGAACTTCTCATGCACATCATGCATCACAAATAATACTCATTTATAAATGGTTCCAATTAGGGGTGTGAACATTTAAATATTTAAACGACATTGGGATTGTTCATGTTTATTAATAAAAATCCCTAACCTAATGTTTTAC
This sequence comes from Oncorhynchus mykiss, assembly GCF_013265735.2. Taxonomy (NCBI): domain Eukaryota; kingdom Metazoa; phylum Chordata; class Actinopteri; order Salmoniformes; family Salmonidae; genus Oncorhynchus; species Oncorhynchus mykiss. Next base: position 41,592,590 of record NC_048578.1, read on the forward strand.
CAAATTAAAATCACAGTGCTGTTATTAACAGGTCCCGGTCATAAAGAACAGGTCCCGGTCATAAAGAACAGGTCCCGGCCATAAAGGAACATATTTACGCTAAACAAACACCTAACGCAACAATGCTGTGACGTTTGTCATTCATGATTCACCTGACGATATGTTGACAAGAGGAAGCAAAGTACTTTAAACGAAGGAGCACCCGATGTCACAGGAAGACCTCATCAAGGACAACAGCCACCCGATGTCACAGGTAGGTCTCACCAAGGACAACAACCACCTGATGTCACAGGAAGGCCTCATCAAGGACAACAGCCACCCGATGTCACAGGAAGGCCTCATCAAGGACAACAACCACCGGATGTCACAGGAAGGCCTCATCAAGGACAACAACCACCGGATGTCACAGGAAGGCCTCATCAAGGACAACAGCCACCCGATGTCACAGGAAGGCCTCATCAAGGACAACAGCCACCCGATGTCACAGGAAGGCCTCATCAAGGACAACAGCCACCCGATGTCACAGGAAGGCCTCATCAAGGACAACAACCACCCGATGTCACAGGAAGGCCTCATCAAGGACAACAGCCACCCGAGCCACTGCCTGTTCACCCCGCTATCATCCAGAAGGCGAGGTCAGTACAGGTGCATCAAAGCAGGGACCGAGAGACTGAACAACAATACACTTATATGGGGAGGCAAGTAGCCTAGTGGTTCGAGCGTTGGACAAGTTGCCGAAAGGTTGCTGGATCGAGTCCCTGAACTGACAAGTTAAAAATCTGTCGTTCTGCCCCTGAACAGGCAGTTAACCAACTGTTCCCCTGAACAGGCAGATAACCAACTGTTCCCCTGAACAGGCAGATAACCAACTGTTCCCCTGAACAGGCAGATAACCAACTGTTCCCCTGAACAGGCAGATAACCAACTGTTCCCCTGAACAGGCAGATAACCAACTGTTCCTAGGCCGTCATTGAAAATAAGAATTTGTTCTTAACTGACTTGCCTAGTTAAATAAAAAAAAATAATAAAATATATATAGAACGTTTTTTTATAAATAGATAAGATCTTGCTACCATGGAAAGGAAAATACACTCTGATTAATTAATATTTACTTATGGCCCTGACATATTAGATGTGCAAAATATATTTCACTTTCTTTGGAATGGCAAACCAGACAAAATGAAATGGGTCTATTTATATAATGAATGTTCGTTCAGAGGGCTGAAATGATTAAATATGAAATAATTTAACCTCTCAGTCATACAAAAGTTTAATCCACCTGAAAAGACAGAACAAATGTTCTGGTTAAACTCAAATATACTAATTGATTTTCTTTTTAAAAACATTATTTGGGGAAAAAAATGATATAATAATGGTATAATAATGTTGATAATATCATAAATAGGACTGGTGGAGTTACACATACAGCTAACAGAAACATGTGGAAATGTCTGGTCTTCCCAAACCGACAACTAACTGATTGCAGCATTACCGCTCATATAGAGGAGGCAAGTGGAAGGGGGAGAAGGTGCTTGCTGTGTCAGTCAGTAGAGAAGGTAAGAAACGTGGTTGTTGGCCCTAGATTAAATAATAAAATGAGGTAAAGAAAATTGTGATAAATTAAAAAAGTATACCAGCTTAATTTAAGGACCAACAAATAGATATTTTCAATGTGCCGATTCCATGGCACATTGTTTATGAATTGACACGCAAAACAACGCCAGATTTAAAAAAATAAATAAAAAAATTTAAATAAGGTTTTCTATTCAAATTATTATACAAAATTCTTGCTACCATTATAATGTTACATATATGGGGGATACAACCATCCCAGCTCTGCAGATTTTGCTGTGAAGAGACAGAATAATTAGATCCTTTATTTTGGTACTGTCCATATGTAGCTTGTTTTTGGTCACAGGTCCAGGAATGGCTGAAGAATTGCAACATTTACCTGGAGCTAACTCTGCAGGTAGCACTGCTGGGTGATCTGAAAAGCCGTAGTCCATCGATTTAATAAAATAATATTCAGTAAAAATATGCATCTTTAATTTACAATCTGTAGAAACTATGAGAATATAAAGGTTCAGAACTTGTGAAACACCACAGCTGGAAAATGTGTCTATTTGAAATCAAGGCTGGATGTTTTTCAGAGATGGATGGAAAGGGCTTGAGGACTAAAAACAAATCAGAATTAATTTAAAAAATTGTGTCCGTAAAATGTATAAAGTATGTGTAAGTTTAAGTAGCAGCATAAGTGTTTGTCGGTTATTTTACTCCAATTAAGGGAGGGGTGGTAGAATTAGGGGATTTATTTATTCATATATGTATACACACACACACACACACACAGTGGGGCAAAAAAAGTATTTAGTCAGCCACCAATTGTGCAAGTTCTCCCACTTAAAAAGATGAGAGAGGCCTGTAATGTTCATCATAGGTACACTTCAACTATGACGGACAAAATGAGAAAAAAAAATCCAGAAAATCACATTGTAGGATTTTGAATGAATTCATTTGCAAATTATGGTGGAAAATAAGTATTTCAATGCTGCAGAAATGTTTAGGTACCCTTCCCCAGATCTGTGCCTCGACACAATCCTGTCTCGGAGCTCCACGGACAATTCCTTTCTACCTCATGGATTGGTTTTTGCTCTAGCATGCACTGTCAAACGTCAGACCTTATATAGACAGGTGTGTGCCTTTCCAAATCAAGTCCAATCAATTGAATTTACCACAGGTGGACTCCAATCAAGTTGTAGAAACATCTCAAGGATGATCAATGGAAACAGGATGCACCTGAGCTGTATTTCGAGACTCATAGCAAAGGGACTGAATAAATAAGGTATTTCCTTTTTTTAACGTTAATATATTTGCAAAATTGTCAAAAAATCTGTTTACGCTTTGTCATTATGGGGTATTGTGATGTCATTATGGGGTATTGTGATGTCATTATGGGGTATTGTGATGTCATTATGGGGTATTGTGATGTCATTATGGGGTATTGTGATGTCATTATGGGGTATTGTGTGTAGATTGATGACGAAAAAAAATTATGTAATCAATTTAAGAATAAGTGTCACGTTCTGACCTTTATTTCCGTTGTTTTGTATTTATTTAGTATGGTCAGGGCGTGAGTTGGGTGGGCAGTCTATGTTTGTTTTTCTATGTTTTGGGGCATTTCTATGTTTTCGGCCTAGTATGGTTCTCAATCAGAGGCAGGTGTCATTAGTTGTCTCTGATTGAGAATCATACTTAGGTAGCCTGGGTTGCACTGTTTGTTTGTGGGTGATTGTCTATGTTAGTGGCTTGTGTCAGCACAGGTCTCATTTTGTAGCTTCACGGTCGTATTTGGTTTATTGTTTTCGTTACTCTTTTGCATAGTGTTCAGTCTTTCTTTATTAAAGATTCACCATGGACACTTACCACGCCGCATATTGGTCCTCTGATCCTTCTCGCCTCTCCTCTTCAGACGAAGAGGAGGACGATCGTGACAATAAGGCTGTAAAGTAACAAAATGTGGAAAAGGGGAAGGGGTCTGAATACTTTCCGAATGCACTGTTTCTCAGGGATGGAAAGACACTCTTGACCTGTAAAACGACTAACCCCCCAAAAAATGAAAACTGACTCTTAATTAGTGCTTGACTTGGGCAGGAGATCAACGGAGCTGAGTACCGGCACCTCAAATGTTCAACTGCTTGATCTCCTAATCCTCTCATAGAACACTAGCTCAACAGTGTTGTGGAGCTCCAGAACCTAAATATAACCAGTACCGGAACACAAAATGAGTACCGGAATCTATTTCAGTCCAAGTCACGCACTGCCCTTACCTTATCCCTAACTTTGACCAAACCCTTAACCCTAACCTAATTTTGACCAATTCTGAAAGTACATTTTGGTTTGCAGGTCAGGAGTGTCCGTATAGCCTTTTCTGTCTGTCTCCGCGTCATGTTGAAGATTTATGGCTGGGTCTACAATGGTATCATATTCTAAAAAATGCACCCCCTCCTCTCCCCTGTAACTCTTCCCCAGGTCGTTGCTGTAAATGAGAATGTGCTCTCAGTCAACTGACCTGGTAAAATAACAGATAAGCAAATATAGCCTTTCTGTGGTGGTTCCCCCAGGTGATGACGTGTGCTCAGGGCTTGGGGCTCGGGGCACAGGGCTTGTGGCTCGGGGCTTGGGGCTCAGGGCTTGTGTCCTTAGGACTTGGGGCTCAGGGCTCAGGGCTTGTGGCTCGGAGCTTGGGGCTCAGGGCTTGTGTCCTCAGGACTTGGGGCTCAGGACTTGAGGCTCAGGGCTTGTGTCCTCAGGACTTGGGGCTCAGGGCTCGGGGCTCTGGGCTTGTGTCCTCAGGACTTGGGGCTCTGGGCTTGTGTCCTCAGGGCTTGTGTCCTCAGGGCTTGGGGCTCAGGGCTTGTGTCCTCAGGGCTTGGGGCTCTGGGCTTGGAGCTCTGGGCTTGTGTCCGCAGGGCTTGGGGCTCTGGGCTTGTGTCCTCAGGGCTTGGGGCTCAGGGCTTGTGTCCTCAGGGATTGGGGCTCAGGGCTTGTGTCCTGAGGGCTTGGGTATGGTGTCTCAGGGCTTGTGTCCTCAGGACTTGGGGCTCTGGGCTTGTGTCCTCAGGTCTTGTGTCCTCAGGGCTTGTGTCCTCAGGGCTTGGGGCTCAGGGCTTGTGGCTCAGCAGAGTTGGTTTCAACCTCTGTCTGACATGAGACCACAGGAGTCACTTAGAATGGAACGACTAACACCTGATTGGGTAAGAGGTGTGAATGTTATTCTTAGCGGAAAATAGACAGATGAACAGAAATAACATTTAGAGATTTGAGCTATGAATGGATAGATCAGGAGAACAAGCCAATCAGAACCATCTAATGGATAGATCAGGGGAACAAGCCAATAAGAACCATCTAATAGATAGATCAGGAGAACAAGCCAATCAGAACAATCTAATGGATAGATCAGGGAAACAAGCCAATCAGAATCATCTAATGGATAGATCAGGGAAACAAGCCAATCAGAACCATCTGATGGATAGATCAGGGGAACAAGCCAATCAGAACCATCTGATGGATAGATCAGGAGAACAAGCCAATCAGAACCATCTAGTGGATAGATCAGGGGAACAAGCCAATCAGAACCATCTATTGGATAGATCAGGGGAACAAGCCAATCAGAACCATCTAATGGATAGATCAGGGGAACAAGCCAATCAGAACCATCTAAAGGATAGATCAGGGGAACAAGCCAATCAGAACCATCTAATGGATAGATCAGGGGAACAAGCCAATCAGAACCATCTAATGGATAGATCAGGGGAACAAGCCAATCAGAACCATCTAATGGATAGATCAGGGGAACAAGCCAATCAGAACCATCTAATGGATAGGTCAGGGGAACAAGCCAATCAGAACCATCTAATGGATAGGTCAGGGGAACAAGCCAATCAGAACCATCTAATGGATAGGTCAGGGGAACAAGCCAATCAGAACCATCTAATGGATAGATCAGGGGAACAAGCCAATCAGAACCATCTAATGGATAGATCAGGGGAACAAGCCAATCAAAACCATCTAATGGATAGATCAGGGGAACAAGCCAATCAGAACCATCTAATGGATAGGTCAGGGGAACAAGCCAATCAGAACCATCTAATGGATAGGTCAGGGGATCTAGCCAATCAGAACCATCTAATGGATAGGTCAGGGGATCTAGCCAATCAGAACCATCTAATGGATAGGTCAGGGGATCTAGCCAATCAGAACCATCTAATGGATAGGTCAGGGGAACAAGCCAATCAGAACCATCTAATGGATAGATCAGGGGAACAAGCCAATCAGAACCATCTAATGGATAGATCAGGGGAACAAGCCAATCAAAACCATCTAATGGATAGATCAGGGGAACAAGCCAATCAAAACCATCTAATGGATAGATCAGGGGAACAAGCCAATCAGAACCATCTAATGGATAGGTCAGGGGAACAAGCCAATCAGAACCATCTAATGGATAGGTCAGGGGATCTAGCCAATCAGAACCATCTAATGGATAGGTCAGGGGATCTAGCCAATCAGAACCATCTAATGGATAGGTCAGGGGATCTAGCCAATCAGAACCATCTAATGGATAGGTCAGGGGATCTAGCCAATCAGAACCATCTAATGGATAGGTCAGGGGATCTAGCCAATCAGAACCGTCTAATGGATAGGTCAGGGGAACAAGCCAATCAGAACCATCTAATGGATAGGTCAGGGGATCTAGCCAATCAGAACCATCTAATGGATAGATCAGGGAAACAAGCCAATCAGAACCATCTAATCCCTAAATAAACACCCAGTATATAACACAAAGACATTGACTGTCCACTTTTGGAAATGTTTCAGATGTATCGTTTCTTGAATGATTCTGCAAACATCTCATTTTGCCCACTGCTCGCCCTTCTTTTTCCACTGCTCTCTCGGTCAGTGGTTCGGGCCCTCTGCCCCTCCCCTCCAAGCACAATAAATAATGTGGCATGGAGCTCAGTGGTTCGGGCCCTCTGCCCCTCCCCTCCCAACACAATAAATAATGTGGCATGGAGCTCAGTGGTTCGGGCCCTCTGCCCTCCCCTCCCAGCACAATAAATAATGTGGCATGGGACTCAGGCCTTTTGTGTCCACACAGATTCTTTCTACTGTATGTTCTGCTGGGGGTAGGCAGAAACCAGGGCGTTTTATCAGAATAACACAGAGTCTTGTTGGGGCTCTGATAAAGGGCAGCATTGTATGGTAATAGTTTATATAAGACCATATGACCGCTGTGCTGCGCTGGGCTCTGCTACGGTGCAGGGTAGTGGCTAGTGTCGCGGGAATGATTAGCATTTTACCAACGCATGGTGTTCACAAGCCAAGAGCCTTCTGATTCGATGATAAAATAAACACATTTAATTGAACCCTTCTTTGTACACATTTTGTGTACCACCACAGCTGAAGGTAAAAGCCATCATATCTCTGATTCTCTTCATTTAACCATTCGGATGATGATGTGTTGAGATTCCTGAGGAAAAGAAAAGAGATTCTGACTGTCTGAGGTGTTCTGGAGCTCTCTGAGAATTCTAGAATTCCAGACTAGAATCTAGAATGGTTCTGCAGAAAGACAGTAGTTACTGATATGAAACATCTGTTTACTCGAATACAATATCTTCTCTTGGTTTGATTTGGGCGTATTTTATGATTGGCATAGTTTAAAGACTGTTTCAAGATTGGTTATATTTCTTCAGTTACAGTAGAGGTCTTAGACAGTGTCTGTCTGAAGTTAGTTGTAAGATTCTTCTAGTGAGATGGATGTTTGAGTCGTTGCTTGGAGAATGTATCTTGGCTGGTCTGTCTGGTGTAGCCGTGTCTGTTTGTCCGTCTGTCTGAAGGTCAGGTTGCTCGGTCAGTCAGTATTAATACTTGTTGAATGGATCACATGTCTCCGTTATCGTTTCGCTATTGGCTATCGGAGCGTTACGTGGCGTGACGTTACGCCCGTGTTAGGCCATCGCCCCGAGGTTCTTAAAGCGCAGGCCAGGAATAGGCTGAGTCTTGTTTGCCGTTGCTGCGACCCGACCGCTCCAGCTCCATGGCCAGGCTACACCTGACGGTGGTGGTTTAAGGACCCGGTGCTGCCGCCACTGCCGGCGGAGACTGGTAGGACCAACAGCTCAGAGAATACTGGGACTGCTTTCTAGATCACACCCTATTCAATGGGTCCTGGTTGAAAGTAGTGCACTTTTATAGGGAAAGGGGTGCTTTTTGGGACATAGACAAGGGTTAGGTTGGGTGGTTGTTGTTTATATAGGAGGAAGGTTCTGTTTTAGTCCACGTTAGTACATTTGAGAATGAGGTTTTCTGTCCGATGTGTTTTAGTGATTTGAGCTCAAGCATTTCGGAGGATTGTTGGTTGGATACATACAGTACACCTGTGGGGTTATTTAAGAACTATTTCTTCCTCACTACATGTTTGATTGATTGCCTTTATTAAGGATTGACTCAGAGATTGTACAGTTTCATTGACTATATCAATATGTTACCAACATGTGATGTGCCTTGATGTCCCCTAATTCCTTCATTACATGTTTCCTTGACGTGGTCGTTCTTATAGAGAACCTTTGCCAGTGTGATCGAACGTCCGCTTGTATCAATACATTGTCAACAGAACTATATCCCTTCTTGTTTCTCCTCTCCAGACCTGGAATCGAAAATGAACTGGGGGTCCTTTTACGCCGTGATCAGCGGCGTAAACAGGCATTCCACCGGCATCGGCCGCATCTGGCTGTCTGTCATCTTCATCTTCAGAATCCTGGTCCTCGTGGTGGCGGCCGAGTCGGTCTGGGGCGACGAGAAGTCTGGCTTCACCTGCAACACCCAGCAGCCCGGCTGCAACTCTGTCTGCTATGACCAGTTCTTTCCCATCTCACACATCCGCCTGTGGGCCTTGCAGCTCATCCTGGTGTCCACGCCTGCTCTCCTAGTGGCCATGCATGTAGCCCATCGCAGACACATCAACAAGAAGATCCTGAAGAAGTCCGGGCGCGCTTCCCCTAAGGAGTTGGAACAAATCAAGTATCAGAAGTTTGCGATCGCAGGCGCCCTCTGGTGGACCTATATGATCAGTGTGCTGTTTAGGATCGTTCTGGAAGTCGGCTTCCTTTATATATTCTACTTGATCTACCCTGACTTCAAGATGTTCCGTCTGGTCAAGTGTGACTCGTACCCCTGCCCCAACACTGTGGACTGCTTTGTGTCGCGACCCACGGAGAAAACCATCTTCACCGTGTTCATGCTCTCCGTGTCGGGGGTGTGTGTTCTCCTCAACCTGGCCGAGGTGGCCTACCTGATTGGCAGAGCCTGTCTGAGGTGTATCCATGGTAACCAGGACAAGAATAAGGTAGCAGGGATCGGTCAGAAACTGTCCTCCTACAAACAGAATGAAATCAACCAGATGATCGCTGACCAGTCGAAGTTCAAGTTCAACGTGGGAGCTAGGAAGACCTCTATGGAGAAGGGAGAGAGGTGTTCTGCTTTCTGATAGGCTGCCTTGGAAGGGAGAGAGGTGCTCTGCTTTCTGATAGGCTGCCTTGGAAGGGAGAGAGGTGCTCTGCTTTCTGATAGGCTGCCTTGGAAGGGAGAGAGGTGCTCTGCTTTCTGATAGGCTGCCTTGGAAGGGAGAGAGGTGCTCTGCTTTCTGATAGGCTGCCCTGGAAGGGAGAGAGGTGCTCTGCTTTCTAATAGGCTGCCCTGGAAGGGAGAGAGGTGCTCTGCTTTCTAATACGCTGCCCTGGAAGGGAGAGAGGTGCTCTGCTTTCTGATAGGCTGCCCTGGAAGGGAGAGAGGTGCTCTGCTTTCTAATAGGCTGCCCTGGAAGGGAGAGAGGTGTTCTGATTTGCTGCCTATGGAGATGGGAAAGCAGGGCTCTGCTTTCTGATACGCTGTCTAGTCCTAGTTCCCACAAATGTTCACTGCTTCAAACTAATGAACTGTAACCAGCTTGTAACCATACTGGATAGAAATCCTCAATAGCTCCATCTAGTAATAACATCAATCATTCACTCGTTTATTTCTTCATCTATTTATTCTAGTGGCTGGTGCTAGGTTCTCACCATTCCTAACGGTGGTAGGATGTAGAGAAGAACAAACAAGCCCAGACAAACTCAATGCTGGATTGGAGAGAGAACTTTGTTTCATCGTGATCGACACAGTCACTGTTTTGTCTCACAACCTTGGGGCAGGAACTAGTGGATAAAGGAACATTTGTTTCGGCACATGACTTGACAAACCCATTGTATTGGAACTCACTGAGTCTCCTACAGCAGGGAGACTACTCCTACAATACGGAGATTACTCCTACAGCGTGGAGACTACTCCTACAGCAAGGAGACTACTCCTACAGCGTGGAGACTACTCCTACAGCAGGGAGACTACTCCTACAGCACAGACTACTCCTATAGACTATTCCTACAGCACAGAGACTACTCCTACAGCATGGAGACTGCTCCTACAAAGTGGAGACTACTCCTACAGCACAGAGACTACTCTTAGTCTACTCCTACAGCATGGAGACTGCTCCTACAGAATGGAGACTACTCCTACAGCACAGACTACTCCTATAGACTATTCCTACAGCACAGAGACTACTCTTAGACTACTCCTACAGCATGGAGACTGCTCCTACAGAATGGAGACTACTCCTACAGTGGGGAGACTACCCCTATAGACTACTCCTACAGCGGAGGGACTACTCCTACAGCGGAGAGACTACTCCTACAGCAAGGAGACTATTCCTACAGACTACTCCTACAGCAGGGAAACTATTCCTACGGCACGGAGACTACTCCTACAGACTACTCCTACGGCACGGAGACTACTCCTATAGACTACTCCTACGGCACGGAGACTACTCCTACAGACTACTCCTACGGCACGGAGACTACTCCTACGGCAGAGAGACTACTCCTACAGCAGAGAGACTACTCCTACAGCAGGGAGACTACCCCTACAGACTACTCCTACAGTAGGGAGACTACTCCTACAGAATGGAGACTACTCCTACAGACTACTCCTACGGCACGGAGACTACTCCTACAGAATGGAGACTACTCCTACGGCACGGAGAGTACTCCTACAGACTACTCCTACGGCAGAGAGACTACTCCTACAGACTACTCCTACGGCAGGGAGACTACTCCTGCGGCAGAGAGACTACTCCTACGGCAGAGAGACTACTCCTACAGACTACTCCTACGGCAGGGAGACTACTCCTACGGCAGAGAGACTACTCCTACGACAGGGAGACTACTCCTACGGCAGGGAGACTACTCCTACGGCAGAGAGACTACTCCTACGACAGGGAGACTACTCCTACGGCAGGGAGACTACTCCTACGGCAGAGAGACTACTCCTACGGCAGAGAGACTACTCCTACGGCAGAGAGACTACTCTTACGGCAGAGAGACTACTCTTACGGCAGAGAGACTACTCCTACGGCAGAGAGACTACTCCTACGGCAGAGAGACTACTCCTACGGCAGAGAGACTACTCCTACGGCAGAGAGACTACTGCTACGGCAGAGAGACTACTCCTACGGCAGAGAGACTACTCCTACGGCAGAGAGACTACTCCTACGGCGGAGAGACTACTCCTACGGCGGAGAGACTACTCCTACGGCGGAGAGACTACTCCTACGGCGGAGAGACTACTCCTACGGCAGAGAGACTACTCCTACGGCAGAGAGACTACTCCTACGGCAGGAACGGATCACTCATCAAGACATTGAAGGTCTTTTTAATGGTGCACAGCAAACTATGGAGCTTTACTATCAGTACCAAGAGGGTTAGCAGCAGCAAGCAGCAGCAGCAGACTACAGCAGCAGCAGCAGACTACAGCAGACTACAGCAGCAGCAGCAGCAGCAGACTACAGCAGACTACAGTAGCAGCAGACTACAGCAGACTACAGCAGACTACAGCAGACTACAGCAGACTACAGCAGCAGCAGACTACAGCAGACTACAGTAGCAGCAGACTACAGCAGACTACAGCAGACTACAGCAGCAGCAGCAGCAGCAGACTACAGCAGACTACAGTAGCAGCAGACTACAGCAGACTACAGCAGAAGCAGACTACAGCAGACTACAGCAGACTACAGCAGACTACAGCAGCAGCAGACTACAGCAGACTACAGCAGACTACAGCAGACTACAGCAGCAGCAGACTACAGCAGACTACAGCAGCAGTAGTAGCAGCAGCAGCAGCAGACTACAGCAGACTACAGCAGCAGTAGTAGCAGCAGCAGCAGCAGCAGCGACGTGGAAAACTGGTTGTCCTAAAATGGATTACTGACAACTTCCATTAACGGTTGTTAACCCATACAAAAATATGGTATGTTCATATCCCACATTATACTGTTATATGTTCATATCCCACAGTGTTATATATGGTATGTTCATATCCCACAGTGTTGTATATGATATGTTCATATCCCACATTATACTGTTATATATGATATGTTCATATCCCACAGTGTTATATATATGTTCATATCCCACAGTGTTATATATGATATGTTCATATCCCACATTATACTGTTATATATGATATGTTCATATCCCACAGTGTTATATATATGTTCATATCCCACAGTGTTATATGTATGTTCATATCCCACAGTGTTATATATATGTTCATATCCCACAGTGTTATATATGATATGTTCATATCCCACATTATACTGTTATATATGATATGTTCATATCCCACAGTGTTATATATATGTTCATATCCCACAGTGTTATATATATGTTCATATCCCACAGTGTTATATATGATATGTTCATATCCCACAGTGTTATATATATGTTCATATCCCACATTATACTGCTATATATGATATGTTCATATCCCACAGTGTTATATATGATATGTTCATATCCCACAGTGTTATATATGATATGTTCATATCCCACAGTGTTATATATGATATGTTCATATCCCACAGTGTTGTATATGATATGTTCATATCCCACAGTGTTGTATATGATATGTTCATATCCCACAGTGTTATATATGATATGTTTATATCCCACAGTGTTATATATGATATGTTCATATCCCACAGTGTTATATATGATATGTTCATATCCCACAGTGTTGTATATGATATGTTCATATCCCACAGTGTTGTATATGATATGTTCATATCCCACAGTGTTATATATGATATGTTCATATCCCACAGTGTTATATATGATATGTTCATATCCCACAGTGTTATATATGATATGTTCATATCCCACAGTGTTGTATATGATATGTTCATATCCCACAGTGTTGTATATGATATGTTCATATCCCACAGTGTTGTATATGATATGTTCATATCCCACAGTGTTGTATATGATATGTTCATATCCCACAGTGTTGTATATGATATGTTCATATCCCACAGTGTTGTATATGATATGTTCATATCCCACAGTGTTGTATATGATATGTTCATATCCCACAGTGTTGTATATGATATGTTCATATCCCACAGTGTTGTATATGATATGTTCATATCCCACAGTGTTGTATATCATATGTTCATATCCCACAGTGTTGTATATGATATGTTCATATCCCACAGTGTTGTATATGATATGTTCATATCCCACAGTGTTGTATATGATATGTTCATATCCCACAGTGTTGTATATGATATGTTCATATCCCACAGTGTTATATATGATATGTTCATATCCCACAGTGTTGTATATGATATGTTCATATCCCACAGTGTTGTATATGATATGTTCATATCCCACAGTGTTGTATATGATATGTTCATATCCCACAGTGTTGTATATGATATGTTCATATCCCACAGTGTTGTATATCATATGTTCATATCCCACAGTGTTGTATATGATATGTTCATATCCCACAGTGTTATATATGATATGTTCATATCCCACAGTGTTATATATGATATGTTCATATCCCACAGTGTTGTATATGATATGTTCATATCCCACAGTGTTATATATGATATGTTCATATCCCACAGTGTTATATATGATATGTTCATATCCCACAGTGTTATATATGATATGTTCATATCCCACAGTGTTGTATATGATATGTTCATATCCCACAGTGTTGTATATGATATGTTCATATCCCACAGTGTTGTATATGATATGTTCATATCCCACAGTGTTATATATGATATGTTCATATCCCACAGTGTTATATATGATATGTTCATATCCCACAGTGTTATATATGATATGTTCATATCCCACAGTGTTGTATATGATATGTTCATATCCCACAGTGTTGTATATGATATGTTCATATCCCACAGTGTTGTATATGATATGTTCATATCCCACAGTGTTGTATATGATATGTTCATATCCCACAGTGTTATATATGATATGTTCATATCCAACAGTGTTATATATGATATGTTCATATCCCACAGTGTTATATATGATATGTTCATATCCCACAGTGTTGTATATGATATGTTCATATCCCACAGTGTTGTATATGATATGTTCATATCCCACAGTGTTATATATGATATGTTCATATCCCACAGTGTTGTATATGATATGTTCATATCCCACAGTGTTATATATGATATGTTCATATCCCACAGTGTTGTATATGATATGTTCATATCCCACATTGTTGTATATGATATGTTCATATCCCACAGTGTTGTATATCATATGTTCATATCCCACAGTGTTGTATATGATATGTTCATATCCCACAGTGTTGTATATGATATGTTCATATCCCACAGTGTTATATATGATATGTTCATATCCCACAGTGTTGTATATGATATGTTCATATCCCACAGTGTTATATATGATATGTTCATATCCCACAGTGTTGTATATGATATGTTCATATCCCACAGTGTTGTATATGATATGTTCATATCCCACAGTGTTATATATGATATGTTCATATCCCACAGTGTTGTATATGATATGTTCATATCCCACAGTGTTATATATGATATGTTCATATCCCACAGTGTTGTATATGATATGTTCATATCCCACATTATACTGTTATATATGATATGTTCATATCCCACAGTGTTATATATTATATGTTCATATCCCACAGTGTTATATATGATATGTTCATATCCCACATTATACTGTTATATATGATATGTTCATATCCCACAGTGTTATATATGATATGTTCATATCCCACAGTGTTGTATATGATATGTTCATATCCCACAGTGTTATATATGATATGTTCATATCCCACAGTGTTGTATATGATATGTTCATATCCCACAGTGTTATATATGATATGTTCATATCCCACACTGTTATATATGATATGTTCATATCCCACAGTGTTATATATGGTATGTTCATATCCCACATTATACTGTTATATATGATATGTTCATATCCCACAGTGTTATATATGATATGTTCATATCCCACAGTGTTATATATGATATGTTCATATCCCACATTATACTGTTATATATGATATGTTCATATCCCACAGTGTTGTATATGATATGTTCATATCCCACAGTGTTATATATGATATGTTCATATCCCACAGTGTTGTATATGATATGTTCATATCCCACAGTGTTGTATATGATATGTTCATATCCCACAGTGTTGTATATGATATGTTCATATCCCACAGTGTTGTATATGATATGTTCATATCCCACAGTGTTATATATGATATGTTCATATCCCACAGTGTTATATATGATATGTTCATATCCCACAGTGTTATATATGATATGTTCATATCCCACAGTGTTGTATATGATATGTTCATATCCCACAGTGTTGTATATGATATGTTCATATCCCACAGTGTTGTATATCATATGTTCATATCCCACAGTGTTGTATATGATATGTTCATATCCCACAGTGTTGTATATGATATGTTCATATCCCACAGTGTTATATATGATATGTTCATATCCCACAGTGTTGTATATGATATGTTCATATCCCACAGTGTTATATATGATATGTTCATATCCCACAGTGTTGTATATGATATGTTCATATCCCACAGTGTTGTATATGATATGTTCATATCCCACAGTGTTATATATGATATGTTCATATCCCACAGTGTTGTATATGATATGTTCATATCCCACAGTGTTATTTATGATATGTTCATATCCCACAGTGTTGTATATGATATGTTCATATCCCACATTATACTGTTATATATGATATGTTCATATCCCACAGTGTTATATATGATATGTTCATATCCCACAGTGTTATATATGATATGTTCATATCCCACATTATACTGTTATATATGATATGTTCATATCCCACAGTGTTATATATGATATGTTCATATCCCACAGTGTTGTATATGATATGTTCATATCCCACAGTGTTATATATGATATGTTCATATCCCACAGTGTTGTATATGATATGTTCATATCCCACAGTGTTATATATGATATGTTCATATCCCACACTGTTATATATGATATGTTCATATCCCACAGTGTTATATATGGTATGTTCATATCCCACATTATACTGTTATATATGATATGTTCATATCCCACAGTGTTATATATGATATGTTCATATCCCACAGTGTTATATATGATATGTTCATATCCCACATTATACTGTTATATATGATATGTTCATATCCCACAGTGTTGTATATGATATGTTCATATCCCACAGTGTTATATATGATATGTTCATATCCCACAGTGTTGTATATGATATGTTCATATCCCACAGTGTTGTATATGATATGTTCATATCCCACAGTGTTGTATATGATATGTTCATATCCCACAGTGTTGTATATGATATGTTCATATCCCACAGTGTTATATATGATATGTTCATATCCCACAGTGTTATATATGATATGTTCATATCCCACAGTGTTATATATGATATGTTCATATCCCACAGTGTTGTATATGATATGTTCATATCCCACAGTGTTATATATGATATGTTCATATCCCACAGTGTTATATATGATATGTTCATATCCCACAGTGTTGTATATGATATGTTCATATCCCACAGTGTTATATATGATATGTTCATTTCCCACAGTGTTGTATATGATATGTTCATATCCCACAGTGTTATATATGATATGTTCATATCCCACAGTGTTGTATATGATATGTTCATATCCCACAGTGTTGTATATGATATGTTCATATCCCACAGTGTTGTATACTGCAGTACTCTGACTATTATGAGGATGTTTACACGACAACATCCTCAGCTGCAAAGTAAACCTGTTGTTGAGGTTTCGGCTCACAGCATCTGACAGTGAAATGCTTACTTACAAGCCTTTAACCAACAATGCAGTTTTCAGAAAATACACACACAAAAAAGTAAGCGATTAGAATAACAAATAATTAAAGAGCAGCAGTAAATAACAGTAGTGAGGCTATATACAGGGTATTACGGTACAGAGTCAATGTGGAGGCTATATACAGGGTGTTATGGTACAGAGTCAATGTGGAGGCTATATACAGGGTATTACGGTACAGAGTCAATGTGGAGGCTATATACAGGGTATTACGGTACAGAGTCAATGTGGAGACTATATACAGGGTATTACGGTACAGAGTCAATGTGGAGGCTATATACAGGGGGTACCGGTACAGAGTCAATGTGGAGGCTATATACAGGGTATTACGGTACAGAGTCAATGTGCAGGGGCACCGGTGTCAAGGTAATATGTACATGTAGGTAGAGTTATTAAAGTGACTATGCATAGATAATAACAGAGAGTAGCAGCAGCGTAGAAGGGGAGAGGGGTATGCAATGGAAATAGTCTGGGGAGCTATTTGATTAGGTGTTCAGGAGTCTTATGGCTTGGGGGTAGAAGCTGTTAGAAGCCTCTTGGACCTAGACTTGGCACTCCGGTACCGCTTGCCGTGCGGTAGCAGAGAGAACAGTCTATGACTAGGGTGGCTGGAGTCTTTGACAATTTTATGGGTCTTTCTCTGACACCGCCTGGTATAGAGGTACTGGATGGCAGGAAGCTTGACCCCAGTGATGCACTGGGCTGTACACACTACCCTCTGAAGTGCCTTGCGGACGGAGGCCGAGCAGTTGCCATAACAGGCAGTGATGCAACCCGTCAGGATGCTCTCGATGGTGCTGCTGTAAACCTTTTGAGGATCTGAGGACCCATGCCAAATCTTTTCAGTCTCCTGAGGGGGAATAGGTTTTGTCGTGCCCTCTTCACGACTGTCTTGGTGTTTTTGGACCATGATAGATTGGTCATGTGGACGCAAAGGAACTTGAAGCTCTCGACCTGCTCCACTACAGCCCCGTCGTTGAGAATGGGGGTGTGCTCGGTCCTCCTTTTCCTGTAGTCCACAATCAGCTCCTTTGTCTTGATCACGTTGAGGGAGAGGTCCTGGCACCACACGGACAGGACTCTGACCTCCTCCCTATCGGCGTTGGTCATGGTGTTTCTTTCTTCTCAGACCGCTACTATACTGAACAAATATAGAAACGCAACATGCAACAATTTCACTTTAAAAAAAATTATTTGCACCGAATCTATGGATTTAACATGACTGGGCATAGGCCCACCCACTTGGGAGCAGGGGCCCAAGCCAATCAGAATGAGTTTTTCCCCACAAATTGACTTTATTGCAGACATAAATACTCGTCAGCACCCCCTCCACCCCACCTCAGATGATCCTGCAGGTGAAGAAGGCGGATGTGAAGGTCCTGGACTGGTGTGGTTACATGTGGTCTGCGGTTGTGAGGCTGGTTGGACGTACTGCCAAATTCTCTAAAGCGACATTGGAGGCGGTTTATAGTAGAGAAATTAACATTAAATTATCTGTAAACAGCTCTTGCTGACATTCCTGCAGTCAGCATGCCAATTGCACGCTCCCTCAAAACTTGAGACATCTGTGGCATTGTGTTGTGTGTCCAAATGGCACATTTTAGAGTGGCCTTGCATTGTGATCATGCTGTTTAATCAGATTCTTGATATGCCACACCTGTCCGGTGGATTATCTGGTCAAGGGAGAAATACTCACTAACAGGAATGTAAACAAATGTGTGCACAACATTTTTGAGAAATCAGCTTTTTGTGCAAACGGAACATTTCTGTGAATTTTTATTTATTTAAGGAAACATCAGTCATCTCAACACAATGAACTGAGTTTGAACCTGGTCATTATTCTGGATCTGCCCAGAAATGGTGTCATTGTTGAGAAGTCACATGACGTGCAGTGGAACCTATGAAGAGGCAGAGATTAGAGAGAGAATTCATTTGTCTTTCTTCAGGTTTGGGCGTTGCCAGGCAAAGTAGATTAGCCAATAACATCCTGGTTTTTGATTGGTTGAAAACAGGCTGTTGCCATTTGACATTTTACCTACAGTTTTTTTTTAGGACATTAAATCATTTTATTTTGATAATATTATTTATTTTTCATATTTAATGAAAGTTATTGTACTGTAATATAATTATTCTCCTTTCTTTTCATGTCTAATATCCAGTTTATAATTTAATCATACGCATTGTTCTCAAAAGGCTAAATAAATTTTGTTGTACAGTAAAATTACAAGAATTATAAAGATAATGAATTGAACCTGTGCTTGTCATTCAGCTGTTCTACAGCTCTTTATTTCTGCTTCAGTTGCAGTATTAAATGTTCATCTACTGTCTGTAAACATTCCTGTTACTTCCCAGAAATCCTGGTTGGTGTCACATGTGCTCCCTCTCCGGTCTCTAGGTCACCAGGCTGCTCGTTATGGCGCACACCTGTCACCATCGTTACGCGCATTATGACACTCACCTGGACTCCATCACTTCCCTGATTACCTGTCCTATATCTGTCACTCCCTTTGGTTCCTTCCCCAGGCGTCATTGTTTCTGTGTCCTTTGTTCTTGTAGTAAGTTGTGTCTATTTATTAAAACACTCCCTGAACTAGCTTCCCGACTCTCAGCGCACATCGGTACAGTTGGAGCATACCAGATTTCCTGCTTATTCCGTCTTGATTCCCGGAATTCAAAAAAATTGGATTTCTGGCAATTTTGGGGAAAGTAAATGGAATTTTGCAACCCTAATCCAGTCCATGGTGTATATCTGACAGATGAAACAGGTTGGAACAGTGTATCTATATATTATTGTACATTAAGGAATAAAATCCACAATGATTTGACCAACTCGTGTGTTGACTATATAACATTGACTGACATTGCAAAGTGTCAGTAGCTGTATGTTGTTATAGATCCCGACCTCTGGTTTCACATCTTGGTATACAGTAAATCCATGTGGATGTCATCTGTGTGTTTACCAGCGCTCCCTATAGCAACCTTCCTGGAGTTGTCTACGTTGGAGTCTTCTCATTTCCTCCGTTACACTCCCGTCATTGGTGGCTTTAACATTCTTCGCCTGCCTGTCATTGGTGGCTTCAGGACCTGAACGGCTGCTCTTCTCCAAACCTGAGTCCCAAATAGCACCCTGTTCCAAATGTAGTGCTCATAGGTCTCTGGTCTAAAGTTGTGCACTATATAGGGAATAGGGTTCCATAGGGTTCTGGTCTAAAGTAGTGCACTATATAGGGAATAGGGTTCCATAGGGCTCTGGTGTAAAGTAGTGCACTATATAGGGAATAGGGTGACATAGGGCTCTGGTCTAAAGTAGTACACTATATAGGGAATAGGGTGCCATTAGGGACACACACACATGAAGTCATGCCCCCTGCCCTCATACACCACAGTGACAGAGACACCCTTCCCCTATATTTAGCACTGAGCTGCACTTGATGCCAGACAGACCAGAAAGTCAAGCTTATTGGCCAGCTGCCCTGTCAATCACCTCAACAGGCTGGGGAGTTGGGCCAGGGGCTCCCATAGCTGACGTTAGAGAGTGCCCTCAGCCCTGGGCCAAATGTAACCCTGGGGGACAGAGGGAGGGGATAGAGGGAGGGAGAGTTGGTCTTGGCTAGCAGCAGTATCAGTAGCAGTGCCGTTCAGCTGGTTGGAAGGGAGAGAGTGTCGGAGAGGAACTCTAGGAGGGAAGACAGGGAGGAACTCTAGGAGGGAAGACAGGGAGAGAGGATCGGAGAGGAACTCTAGGAGGGAAGACAGGGAGAGAGGATCAGAGAGGTACTCTAGGAGGGAAGACAAGGAGAGAGGGTCGGAGAGGAACCCTATCGGGAAGTCAGGGAGAGAGGGTCGGAGAGGAACTCTAGGAGGGAAGACAGGGAGAGAAGGTCAGAGAGGAACTCTAGGAGGGAAGAGAGGGTCGGAGAGGAACCCTATCGGGAAGTCAGGGAGAGAGGGTCGGAGAGGAACACTAGGAGTGAAGAGAGGATCGGAGAGGAACTCTAGGAGGGAAGACAGGGAGAGAGGGTCAGAGAGGAACTCTAGGAGTGAAGACTGGGAGAAGCCTTGACTGACTGAAGAGGGAAGACAGGAGTGTGTTGGTGTGGAACGGTCTTGTTGTGGCCAGCGGTGGGCTGGTCTGGTGTTTCCTGTCCATTCAAGGGCATTCCATCTGCTGAGACCTGGACAGGAGAGAGACAGCGGAGAGGAGAAACCAGCCACATAGGCCTCACTGGGTTGGAGAGAGAGAGGGACAGGGGAGGAGGGAGAGACACAGAAGGAAGGAGGCTTCGAGGGGAGCCACATGGTCTCAGTCCCACAGGGAGCTACTCTTCTGGGGACAGTAGACTGACAAGGTAGGCACTTCCATATTCTACTTTTTGTTTCAGTCTTCCTCTCTGGATTTCTGTGTGTGGTACTGTTAGGATGGAGAGAAAAGATGGGAGTTTCAACGTCAAGGTGTTGACTTGACCCAGTAACACAGTAAGGTGGGGACTTGACCCAGTAACACAGTAAGGTGGGGACTTGACCCAGTAACACAGTAAGGTGGGGACTTGACCCAGTAACACAGTAAGGTGGGGACTTGGCCCAGTAACACAGTAAGGTGGGGACTTGACCCAGTAACACAGTAAGGTGTTGACTTGACCCAGTAACACAGTAAGGTGGGGACTTGACCCAGTAACACAGTAAGGTGGGGACTTGACCCAGTAACACAGTAAGGTGGGGACTTGACCCAGTAACACAGTAAGGTGGGGACTTGGCCCAATAACCAAGTAAGGTGGGGACTTGTCCCAGTAACCCAGTAAGGTGGGGACTTGACCCAGTAACACAGTAAGGTGGGGACTTGACCCAGTAACACAGTAAGGTGGGGACTTGGCCCAATAACCCAGTAACCTGGTAAGGTGGGGACTTGGCCCAGTAACCCAGTAAGGTGGGGACTTGACCCAGTAACACAGTAAGGTGGGGACTTGACCCAGTAACCAAGTAAGGTGGGGACTTGACCTAGTAGCCCAGTAAGGTGGGGACTTGACCCAGTAACACAGTAAGGTGGGGACTTGACCCAGTAACCAAGTAAGGTGGGGACTTGACCTAGTAGCCCAGTAAGGTGGGGACTTGACCCAGTAACCAAGTAAGGTGGGGACTTGACCCTGTAACACAGTAAGGTGGGAACTTGACCCAGTAACACAGTAAGGTAGGGACTTGACCCAGTAACACATAAGGTGGGGACTTGGCCCAGTAACCCAGTAACCCAGTAAGGTGGGGACTTGGCCCAGTAACCCAGTAAGGTGGGGACTTGTCCCAGTAACCCAGTAAGGTGGGGACTTGACCCAGTAACCCAGTAAGGTGGGGACTTGACCCAGTAACCCAGTAAGGTGGGGACTTGACCCAGTAACCCAGTAAGGTGGGGACTTGGCCCAGTAACCCAGTAAGGTAGGGACTTGGCCCAGTAACACAGAAACACAACAGACATCATGGTAAGAGTCCTTCCTCCCTTATACCAAGTATGAAAATCAGGTTGAAATATATTGTGAATCATTCTGAAACATATTATGTTCTGAATCATTTTATTCTCAGATAATTCTCATTATTTGAGAGGGGAATTGTTACTACAAATGAGTTTCTAATCAGATGTAAATGAATACAGTGTCGTAAGAGGTTGAGATCTCTGAATGAACCCCAGTACTGAAAAGGCAGATCTGGTTTGGTTGTTATTGTGTTCCAGAGGAGGATATGGTCATTAACCGTTGCTCTTTCCCAAACAGTAGCAGCCCAATCTCAACAACTGATTCCACTGTTAGACCTGTTGATTACAGACCAAACTCAGTCATGGATCATATCTACTAGCTGTCTGTAATGACAGTCAGACTGGCTTTAGTCTCTAGTTATAACTAAATACTGTCTAATTCCTACAGTCTGTAATGACAGTCAGACTGGCTTTAGTCTCTATTTATAACTAAATACTGTCTAATTCCTACAGTCTGTAATGACAGTCAGACTGGCGTTAGTCTCTAGTTATAACTAAATACTGTCTAAATCCTACAGTCTGTAATGACAGTCAGACTGGCGTTAGTCTCTAGTTATAACTAAATACTGTCTAATTCCTACAGTCTGTAATGACAGTCAGACTGGCGTTAGTCTCTAGTTATAACTAAATACTGTCTAATTCCTACAGTCTGTAATGACAGTTTAGCCTCTAATTGTAACTAAATACTGTCTAATTCCTACAGTCTGTAATGACAGTCAGACTGGCGTTAGTCTCTAGTTATAACTAAATACTGTCTAATTCCTACAGTCTGTAATGACAGTTTAGCCTCTAATTACAACTAAATACTGTCTAATTCCTACAGTCTGTAATGACAGTCAGACTGGCTTTAGTCTCTAGTTATAACTAAATACTGTCTAATTCCTACAGTCTGTAATGACATTCAGACTGACGTAAGTCTCTAGTTATAACTAAATACTGTCTAATTCCTACAGTCTGTAATGACAGTCTCTAGACACACACAGGCCTCTCTCTATACTATCCCTGGCTACAACCTGCTGTCCCCCGGTCCAAATATACCCTCATCCTAAATGTAATATAAACCTGTCTGTGTCACTACCTGCCCTGTAGACAGAGGTGTGAAGAAACACGCACGCACGCACGCGCACACACACACACACACACACACACACACACACACACACACACACACACACACACACACACACACACACACACACACACACACACACACACACACACACACACACACACACACACACACACACACACACACACACACACACACACACACACACACACACACACACACACACACACACACACTCCTCTGATCTTGGCCCTCCTGTTGTGAGTCAGTCTATTGAAAGATAGGGACAGGACACTCAGCACGTTGAGGACAGTTGTCTCCTGTTGTGAGTCAGTCTATTGGAAGACAGGGACAGGACACTCAGCACATTGATTACAGTTGTCTCCTGCGCTCTTTTCACACAAGGCAGCGATTATATTTATGTAACAGTTTATATGATATGGACCTGACAGATTCAGATACAGACCTGACAGATACATATACAGACCTGACAGATACAGACCTGACAGATACAGAACTGACAGATACAGACCTGACAGATACAGATACAGACCTGACAGAAACAGAACGGTCAGATACAGATACAGACCTGACAGATACAGATACAGACCTGAGAGATACAGACCTGACACATACAGATACAGACCTGACAGATACAGATACAGACCTGACAGATACAGACCTGACAGATACCGATACAGACCTGACAGATACAGACCTGACAGATACAGACTTGACAGATACAGACCTGACAGATACAGACCTGAGAGATACAGATATAGACCTGACAGATACAGACCTGAGAGATACAGATACAGACCTGACAGATACAGATACAAACCTGACAGATACAGACCTGAGAGATACAGACCTGACAGATACAGATACAGACCTGACAGATACAGACCTGAGAGATACAGATACAGACCTGACAGATACAGACCTGACAGATACAGACCTGAGATTCAGATACAGACCTGACAGATACAGACCTGAGAGATACAGACCTGAGAGATACAGACCTGACAGATACAGACCTGAGAGATACAGACCTGAGAGATACAGACCTGAGAGATACAGATACAGACCTGGCAGATACAGACCCAACAGATACAGATACAGACTTGACAGATACAGATACAGACCTGACAGATACAGATACAGACCTGACAGATACAGATACAGACCTGACAGATATAGATACAGACCTGACAGATACAGATACAGACCTGACAGATACAGATACAGACCTGACAGATACAGATACAGATACAGACCTGACAGATACATATACAGACCTGACAGATACAGACCTGACAGATACAGACCTGACAGATACAGACCTGAGAGATACAGATACAGACCTGACAGATACAGACCTGAGAGATACAGATACAGACCTGACAGATACAGCTACAGAGCAGACAGATACAGATACAGACCTGACAGATACATATACAGACCTGAGAGATACAGATACAGACCTGACAGATACAGATACAGACCTGACAGATACATACCTGACAGATACAGATACAGACCTGAGAGATACAGATACAGACCTGACAGATACAGATACAGACCTGACAGATACAGATACAGACCTGACAGATACAGATACAGACCTGAGAGATACAGATACAGACCTGACAGATACAGATACAGACCTGACAGATATAGACCTGACAGATACATATACAGACCTGAGAGATACAGATACAGACCTGACAGATACAGAACTGACAGATACAGACCTGACAGATACAGATACAGACCTGAC
Source organism: Oncorhynchus mykiss (assembly GCF_013265735.2). Classification (NCBI taxonomy): domain Eukaryota; kingdom Metazoa; phylum Chordata; class Actinopteri; order Salmoniformes; family Salmonidae; genus Oncorhynchus; species Oncorhynchus mykiss. Next base: position 41,617,853 of record NC_048578.1, read on the forward strand.
AGATACAGATACAGACCTGACAGATACAGATACAGACCTGACAGACACAGACCTGACAGATACAGATACAGACCTGAGAGATACAGATATAGACCTGACAGATACAGATACAAACCTGACAGATACAGACCTGAGAGATACAGACCTGACAGATACAGATACAGACCTGACAGATACAGACCTGACAGATACAGACCTGAGAGATACAGATACAGACCTGACAGATACAGATACAGACCTGACAGATACAGACCTGACAGATACAGATACAGACCTGACAGATACAGATACAGACCTGACAGATACAGACCTGACAGATACAGATACAGACCTGACAGATACAGATACAGACCTGACAGATACAGACCTGACAGATACAGACCTGAGAGATACAGATACAGACCTGACATATACAGACCTGACAGGTACAGACCTGACAGAAACAGGTAACTGACAGAAATAAAGGAATCACTTGACTAAAGGAGGGTCATTTTAACACATTCATCTAGAGGCAAATGAAACGCTCACCTATTTAGGAGAGGTGCTGGCTAGCGGAGTGGAACACCTATTTAGGAGAGGTGCTGGCTAGCGGAGTGGAACACCTATTTAGGAGAGGTGCTGGCTAGCGGAGTAGAACACCTGTTTAGGAGAGGTGCTGGCTAGCGGAGTAGAACACCTATTTAGGAGAGGTGCTGGCTAGCGGAGTAGAACACCTATTTAGGAGAGGTGCTAGATAGCGGAGTAGAACACCTGTTTAGGAGAGGTGCTGGCTAACGGAGTAGAACACCTGTTTAGGAGAGATGCTGGCTAGCAGAGTAGAACACCTGTTTAGGAGAGGTGCTGGCTAGCAGAGTAGAACACCTGTTTAGGAGAGGTGCTGGCTAGCGGAGTAGAACACCTGTTTAGGAGAGGTGCTGGCTAGCGGAGTAGAACACCTGTTTAGGAAAGGTGCTGGCTAGCGGAGTAGAACACCTATTTAGGAGAGGTGCTGGCTAGCGGAGTTGAACACCTATTTAGGAGAGGTGCTGGATAGCGGAGTAGAACACCTATTTAGGAGAGGTGCTGGCTAGCGGAGTAGAACACCTATTTAGGAGAGGTGCTGGCTAGCAGAGTAGAATACCTATTTAGGAGAGGTGCTGGCTAGCGGAGTAGAATACCTATTTAGGAGAGGTGCTGGCTAGCAGAGTAGAATACCTATTTAGGAGAGGTGCTGGCTAGCGGAGTAGAACACCTATTTAGGAGAGGTGCTGGCTAGCGGAGTAGAACACCTGTTTAGGAGAGGTGCTGGCTAGCAGAGTAGAATACCTATTTAGGAGAGGTGCTGGCTAGCGGAGTAGAATACCTATTTAGGAGAGGTGCTGGCTAGCAGAGTAGAATACCTATTTAGGAGAGGTGCTGGCTAGCGGAGTAGAACACCTATTTAGGAGAGGTGCTGGCTAGCAGAGTAGAATACCTATTTAGGAGAGGTGCTGGCTAGCAGAGTAGAATACCTATTTAGGAGAGGTGCTGGCTAGCGGAGTAGAACACCTGTTTAGGAGAGGTGCTGGCTAGCAGAGTAGAACACCTATTTAGGAGAGGTGCTGGCTAGCAGAGTAGAACACCTATTTAGGAGAGGTGCTGGCTAGCGGAGTAGAACACCTATTTAGGAGAGGTGCTGGCTAGCGGAGTAGAACACCTATTTAGGAGAGGTGCTGGCTAGCAGAGTAGAATACCTATTTAGGAGAGGTGCTGGCTAGCGGAGTAGAACACCTATTTAGGAGAGGTGCTGGCTAGCAGAGTAGAATACCTATTTAGGAGAGGTGCTGGCTAGCGGAGTAGAATACCTATTTAGGAGAGGTGCTGGCTAGCGGAGTAGAACACCTGTTTAGGAGAGGTGCTGGCTAGCGGAGTAGAACACCTGTTTAGGAGAGGTGCTGGCTAGCAGAGTAGAACACCTGTTTAGGAGAGGTGCTGGCTAGCAGAGTAGAATACCTATTTAGGAGAGGTGCTGGCTAGCAGAGTAGAATACTTGGAAAATTAAAAGGAGAGACGAACACTCAGGTGATTTAAAACCCAACGTTTGGACAGACAAGCTGTCTTCATCTGGGTATAATAACAAACACTGCAGGGTCACTAGTTCATATCGTGTCAAAGGATACACACAGGTGTCTGTAATCATGTCCGTGTGTGGCCTGATATCATTGGTTAATTCTCAGATATAAAAATAACATACCATAAACATGAATGGATAGCGTACGATCTTAGATATAATTTAGCTACATAAGCCTACAAACATTTACTATAGCAAAATCACAAGAATCACAAGAATGGCTTCAGATCAAAGTCTACGTTGAGACGGAAGGGAGCAAGAGTCTTTAATTAAAGATCCAGACAGCCTCTCATTTTACCAAAGATTGTCGAGGTCCTCCCCTCTCCTAGGGAGGGTGATGTGTTCGATGCTGATGTAACGTAGGGACGAAATCGAGTGGTTCAATTCCAAAAAGTGGGCCGCAACTGGGTACGTCGAGTTTTAGTGGATCACGTAATAACACCTTTAATCGGGGTCTGTTTCCCTGTTTGGGGGTGTTTGAAGGATCTATTTATAAGTGCCATTGCATTGAGCACAGCCTTTACAGTGGTAGTTTCCATCCAGTAGAGGCGCAAATAGACGTTGTGCAGGGATATTTTGGGATGGTAAACCAGAGTTTACCAATTGATCTCTGGGATTTCTACCCCGCGAGAATACGACCAAGGGAAGGTCTGAAAACACATTCCCGAGATCAGACCATAGAATGTGCCAATGTTTGTGATTCCCTTCGTTTGTTCAGAGCTCTTTGAAAAGCAGTTAGAGCTCTTCTATTTGTGAGACTGACCTTGAAAAAAGGTCATATTTTGTTTTGAATTTTCAGAATAGCAGGATTAATCTGACCGTTTTTGTACCCCCCTCTCCTTGCGTCTCAGCCATAATTCTGTCAAAATCTGATGTTTTTTTGCACATTCTTTTGATTCAACAGAACTGGCTGTAGGGCAAACTGTTTTTCAAGGGAAGCGGGTGACGCTATCCATTCATGTTTTTGGTATGTTATTTTAATATCTGAGAATGAACCAATGATATCAGGCCACACCATGATTACAGACACCTGTGTGTGTCCTTTGACTCGATATAAACTAGTGACCCTGCAGTGTTTGTCATTATACCCTGATGAATCATTGCATCTGAGCTCCTAGAGTGTGAGGCTCTCCTTGAATGTTTTATTTTCACACATTAACTAGTCTCTCTCTCTCCTCCAGACACATTAACTAGTCTCTCTCTCTCCTCCAGACACATTAACTAGTCTCTCTCTCTCCTCCAGACACATTAACTAGTCTAGTCTCTCTCTCCTCCAGACACATTAACTAGTCTAGTCTCTCTCTCCTCCAGACACATTAACTAGTCTAGTCTCTCTCTCCTCCAGACACATTAACTAGTCTCTCTCTCTCCTCCAGACACATTAACTAGTCTAGTCTCTCTCTCCTCCAGACACATTAACTAGTCTAGTCTCTCTCTCCTCCAGACACATTAACTAGTCTCTCTCTCTCCTCCAGACACATTAACTAGTCTAGTCTCTCCCCTCCAGACACATTAACTAGTCTAGTCTCTCTCTCTCTCTCCTCCAGACACATTAACTAGTCTCTCTCTCTCCTCCAGACACATTAACTAGTCTAGTCTCTCCCCTCCAGACACATTAACTAGTCTAGTCTCTCTCTCTCTCCCCTCCAGACACATTAACTAGTCTAGTCTCTCTCTCCCCTCCAGACACATTAACTAGTCTAGTCTCTCTCTCTCTCTCCTCCAGACACATTAACTAGTCTAGTTTCTCCCCTCCAGACACATTAACTAGTCTAGTCTCTCTCTCCCCTCCAGACACATTAACTAGTCTAGTCTCTCCCCTCCAGACACATTAACTAGTCTAGTCTTTCTCTCTCTCCCCTCCAGACACATTAACTAGTCTAGTCTCTCCCCTTCAGACACATTAACTAGTCTAGTCTCTCTCTCCCCTCCAGACACATTAACTAGTCTAGTCTCTCCCCTCCAGACACATTAACTAGTCTAGTCTCTCTCCTCCAGAATCATTAACTAGTCTAGTCTCTCTCTCTCCTCCAGACACATTAACTAGTCTCTCTCTCTCCTCCAGACACATTAACTAGTCTAGTCTCTCTCTCTCTCCCATCCAGACACATTAACTAGTCTAGTCTCTCTCTCTCCTCCAGACACATTAACTAGTCTAGTTTCTCCCCTCCAGACACATTAACTAGTCTAGTCTCTCTCTCTCTCTCCTCCAGACACATTAACTAGTCTAGTCTCTCCCCTTCAGACACATTAACTAGTCTAGTCTCTCTCTCCCCTCCAGACACATTAACTAGTCTAGTCTCTCTCCTCCAGACACATTAACTAGTCTAGTCTCTCTCCTCCAGACACATTAACTAGTCTAGTCTCTCTCCTCCAGAATCATTAACTAGTCTAGTCTCTCTCCTCCAGACACATTAACTAGTCTAGTCTCTCTCCTCCAGAATCATTAACTAGTCTAGTCTCTCTCCTCCAGAATCATTAACTAGTCTAGTCTCTCTCTCTCATCCAGACACATTAACTAGTCTCGTTTCTCCCCTCCAGGCACATTAACTAGTCTAGTCTCTCTCCTCCAGACATTAACTAGTCTCTCCCCTTCAGACACATTAACTAGTCTCTCCTCCAGACACATTAACTCATCTCTCCTCCAGACACATTAACTAGTCTCTCCCCTCCAGACACATTAACTAGTCTAGTCTCTCTCCTCCAGACACATTAACTAGTCTAGTCTCTCTCCTCCAGAATCATTAACTAGTCTAGTCTCTCTCCTCCAGACACATTAACTAGTCTAGTCTCTCTCCTCCAGAATCATTAACTAGTCTAGTCTCTCTCTCTCATCCAGACACATTAACTAGTCTCGTTTCTCCCCTCCAGGCACATTAACTAGTCTAGTCTCTCTCCTCCAGACATTAACTAGTCTCTCCCCTTCAGACACATTAACTAGTCTCTCCTCCAGACACATTAACTCATCTCTCCTCCAGACACATTAACTAGTATAGTCTCTCCCCTCCAGACACATTAACTAGTCTCTCTCTCTCTACTCCAGACACATTAACTAGTCTCTCTCTCTCCTCCAGACACATTAACTAGTCTCTCTCTCTCCCCTCCAGACACATTAACTAGTCTCTCTCTCTCCCCTCCAGACACATTAACTAGTCTCTCTCTCTCTACTCCAGACACATTAACTAGTCTCTCTCTCTACTCCAGACACATTAACTAGTCTCTCTCTCTACTCCAGACACATTAACTAGTGTCTCTCTCTCTCCTCCAGACACATTAACTAGTCTCTCTCTCTACTCCAGACACATGAACTAGTATTTCTGTCCCCTGATCTTGCTACAATGTGAGACATGAACCCTCTCTCCCCTCGCTCTCCCTCCCCACAGCCACAGTAGTCTGCTACTACCATGGGGGACTGGAACCTGCTGTCTGTTTTAACTAGTCCCTCTCTCCCCTCGCTCTCCCTCCCTACAGCCACAGTAGTCTGCTACTACCATGGGGGACTGGAACCTGCTGTCTGTTTTAACTAGTCCCTCTCTCCCCTCGCTCTCCCTCCCCACAGCCACAGTAGTCTGCTACTACCATGGGGGACTGGAACCTGCTGTCTGTTTTAACTAGTCCCTCTCTCCCCTCGCTCTCCCTCCCCACAGCCACAGTAGTCTGCTACTACCATGGGGGACTGGAACCTGCTGTCTGTTTTAACTAGTCCCTCTCTCCCCTCGCTCTCCCTCCCCACAGCCACAGTAGTCTGCTACTACCATGGGGGACTGGAACCTGCTGTCTGTTTTAACTAGTCCCTCTCTCCCCTCGCTCTCCCTCCCCACAGCCACAGTAGTCTGCTACTACCATGGGGGACTGGAACCTGCTGTCTGTTTTAACTAGTCCCTCTCTCCCCTCGCTCTCCCTCCCCACAGCCACAGTAGTCTGCTACTACCATGGGGGACTGGAACCTGCTGTCTGTTTTAACTAGTCCCTCTCTCCCCTCGCTCTCCCTCCCTACAGCCACAGTAGTCTGCTACTACCATGGGGGACTGGAACCTGCTGTCTGTTTTAACTAGTCCCTCTCTCCCCTCGCTCTCCCTCCCCACAGCCACAGTAGTCTGCTACTACCATGGGGGACTGGAACCTGCTGTCTGTTTTAACTAGTCCCTCTCTCCCCTCGCTCTCCCTCCCCACAGCCACAGTAGTCTGCTACTACCATGGGGGACTGGAACCTGCTGTCTGTTTTAACTAGTCCCTCTCTCCCCTCGCTCTCCCTCCCCACAGCCACAGTAGTCTGCTACTACCATGGGGGACTGGAACCTGCTGTCTGTTTTAACTAGTCCCTCTCTCCCCTCGCTCTCCCTCCCCACAGCCACAGTAGTCTGCTACTACCATGGGGGACTGGAACCTGCTGTCTGTTTTAACTAGTCCCTCTCTCCCCTCGCTCTCCCTCCCCACAGCCACAGTAGTCTGCTACTACCATGGGGGACTGGAACCTGTTGGGGAAGTTGTTGGAGAAAGCCCAGGAACATAGCACCGTAGTGGGAAAGGTCTGGCTCACGGTCCTCTTCATCTTTAGGATCCTGGTCCTGAGCGCCGCAGCAGAGAAGGTCAATAAGAATTATTTGACACCTTTAAAAATATGGTTTAGAGCGTCAGCCATTGGAGCACAACAACACACAAACACTTAGTTTTTTACATTTTTTTAAATGCAACTTGTTATTTCCGTTGTGTTCCCGGTAGGTGTGGGGGGACGAGCAGTCAGGGTTCACCTGCGACACCAAGCAACCTGGATGTGAGAACGTCTGTTATGACATCACCTTCCCCATCTCTCACGTCCGCTTCTGGGTCCTACAGATCATATTCGTCTCCACGCCCACCCTCATTTACCTGGGTCATATATTACACCTGGTGAGGATGGAGGAGAAACAGAAGCAGAGAGAGAAGGACGCAGATCGGGCCGGGGACAAACCACCCTTGCTGGAGACCAAAGCCTGTAAAGCCCCGGTGAGGGACAACAGTGGTAGGGTTCGACTGAAGGGGGAACTACTGAGGACCTACGTGTTCAACGTCATCTTCAAGACGCTGTTCGAGGTGGGCTTCATCGTCATGCAGTACCTGCTCTATGGCTTCCAGCTGCAGCCCATGTACACCTGTGACCGCTCGCCCTGCCCCAACACAGTCAACTGCTACATCTCCCGACCCACAGAGAAAACCATCTTCATCATCTTCATGCTAGTAGTGGCAGGTTTGTCTCTGTTCCTCAACTTGATAGAGATGTACCACCTGGGATCCACTAAGTGTCGCCAGGGGATCAAGTACCACCGGGAGGATCTGAGCTCAGACTCTGTCTCCAAGGAGCCCAGCGAGGTAGACGAGGCTGTACCCTACGCTCCTAGCTACGACCACTACCACGGAGGCCAGCCAGCCTACCCTCAACTCCAACCAGACCAGCAGGTCCAGCCAGCATACCCTCCTGTCCCCAGCTATAACATGTCCCCGCTATCTGAGGAGACTGACTCCACCTACCAGCCCTACCACAACAAGGCAGCCTACAAGCAGAACAAGGACAACCTGGCGGTGGAGAGGAGTGGCAGCAGGCAGCCGGAAGAGGAGGGGGACTTGAAAGGGAAGAAGGGCGGAGGAGAAACGTGGGGGGGGTCGGAGCCAGGTTCCCCATCTCTAGCCCGGGCTGGACGCACCGCTGCTAAACACGGCAACAACAAGACCAGAATAGACGATCTGAAGATCTGAGAGGGGGGTTAGGTTGCTATGACGATGTCTTAGGTTCCTTCCGAGGGTCTTATGTTGCTTGAAAGGCATTCTTAGAGTTCTGCCCCAAATGGCACCCTATTCCCTATATAGTGCACTACTTTTGACCGAGGCCTGTGACAGTCCAGAGCTCCGGTCCAAAGTAGATCACTATATAGGGAATAGGGTGCCATTTGGGACACAGGTGTGTCCAACAGACCTGAGGCCATCCTGCCCCCCACCCCTCCCCCCTCCCTCCCCCTCGGTGGCCTGGTGGATGGCAGAGCTTTGACTCACTGGGAGGGAATGAGACTTGTAGGACACACAAATACACTTTGAGCGCTACGGTTGTGAAACACGATCTGTGAAGGGACCACTGGGTTTCATATTATATGACGAACCTCGACGTCTCAAATCTCTTTTAGAAAACCTTCTGGTTCTGGTCTCTACGTGGGAAAGAAGGATCACGTACATTAAATACAACAACTTTTATATTGGAAATGTTTGTGCATTTCAGACTAAGAGGATATATTCGACATGTAGTTAGTTATTGAGTGTGTGTGTTGTAGTAATGATGCTATATTGGGGGGAAAGGATGTTATTTAACATTTGACAAAGTAAAAAAATATTTTTGAATGAAGACGTCATGTTTAATTTGTTTCTACGTTGAAGAATAATAACCCTGGGTGTATTTTCACAGTCTGGCCCAAATGGTACCCTATTAGGGTACACTACTTTGGACTAGGAACCATAGGGTACACTACCTTGGACTAGGAACCATAGGGTACACTACTTTGAAATAGTGTAATATATATATATATATATATATACACTGAGATCATGTGACACTTAAATAAAGTCCACCTGTGTGCAACCTAACTAATGATGTGACTTCTGAAGGTAATTGGTTGCACCAGATCTTATTTAGGGGCTTCATAGCAAAGGGGATGAATACAGATGCAACACACCACTTTTCCATTTATTTTTTTCTTCAAATTTTTTGAAACAAGTAATTTTTTTCATTTCACTTCACCAATTTGGCGTATGTCAACTGCATGAAATCCAAATAAAAATCAGTTTAAATTACAGGTTGTAAAGCAACAAAATAGGAAAAACGCCAAGGGGGATGAATACTTCTGCAAGGTGCTGTAGGTGTTACCAATGTGGGAAGCTATGATTTTATTTCAATGACAAAATGATGTTTGATCAAAAGTTGTAAAGATCTTTAGTTGGTTGGCTTGCTATTGTTAGCAAACATGGCTAGTCTTTTCCTCGACTACAATAGAACATACATCATCCTCTGGTGAAGACGGCATCGTCCAAGCCATTCTCCTCGTCCAAGCCATTCTCCTAGTCCAAGCCATTCTCCTCGTCCAAGCCATTCTCCTCGTCCAAGCCATTCTCCTCGTCGTCCATTCTCCTCGTCCAAGCCATTCTCCTCGTCGTCCATTCTCCTCGTCCAAGCCATTCTCCTCGTCGTCCAAGCCATTCTCCTCGTCGTCCATTCTCCTCGTCCAAGCCATTCTCCTCGTCGTCCATTCTCCTCGTCCAAGCCATTCTCCTCGTCGTCCATTCTCCTCGTCCAAGCCATTCTCCTCGTCGTCCATTCTCCTCGTCCAAGCCATTCTCAGAGTTGTCGTCCATTCTCCTCGTCCAAGCCATTCTCAGAGTTGTCGTCCGTCATGTTGAATGCACACAGTTTTGGGCTGAATCGAGAAGAAACTTACATCACCCCTGCAGTTGACCAACCACAGACATAGGGGCATAGACTTCCACTATCGAACTTCGACTTGCTTCAAGAAAATTGTTGGTGTGCACGAACAACTGAAAACCCTTGCTGAAGACCAAAGTGAACCAAAAAGTCAACATTTCGTACTAAAAGCAAAACACTTTTACGAACTGTTTTGGATGGGAAGCATGCGCAAGACACCTTTAGAAGCCAAGCATAATGCTGTGTGAATAAAGCATAGCCTACCAGATACTATCACAAGAGCAGAAGATACTAAATATGTAGGTATCATCTATGACAGATCTCAATAACCGCCATCGTCTAATTAACGTCACTTTGTTAGCCAAAAAAACAAATTTAAAGGCATAAAAACACCACACGTATTATTTAATCATTACACAACTCTTATCCAAATTATAGCGGCAGGGTAGCTTAGTGGTTAGAGCGTTGGACTAGTAACCGGAAGGTTGCAAGTTCAAACCCCTGAGCTGACAAGGTACAAATCTGTCGTTCTGCCCCTGAACAGGCAGTTAACCCACTGTTCCTAGGCCGTCATTGAAAATAAGAATTTGTTCTTAACTGACTTGCCTAGTTAAATAAAGGTAAAAAATTACTAAATTATTATTCTTTTTTTTTTTAAATAGGAGCACATCTGTGTCACTCTATGAAATCGTCCAACCAACAGATTAACACAGGACCTCTAAAAATAATTCCACAGTATTTTTATTTAACCTTCAGAACAGATTGAAATAAAAAAAAGATAAAAATAAAAAATATATTTACAAGAGAGCATTACAATAAAAACAGAATACTAAAACATACATGTATAAAATATAATTCAACATACAATAAACAAAAAATAAAAGCATTCAACTACATAGAGGTCCTAAATCAATGATGTAAACTGCCTGAGTGGCACCAACACAGCTAACTGCAGTGAACTCTGCAAAACGTTACACAAATTAGGGGCAAATAAAACAAAGACGTTTTTTCCCCAAATCTGTGGAAACTGAAGGGATCTCCAGTGTTATCCATTCCTGTGGAAACTGAAGGGATCTCCAGTGTTATCCATTCCTGTGGAAACTGAAGGGATCTCCAGTGTTATCCATTCCTGTGGAAACTGAAGGGATCTCCAGTGTTATCCATTCCTGTGGAAACTGAAGGGATCTCCAGTGTTATCCATTCCTGTGGAAACTGAAGGGATCTCCAGTGTTATCCATTCCTGTGGAAACTGAAGGGATCTCCAGTGTTATCCATTCCTGTGGAAACTGAAGGGATCTCCAGTGTTATCCATTCCTGTGGAAACTGAAGGGATCTCCAGTGTTATCCATTCCTGTGGAAACTGAAGGGATCTCCAGTGTTATCCAAATCTGTGGAAACTGAAGGGATCTCCAGTGTTATCCATTCCTGTGGAAACTGAAGGGATCTCCAGTGTTATCCATTCCTGTGGAAACTGAAGGGATCTCCAGTGTTATCCATTCCTGTGGAAACTGAAGGGATCTCCAGTGTTATCCATTCCTGTGGAAACTGAAGGGATCTCCAGTGTTATCCATTCCTGTGGAAACTGAAGGGATCTCCAGTGTTATCCATTCCTGTGGAAACTGAAGGGATCTCCAGTGTTATCCATTCCTGTGGAAACTGAAGGGATCTCCAGTGTTATCCATTCCTGTGGAAACTGAAGGGATCTCCAGTGTTATCCATTCCTGTGGAAACTGAAGGGATCTCCAGTGTTATCCATTCCTGTGGAAACTGAAGGGATCTCCAGTGTTATCCAAATCTGTGGAAACTGAAGGGATCTCCAGTGTTATCCATTCCTGTGGAAACTGAAGGGATCTCCAGTGTTATCCATTCCTGTGGAAACTGAAGGGATCTCCAGTGTTATCCATTCCTGTGGAAACTGAAGGGATCTCCAGTGTTATCCATTCCTGTGGAAACTGAAGGGATCTCCAGTGTTATCCATTCCTGTGGAAACTGAAGGGATCTCCAGTGTTATCCATTCCTGTGGAAACTGAAGGGATCTCCAGTGTTATCCATTCCTGTGGAAACTGAAGGGATCTCCAGTGTTATCCATTCCTGTGGAAACTGAAGGGATCTCCAGTGTTATCCATTCCTGTGGAAACTGAAGGGATCTCCAGTGTTATCCATTCCTGTGGAAACTGAAGGGATCTCCAGTGTTATCCATTCCTGTGGAAACTGAAGGGATCTCCAGTGTTATCCATTCCTGTGGAAACTGAAGGGATCTCCAGTGTTATCCATTCCTGTGGAAACTGAAGGGATCTCCAGTGTTATCCATTCCTGTGGAAACTGAAGGGATCTCCAGTGTTATCCATTCCTGTGGAAACTGAAGGGATCTCCAGTGTTATCCATTCCTGTGGAAACTGAAGGGATCTCCAGTGTTATCCATTCCTGTGGAAACTGAAGGGATCTCCAGTGTTATCCATTCCTGTGGAAACTGAAGGGATCTCCAGTGTTATCCATTCCTGTGACAACTTGTGACGCTTAACTTAATGAAGTTACATATGGAGTTTGTCAGATTGCTTTGTAAATAAATGAGAATACTCTCTCTCTTCTTACAGACAGAGGTCCATCCCACATTTTATACAGACTACAATGATGAGTCCTAAAAATGGTCCCCTGTGATAAAACGTGTTGCTGAATGGTAGACAGCATCCTAGGATTTTAAAACAGACGTTGCCTGTAAAAAAAATATAACCAAAATCCAATACAGGGAGAAGCGTTGGTTTGAACAATCTTTTTCCTGTTTTTAATACTAAGGCGTGATTTATTGAGATATAAAAAAAAAAAACTATCTTGGATCTTAGATTCCAAGTCAAATTTTCTATATCCGTTAGGAAGGACAACTCGTCATCAATCCAGACACCCAGGTACTTATATTGAGAAACTAGCTTAATTTAGGCTCCATTTATAGCGCAAATATGCAGGTCCTTTGGGTCAACATTTCGTGACCTAGAGAACAGCATGAACTTGGTTTTTACTTGTATTTAACACTAATTTAAGATCTGTAAGTGATTTCAGAACTGGATCAAAGTCATGCTGAAGTTCACGAACGGCCTGCTGCACTGAGGTAGCACAGGAACACAACACGGTGTCATCTGCATAGAGATGAATGGCCTGCTGGACCGAGGTGGCACAGGAATACAACACTGTGTCATCTGCATAGAGATGAATGTTACAAGTATGAACAGTGTTTCCTATGTCTTTAATATACAAAGTGAAACAATAATGGACCCAAAGTAGAACCCTGAGGAACACCTTTTTGAATCTCAGGAAATTCTGATTAAACCCCGTCTATCAAGATGGCCTGAGTTCTGTCGCTGTGATAATTCAGATTTAACCCCATCTATCAAGATGGCCTGAAACAATAATGGTGGCAGATGTCTACATCATTTGTATCCCCACCCTAATGGAGTGACAGATGTCCAGATCATTTGTATCCCCACCCTCATCGAGTGATAGATGTCCAGATCATTTGTATCCCCACCCAAATGGAGTGATAGATGGCCAGATCATTTGTATCCCCACCCTAATGGAGTGATAGATGTACTACTAATACTACAGATTCCCATGCTTTTGGAAAACTTCCTGATAACAATGTTACATAAAGAATGTGGGCTACTGATCAAGCAATAAGGGGTGGCTGCACACTACAGCAGACCAGGCTCCAAATGATCAGCCCCTGGGGATGTTATCATGTCTAATGTTAACAAAGCATCCATCTGTATCGGTGAATGTCCGAAAAAGGAAAACTCCTGACCAGCATTTTCATTATCGTCCAATAGATTTTCACCATCTACATCCAAACTACTCTTTTCAAAAGCTGCCTTTAAAATACATCCAAAATATAAAGCTCGCAGAGATAAAAAAAATGATTGATAATCAACTGTTCTGAACCTCGCTGTAATAATCTCAGTCGTCCTCATCTTCAAAGATCTCTGAGAGCAGGAAGTGCTCTTGTGGATCTTCTCTGGACTCGGTCTCCCCTGACTCAGTCTGACTGTGTCGGAGGAGCTCTTCAAACTTGGGCAGAACACTACTGTACAGGAAATCAATGGTCTCTGAAAGTAAAACACAGATACATTAAATTAGTAAATGTGTCCAGCAAACAACAAGATTCTTCCTCGAAGCATCATTATATTTGAAGGGGGGGGGGTGGGGGGCCAATCAGTGGTTTTACATGTGATCACACATGACATTTTCTTAGGTTTTCATCTCTTTCCGAATGTAGAAACATAATTTACACATATGTATACTGCTGGAGATGAATAGGAGGTTAAAAACATGCAGTCAAGACGGAGCTAGCTTATACTTCCTGTCCCTTGGAAGTGATATCACCAGAATACTGATCATAGTGACTTGCACTCAACTATTCTAAACGCATACCTCCAACCTAAAAACAACAACATAGGGATTGCAAAAAAAACAAATGTGTGTATGACAGCAGCTTACACCTACCACAGAAAGACATGCTCTGACGCAACGGCACTTTGGCTACTTTTAGCTTGTGGTAGTGCATCTGTACGTAGCAAGGAGTAACTCCCCTTTAAAACAGGAAAGAAAGGTTAGCAGATAGCATAGCATTCCCACACACATAAACCACAACGACCCTGCCATGTGCTGTTGTACTCCTCACTCCTAGAAGATAGGAAACATTTGGCCAGGGCTGTGCCTCTACTGTACAGATACCCCTTTCTTTGACGATTAACGACCGAGTTTGTAGACAATTAAAACATCTGTGTTGTGTTTAAGAGATTTGAGAATCGAAACGTAAATACTAACATAAAACAGACCTCTGTCAGAGAAAATGTCATTAATAATAAAAATGCAACATTGTCTAAAACAAAGTATAATCTGTGTATAATTAACAACCTCTTACCCAATTGTGTGAGCAATTTCTTCCCAGTCAACATCGGAGGCATCTTCCACCTGCATTGCGTTCAACCTGAAAGGTCAAAATGACATTGAATCAACATTGGCAAAATAAAAATGGTTGACCATGCCAGTTTCATATGCCATTATACCAAGAACAAAAGACTTCCATTGGCCCAGTAAATCAGGACTACGCAGAACGGTAACGCAGAAGGTATATACTATGATTATAAGTCACTAGACTGGGTTAATAAATCATTTTACACCACATTAATAAGTCACCAGACTGGGTTAATAAATCATTTTACACCACATTAATAAGTCACTGGGTTAATAAATCATTTTACACCACATTAATAAGTCACTAGACTGGGTTAATAAATCATATTATACCACATTAATAAGTCACCAGACTGGGTTAATAAATCATTTTATACCACATTAATAAGTCACTGGGTTAATAAATCATATACCACATTAATAAGTCACCAGACTGGGTTAATACATCATATTACACCACATTAATAAGTCACTAGACTGGGTCAATAAATCATATTATACCACGTTAATAAGTCACTGGGTTAATAAATCATTTTACACCACATGAATAAGTCACTAGACTGGGTTAATAAATCATATTACACCACATTAATAAGTCACTAGACTGGGTTAATAAATCATATTACACCACATTAATAAGTCACTGGGTTAATAAATCATATACCACATTAATAAGTCACTAGACTGGGTTAATAAATCATATTACACCACATTAATAAGTCACTAGACTGGGTTAATAAATCATATTACACCACATTAATAAGTCACTGGGTTAATAAATCATATTACACCACATTAATAAGTCACTAGACTGGGTTAATAAATCATATTACACCACATTAATAAGTCACTGGGTTAATAAATCATATACCACATTAATAAGTCACCAGACTGGGTTAATAAAAAAATTTACACCACATGAATAAGTCACTGGGTTAATAAATCATTTTACACCACATTAATAAGTCACTAGACTGGGTTAATAAATCATATTACACCACATTAATAAGTCACTGGGTTAATAAATCATATTACACCACATTAATAAGTCACTAGACTGGGTTAATAAATCATATTACACCACATTAATAAGTCACTGGGTTAATAAATAATTTTACACCACATTAATAAGTCACTGGGTTAATAAATCATATTACACCACATTAATAAGTCACTAGACTGGGTTAATAAATCATATTACACCACATTAATAAGTCACTGGGTTAATAAATCATATACCACATTAATAAGTCACCAGACTGGGTTAATAAATCATATTACACCACATTAATAAGTCACTGGGTTAATAAATCATTTTACACCACATTAATAAGTCACTAGACTGGGTTAATAAATCACATTACACCACATTAATAAGTCACTGGGTTAATAAATCATATTATTACACCACATTAATAAGTCACTGGGTTAATAAATCATATTACACCACATTAATAAGTCACTGGGTTAATAAATCATATTACACCACATTAATAAGTCACTGGGTTAATAAATAATTTTACACCACATTAATAAGTCACTGGGTTAATAAATCATATTACACCACATTAATAAGTCACTAGACTGGGTTAATAAATCATATTACACCACATTAATAAGTCACTAGACTGGGTTAATAAATCACATTACACCACATTAATAAGTCACTGGGTTAATAAATCATATTATACCACATTAATAAGTCACTAGACTGGGTTAATAAATCATTTTACACCACATGAATAAGTCACTAGACTGGGTTAATAAATCATTTTACACCACATTAATAAGTCACTAGACTGGGTTAATAAATCATTTTATACCACATTAATAAGTCACTAGACTGGGTTAATAAATCATTTTATACCACATTAATAAGTCACTGAGTTAATAAATCATATTACACCACATTAATAAGTCACCAGACTGGGTTAATAAATCATATTATACCACATTAATAAGTCACTAGACTGGGTTAATAAATCATTTTACACCACATTAATAAGTCACTGGGTAAATAAATCATATTATACCACATTAATAAGTCACTAGACTGGGTTAATAAATCATATTACACCACATTAATAAGTCACTGGGTTAATAAATCATATTACACCACATTAATAAGTCACTGGGTTAATAAATCATATTACACCACATTAATAAGTCACTGGGTTAATAAATCATATTACACCACATTAATAAGTCACTGGGTTAATAAATCATATTACACCACATTAATAAGTCACTGGGTTAATAAATCATATTACACCACATTAATAAGTCACTGGGTTAATAAATCATATTACACCACATTAATAAGTCACTGGGTTAATAAATCATATTACACCACATTAATAAGTCACTAGACTGGGTTAATAAATCACATTACACCACATTAATAAGTCACTGGGTTAATAAATCATATTATACCACATTAATAAGTCACTAGACTGGGTTAATAAATCATTTTACACCACATTAATAAGTCACTAGACTGGGTTAATAAATCATTTTACACCACATTAATAAGTCACTAGACTGGGTTAATAAATCATTTTATACCACATTAATAAGTCACTAGACTGGGTTAATAAATCATTTTATACCACATTAATAAGTCACTGAGTTAATAAATCATATTACACCACATTAATAAGTCACCAGACTGGGTTAATAAATCATATTATACCACATTAATAAGTCACTGGGTTAATAAATCATATTACACCACATTAATAAGTCACTAGACTGGGTTAATAAATCATATTACACCACATTAATAAGTCACCAGACTGGGTTAATAAATCATATTACACCACATTAATAAGTCACTAGACTGGGTTAATAAATCATATTACACCACATTAATAAGTCACTAGACTGGGTTAATAAATCATATTACACCACATTAATAAGTCACTGGGTTAATAAATCATATTACACCACATTAATAAGTCACTAGACTGGGTTAATAAATCATATTACACCACATTAATAAGTCACTGGGTTAATAAATAATTTTACACCACATTAATAAGTCACTGGGTTAATAAATCATATTACACCACATTAATAAGTCACTAGACTGGGTTAATAAATCATATTACACCACATTAATAAGTCACTGGGTTAATAAATCATATACCACATTAATAAGTCACCAGACTGGGTGAATAAATCATATTACACCACATTAATAAGTCACTGGGTTAATAAATCATTTTACACCACATTAATAAGTCACTAGACTGGGTTAATAAATCACATTACACCACATTAATAAGTCACTGGGTTAATAAATCATATTATTACACCACATTAATAAGTCACTGGGTTAATAAATCATATTACACCACATTAATAAGTCACTGGGTTAATAAATCATATTACACCACATTAATAAGTCACTGGGTTAATAAATAATTTTACACCACATTAATAAGTCACTGGGTTAATAAATCATATTACACCACATTAATAAGTCACTAGACTGGGTTAATAAATCATATTACACCACATTAATAAGTCACTAGACTGGGTTAATAAATCACATTACACCACATTAATAAGTCACTGGGTTAATAAATCATATTATACCACATTAATAAGTCACTAGACTGGGTTAATAAATCATTTTACACCACATTAATAAGTCACTAGACTGGGTTAATAAATCATTTTACACCACATTAATAAGTCACTAGACTGGGTTAATAAATCATTTTATACCACATTAATAAGTCACTAGACTGGGTTAATAAATCATTTTATACCACATTAATAAGTCACTGAGTTAATAAATCATATTACACCACATTAATAAGTCACCAGACTGGGTTAATAAATCATATTATACCACATTAATAAGTCACTAGACTGGGTTAATAAATCATTTTACACCACATTAATAAGTCACTGGGTAAATAAATCATATTATACCACATTAATAAGTCACTAGACTGGGTTAATAAATCATATTACACCACATTAATAAGTCACTGGGTTAATAAATCATATTACACCACATTAATAAGTCACTGGGTTAATAAATCATATTACACCACATTAATAAGTCACTGGGTTAATAAATCATATTACACCACATTAATAAGTCACTGGGTTAATAAATCATATTACACCACATTAATAAGTCACTGGGTTAATAAATCATATTACACCACATTAATAAGTCACTGGGTTAATAAATCATATTACACCACATTAATAAGTCACTGGGTTAATAAATCATATTACACCACATTAATAAGTCACTAGACTGGGTTAATAAATCACATTACACCACATTAATAAGTCACTGGGTTAATAAATCATATTATACCACATTAATAAGTCACTAGACTGGGTTAATAAATCATTTTACACCACATTAATAAGTCACTAGACTGGGTTAATAAATCATTTTACACCACATTAATAAGTCACTAGACTGGGTTAATAAATCATTTTATACCACATTAATAAGTCACTAGACTGGGTTAATAAATCATTTTATACCACATTAATAAGTCACTGAGTTAATAAAGCATATTACACCACATTAATAAGTCACCAGACTGGGTTAATAAATCATATTATACCACATTAATAAGTCACTGGGTTAATAAATCATATTACACCACATTAATAAGTCACTAGACTGGGTTAATAAATCATATTACACCACATTAATAAGTCACCAGACTGGGTTAATAAATCATATTACACCACATTAATAAGTCACTAGACTGGGTTAATAAATCATATTACACCACATTAATAAGTCACTAGACTGGGTTAATAAATCATATTACACCACATTAATAAGTCACTAGACTGGGTTAATAAATCATATTACACCACATTAATAAGTCACTAGACTGGGTTAATAAATCATATTACACCACATTAATAAGTCACTAGACTGGGTTAATAAATCATATTACACCACATTAATAAGTCACTAGACTGGGTTAATAAATCATATTACACCACATTAATAAGTCACTAGACTGGGTTAATAAATCATATTACACCACATTAATAAGTCACTGGGTTAATAAATCATATTACACCACATTAATAAGTCACTGGGTTAATAAATCATATTACACCACATTAATAAGTCACTGGGTTAATAAATCATATTACACCACATTAATAAGTCACTGGGTTAATAAATCATATTACACCACATTAATAAGTCACTAGACTGGGTTAATAAATCACATTACACCACATTAATAAGTCACTGGGTTAATAAATCATATTATACCACATTAATAAGTCACTAGACTGGGTTAATAAATCATTTTACACCACATTAATAAGTCACTAGACTGGGTTAATAAATCATTTTACACCACATTAATAAGTCACTAGACTGGGTTAATAAATCATTTTATACCACATTAATAAGTCACTAGACTGGGTTAATAAATCATTTTATACCACATTAATAAGTCACTGAGTTAATAAATCATATTACACCACATTAATAAGTCACCAGACTGGGTTAATAAATCATATTATACCACATTAATAAGTCACTGGGTTAATAAATCATATTACACCACATTAATAAGTCACTAGACTGGGTTAATAAATCATATTACACCACATTAATAAGTCACCAGACTGGGTTAATAAATCATATTACACCACATTAATAAGTCACTAGACTGGGTTAATAAATCATATTACACCACATTAATAAGTCACTAGACTGGGTTAATAAATCATATTACACCACATTAATAAGTCACTAGACTGGGTTAATAAATCATATTACACCACATTAATAAGTCACTAGACTGGGTTAATAAATCATATTACACCACATTAATAAGTCACTAGACTGGGTTAATAAATCATATTACACCACATTAACAAGTCACTAGACTGGGTTAATAAATCATATTACACCACATTAATAAGTCACTAGACTGGGTTAATAAATCATATTACACCACATTAATAAGTCACCAGACTGGGTTAATAAATCATATTACACCACATTAATAAGTCACTAGACTGGGTTAATAAATCATATTACACCACATTAATAAGTCACTAGACTGGGTTAATAAATCATATTACACCACATTAATAAGTCACTAGACTGGGTTAATAAATCATATTACACCACATTAATAAGTCACTAGACTGGGTTAATAAATCATATTACACCACATTAATAAGTCACTAGACTGGGTTAATAAATCATATTACACCACATTAATAAGTCACCAGACTGGGTTAATAAATCATATTACACCACATTAATAAGTCACTAGACTGGGTTAATAAATCATATTACACCACATTAATAAGTCACTAGACTGGGTTAATAAATCATATTACACCACATTAAATTACACCACATTAATAAGTCACTAGACTGGGTTAATAAATCATATTACACCACATTAATAAGTCACTAGACTGGGTTAATAAATCATATTATACCACATTAATAAGTCACTGGGTTAATAAATCATATTATACCACATTAATAAGTCACTGGGTTAATAAATCATATTATACCACATTAATAAGTCACTGGGTTAATAAATCATATTATACCACATTAATAAGTCACTGGGTTAATAAATCATATTATACCACATTAATAAGTCACTGGGTTAATAAATCATATTATACCACATTAATAAGTCACTGGGTTAATAAATCATATTATACCACATTAATAAGTCACTGGGTTAATAAATCATATTATACCACATTAATAAGTCACTGGGTTAATAAATCATATTACACCACATTAATAAGTCACTGGGTTAATAAATCATATTATACCACATTAATAAGTCACTGGGTTAATAAATCATATTACACCACATTAATAAGTCACTGGGTTAATAAATCATATTACACCACATTAATAAGTCACTGGGTTAATAAATCATATTACACCACATTAATAAGTCACTGGGTTAATAAATCATATTACACCACATTAATAAGTCACTGGGTTAATAAATCATATTACACCACATTAATAAGTCACTGGGTTAATAAATCATATTACACCACATTAATAAGTCACTGGGTTAATAAATCATATTACACCACATTAATAAGTCACTAGACTGGGTTAATAAATCACATTACACCACATTAATAAGTCACTGGGTTAATAAATCATATTATACCACATTAATAAGTCACTAGACTGGGTTAATAAATCATTTTACACCACATTAATAAGTCACTAGACTGGGTTAATAAATCATTTTACACCACATTAATAAGTCACTAGACTGGGTTAATAAATCATTTTATACCACATTAATAAGTCACTAGACTGGGTTAATAAATCATTTTATACCACATTAATAAGTCACTGAGTTAATAAAGCATATTACACCACATTAATAAGTCACCAGACTGGGTTAATAAATCATATTATACCACATTAATAAGTCACTGGGTTAATAAATCATATTACACCACATTAATAAGTCACTAGACTGGGTTAATAAATCATATTACACCACATTAATAAGTCACCAGACTGGGTTAATAAATCATATTACACCACATTAATAAGTCACTAGACTGGGTTAATAAATCATATTACACCACATTAATAAGTCACTAGACTGGGTTAATAAATCATATTACACCACATTAATAAGTCACTAGACTGGGTTAATAAATCATATTACACCACATTAATAAGTCACTAGACTGGGTTAATAAATCATATTACACCACATTAATAAGTCACTAGACTGGGTTAATAATCATATTACACCACATTAATAAGTCACTAGACTGGGTTAATAAATCATATTACACCACATTAATAAGTCACTAGACTGGGTTAATAAATCATATTACACCACATTAATAAGTCACTGGGTTAATAAATCATATTACACCACATTAATAAGTCACTGGGTTAATAAATCATATTACACCACATTAATAAGTCACTGGGTTAATAAATCATATTACACCACATTAATAAGTCACTGGGTTAATAAATCATATTACACCACATTAATAAGTCACTAGACTGGGTTAATAAATCACATTACACCACATTAATAAGTCACTGGGTTAATAAATCATATTATACCACATTAATAAGTCACTAGACTGGGTTAATAAATCATTTTACACCACATTAATAAGTCACTAGACTGGGTTAATAAATCATTTTACACCACATTAATAAGTCACTAGACTGGGTTAATAAATCATTTTATACCACATTAATAAGTCACTAGACTGGGTTAATAAATCATTTTATACCACATTAATAAGTCACTGAGTTAATAAATCATATTACACCACATTAATAAGTCACCAGACTGGGTTAATAAATCATATTATACCACATTAATAAGTCACTGGGTTAATAAATCATATTACACCACATTAATAAGTCACTAGACTGGGTTAATAAATCATATTACACCACATTAATAAGTCACCAGACTGGGTTAATAAATCATATTACACCACATTAATAAGTCACTAGACTGGGTTAATAAATCATATTACACCACATTAATAAGTCACTAGACTGGGTTAATAAATCATATTACACCACATTAATAAGTCACTAGACTGGGTTAATAAATCATATTACACCACATTAATAAGTCACTAGACTGGGTTAATAAATCATATTACACCACATTAATAAGTCACTAGACTGGGTTAATAAATCATATTACACCACATTAATAAGTCACTAGACTGGGTTAATAAATCATATTACACCACATTAATAAGTCACTAGACTGGGTTAATAAATCACATTACACCACATTAATAAGTCACTGGGTTAATAAATCATATTATACCACATTAATAAGTCACTAGACTGGGTTAATAAATCATTTTACACCACATTAATAAGTCACTAGACTGGGTTAATAAATCATTTTACACCACATTAATAAGTCACTAGACTGGGTTAATAAATCATTTTATACCACATTAATAAGTCACTAGACTGGGTTAATAAATCATTTTATACCACATTAATAAGTCACTGAGTTAATAAATCATATTACACCACATTAATAAGTCACCAGACTGGGTTAATAAATCATATTATACCACATTAATAAGTCACTGGGTTAATAAATCATATTACACCACATTAATAAGTCACTAGACTGGGTTAATAAATCATATTACACCACATTAATAAGTCACCAGACTGGGTTAATAAATCATATTACACCACATTAATAAGTCACTAGACTGGGTTAATAAATCATATTACACCACATTAATAAGTCACTAGACTGGGTTAATAAATCATATTACACCACATTAATAAGTCACTAGACTGGGTTAATAAATCATATTACACCACATTAATAAGTCACTAGACTGGGTTAATAAATCATATTACACCACATTAATAAGTCACTAGACTGGGTTAATAAATCATATTACACCACATTAATAAGTCACTAGACTGGGTTAATAAATCATATTACACCACATTAATAAGTCACTAGACTGGGTTAATAAATCATATTACACCACATTAATAAGTCACTAGACTGGGTTAATAAATCATATTACACCACATTAATAAGTCACCAGACTGGGTTAATAAATCATATTACACCACATTAATAAGTCACTAGACTGGGTTAATAAATCATATTACACCACATTAATAAGTCACTAAACTGGGTTAATAAATCATATTACACCACATTAATAAGTCACTAGACTGGGTTAATAAATCATATTACACCACATTAATAAGTCACTAGACTGGGTTAATAAATCATATTACACCACATTAATAAGTCACTAGACTGGGTTAATAAATCATATTACACCACATTAATAAGTCACCAGACTGGGTTAATAAATCATATTACACCACATTAATAAGTCACTAGACTGGGTTAATAAATAATATTACACCACATTAATAAGTCACTAGACTGGGTTAATAAATCATATTACACCA
Source organism: Oncorhynchus mykiss (assembly GCF_013265735.2). NCBI lineage: Eukaryota > Metazoa > Chordata > Actinopteri > Salmoniformes > Salmonidae > Oncorhynchus > Oncorhynchus mykiss. The sequence continues at coordinate 41,642,324 of NC_048578.1, forward strand.
CATTAATAAGTCACTAGACTGGGTTAATAAATCATATTACACCACATTAATAAGTCACTAGACTGGGTTAATAAATCATATTACACCACATTAATAAGTCACTAGACTGGGTTAATAAATCATATTATACCACATTAATAAGTCACTGGGTTAATAAATCATATTATACCACATTAATAAGTCACTGGGTTAATAAATCATATTATACCACATTAATAAGTCACTGGGTTAATAAATCATATTATACCACATTAATAAGTCACTGGGTTAATAAATCATATTATACCACATTAATAAGTCACTGGGTTAATAAATCATATTATACCACATTAATAAGTCACTGGGTTAATAAATCATATTATACCACATTAATAAGTCACTGGGTTAATAAATCATATTATACCACATTAATAAGTCACTGGGTTAATAAATCATATTATACCACATTAATAAGTCACTGGGTTAATAAATCATATTACACCACATTAATAAGTCACTGGGTTAATAAATCATATTATACCACATTAATAAGTCACTGGGTTAATAAATCATATTACACCACATTAATAAGTCACTGGGTTAATAAATCTTCCAAAGAAAATAAAACGAAACAATTCTACAACAGCATATATTGAATTAAAAAATCTTCACAAAAACTCACGCTTTGATCAAATCCACTTTAGCCTTTAAGGTTTTCACACCTCCACTGAATGCTGGTTGTCCATGTGCCATTTTGTATGCCATAACACCCAACCTGGGAACAGAGAAGATACAGCCTCTGCCTCAAAAGACAATCTTCTGAATCTGAACGCTTGTGGAAACAAAACCAGGGCGACATTGTCAAAGTGGAAGAATTGTGCAACGTGCAAAAAATAACAATTTGAGTTATAAAGGAGACGACTATTTAACTAGAGTTTAGCGAGCAATTCATCTGGGCTAACTAACAACTAACACGGTGTACGATATAATCATTTCTGATAATTTCCCTGTTTAACATAAGTAACATAGAATCTTAACAGTGCCTATTCCATAAGGTTGACTGGCAAAATAGTAATATTGTCATGCTTGCCAACCGGCTAAAGAGTAATATTGTCATGCTGGCCAACCGGCTAAAGAGTAATATTGTCATGCTGGCCAACCGGCTAAAGAGTAATATTGTCATGCTGGCCAACTGGCTAAAGAGTAATATTGTCATGCTGGCCAACCGGCTAAAGAGTAATATTGTCATGCTGGCCAACTGGCTAAAGAGTAATATTGTCATGCTTGCCAACTGGCTAAAGAGTAATATTGTCATGCTTGCCAACTGGCTAAAGAGTAATATTGTCATGCTGGCCAACTGGCTAAAGAGTAATATTGTCATGCTGGCCAACCGGCTAAAGAGTAATATTGTCATGCTGGCCAACTGGCTAAAGAGTAATATTGTCATGCTGGCCAACTGGCTAAAGAGTAATATTGTCATGCTGGCCAACCGGCTAAAGAGTAATATTGTCATGCTTGCCAACCGGCTAAAGAGTAATATTGTCATGCTGGCCAACTGGCTAAAGAGTAATATTGTCATGCTGGCCAACCGGCTAAAGAGTAATATTGTCATGCTTGCCAACCGGCTATAGAGTAATATTGTCATGCTTGCCAACCGGCTAAAGAGTAATATTGTCATGCTTGCCAACCGACTAAAGAGTAATATTGTCATGCTGGCCAACTGGCTAAAGAGTAATATTGTCATGCTTGCCAACTGGCTAAAGAGTAATATTGTCATGCTTGCCAACCGGCTAAAGAGTAATATTGTCATGCTGGCCAACTGGCTAAAGAGTAATATTGTCATGCTTGCCAACCGGCTAAAGAGTAATATTGTCATGCTGGCCAACTGGCTAAAGAGTAATATTGTCATGCTGGCCAACCGGCTAAAGAGTAATATTGTCATGCTTGCCAACTGGCTAAAGAGTAATATTGTCATGCTTGCCAACCGGCTAAAGAGTAATATTGTCATGCTGGCCAACTGGCTAAAGAGTAATATTGTCATGCTGGCCAACCGGCTAAAGAGTAATATTGTCATGCTTGCCAACTGGCTAAAGAGTAATATTGTCATGCTTGCCAACTGGCTAAAGAGTAATATTGTCATGCTTGCCAACTGGCTATGGCAGAAGTTTGACGTACAGTGCATTCGAAAAGTATTCAGACTCCTTGACCTTTTCCACATTTTGTTACAGCCTTATTCTAAAATTACTTTAAATCTTTTCCCCCTGTCAGTCTACACATAATACCCCATAATGACATCATAATACCCCATAATGACATCATAATACCCCATAATGACAAAGCAAAAACAGCTTTTTTTAGAAAGGTATCCCATTCTTTTCTGAAGATCCTCTCAAGCTTTGTCAGGTTGGATGGGGAGCATCTCTGCACAGCTATTTTCAGGTTTCTCCAGAGATGTTAGACTGGGATCAAGTCCAGGCTCTGGCTGGGCCACTCAAGGACATTCAGACTTGTCCCGAATCCACTCCTGGGTTGTCTTGGCTGTGTGCTTAAGGTCGTTGTCCTGTTGGAAGGCAAACTTTTGCCCCACTCCGAGGACCTGAGTATGATGCTGCCACCACCATGCTTCACAGTATTGATGGTGCCAGGTTTCCTCCAGACGTGACACTTGGCATTTAGGCCAAAAAGAGTTCAATCTTGGTTTCATCAGACCAGAGAATCTTGTTTCTCATGGACTGAGTCCTTTAGGTGCCTTATGGCAAATTCCAAGCGGGCTGTCATGTGCCTTTTACTGAGGAGTGGCTTCCATCTGGCCACTCTACCATAAAGGCCTGATTGGTGGAGTGCTGCAGAGATGGTTGTCATTCTGGAAGGTTCTACCATTTCCACAGAGGAACTCTAGAGCTCTGACCATCAGGTTCTTGGTCACCTCCCTGACCAAGGCCCTTCTCCCCCGATTGCCCAGTTTGGCCGGGCAGCCAGCTCTAGGAAGAGTCTTGGTGGTTCCAAAATTTTTCCATTTAAGAATGATGGAGGCCACTGTGTTCTTGGGGACTTGCAATGCTGCACACATTTTTGGGTACCCTTCCCCAGATCTGTGCCTCGAAACAACCCTGTCTCGAAGCTCTACGGACAATTCCTTTGACCTCATGGCTTGATTTTTGCTCTGACATGCACTGTCAACTGTGGGACCTTTTATAGATTTCCAAATCATTTATAATCAAACTGTATTTGTCACATGCGCCGAATTCATCAAAAATAAATATGACAATCAAATATGATATTGACATATCAAAGATGATTTCTGGCAGGCTGCAAGAGAATGTGCTAGCTGTTGTGATTGGCTCTTCGAGTTTCACTGTAAAGGGTCTGACTACTTCTGCAAATAAGTGTCAGGACGTTGGACTGATGGGGAGGTTTATGACCCCCATAAATATCTTTCCCCTCTCTCTACTCTACCGATGTGACTCGAGTAAAGCCTTTGTTAACATTGAGCATCCAGTTTACCACCAGAGACATTCTTCAGTGGACCAGAGATCCATGCTGGACCACCCGGTCTCCCATATACGAACAATCTACTGAAGCGCAGAGTAAATATTTATTGCCTTCTCCTTTTTCAAATGGGCGGTAATTTAGAATGCATACAATTCTGTATTTAAGATAGCATGGCTTCTCCCTCTGTTCCTCAGTCTTCCTGCTCTTTCACTGAAACGCCACTCCCTTTCCTTTGTGGAACCAGCTGTCATATCTGTTCCGTCCGCTAGGGACGATTTCCTTTATGACATAAGTTGTAATCAATGTATGATTCATTCTGTGTATATGTAATTATGTGTGATTATTTAGGCATTTAGTAAATAAATAATTAAACCAAATTTTGTATTGCTGATTCAACTTGTTAGCCAGGGTTCGTGAAGATATCCAAGAATTTACAACTTTGAGATTAAACTAAATAAGGTGAGGATTAAATATTGACTTCTATTGATGTAAAAGATTACTAGGTCTTTAAGAGTTTATTCGGAAGATAACAGCTCTATAAACATTATTTCGTGGTGCCCTGACTTTCTAGTTAATTACATTTACATGATTAGTTCAATCAGGTAATATTAACGACAGAGAAATTATTTTATAGAATAGCATGTCATATCACTTAATCCGGCATAGCCAAAGACACGACATTGGGTATTTCATATTTTCTCCTTCCTGTATATAGCCGTGTTATTTTCTACTTCCTGTATATAGCCATGTTATTTTCTACTCCCTGTATATAGCCATGTTATTTTCTACTTCCTGTATATAGCCATGTTATTTTCTACTTCCTGTTTATAGCCATGTTATTTTCTACTCCCTGTATATAGCCATGCTATTTTCTACTTCCTGTATATAGCCATGTTATTTTCTACTCCGTTTATAGCCATGTTATTTTCTACTCCCTGTATAGAGCCATGTTATTTTCTACTCCCTGTATATAGCCATGTTATTTTCTACTCCCTGTATATAGCCATGTTATTTTCTACTTCCTGTATATAGCCATGTTATTTTCTACTCCCTGTATATAACCATGTTATTTTCTACTCCCTGTATATAGCTGTGTTATTTTCTACTTCCTGTTTATAGCCGCGTTATTTTCTACTCCCTGTATATAGCCATGTTATTTTCTACTTCCTGTATATAGCCATGTTATTTTCTACTTCCTGTATATAGCCGTGTTATTTTCTACTTCCTGTATATAGCCATGTTATTTTCTACTTCCTGTATATAGCCATGTTATTGTCTACTCCCTGTATATAGCCATGTTATTTTCTACTTCCTGTTTATAGCCATGTTATTTTCTACTCCCTGTATATAGCCATGTTATTTTCTACTTCCTGTATATAGCCATGTTATTTTCTACTTCCTGTATATAGCCATGTTATTTTCTACTTCCTGGTTATAGCCATGTTATTTTCTACTACCTGTTTATAGCCATGTTATTTTCTACTTCCTGTATATAGCCGTGTTATTTTCTACTTCCTGTATATAGCCATGTTATTTTCTACTCCCTGTATAGAGCCATGTTATTTTCTACTCCCTGTATATAGCCATGTTATTTTCTACTCCCTGTATATAGCCATGTTATTTTCTACTTCCTGTATATAGCCATGTTATTTTCTACTCCCTGTATATAGCCATGTTATTTTCTACTTCCTGTATATAGCCATGTTATTTTCTACTCCCTGTATATAGCCATGTTATTTTCTACTCCCTGTATATAGCCATGTTATTTTCTACTTCCTGTATATAGCCATGTTATTGTCTACTCCCTGTATATAGCCATGTTATTTTCTACTCCCTGTATATAGCCATGTTATTTTCTACTTCCTGTATATAGCCATGTTATTGTCTACTCCCTGTATATAGCCATGTTATTTTCTACTACCTGTAGTTATTCACTGAGTATTTACTCCTTGTGTCACTATGTCTATTTTATCTTTAACTCTGCATGGTTGGAAAAAGGACCCGTCAGTCAGCAATTCACTGTTAGTCTATCTGACACATCCAATAGTCTCTCGACAGATTCTACGGTACAATGTATGTTTACAGTCTGTCCATGAAAGATTAGTGAGCGATACATGAATACCAACTTCATCATAAAACACATTGTTGAAGAAAAGTTCCAAATTAAATCACCCTGGAAGATCTTAATGTATTTTACGGTAATCACTGCACTTTGCATAATTATTTTTCACTGTGAAAACGTCGGCCATTTTTTCTTTTGTTTTTTTGCAACAGTTACCCATGAAACTCTGTACTACACACCATTTCATTCGACACTGGTCCCGGTGGCGTGTCTTAACCCTCCGGCATACAACTGTCCAGGGGATGTTGTTGTACAGCTGGTCTTTGCTGACGGTGGCATGCCCTCTGCCAGGCTCCACCTGTCCCAGCAGGTGGTCTCGCACAGCTTCCATTAGTCTCTTCAGTTCTTCCTCGCCCCAAGAACCTAAGTTTGCGACTGAAAAACACACACCAAACAAAGCGGGACCGTTGTTCAGACAAACGCTGGTAACAACATGGCCCAGAAAGTAATGAAGCAGGGTGTCAGGCAAGGAGCAAGAGTCATTATATTTAATTCAAGTTCCCGATGACTTACAAATCTGAGAAAACCGTTTCCTAAGGGGCGTTTCACTCCGGCCAGTCAACTGTGAGATCTTCACCCAATTGTTGCCGTGCAACGTCTGCAGTTTTTTCAAAGAGTAAAGTTCATCTTCGCTGAACCTTCGTCTAAAAATTCATAGAAACATTCAAGTAATAAGTCTGTAACAGCCCAGTGTAACGAGCTTCGTGTCAGGAAAAACAGCACAGTTGTTAGTTCCAATTCAACGTCACTATACTTTTGTACACAGACAAAGCCCATTATTACCGTTGTCAGTTCCTTAAAGTAACTAGCCCAGTCTTACCGGCCCTTGTAACTGCTGCCATCAAACATTTTCCTCCCACCACGAGTATAGATCTTATGCCAAGGCCTCGGGATTCCTTCACCTGGAACAGGTTAGGGAGAGGGGAGATCAGTTTTCAGGGAAATCCCTTAGCATACTTATTTAGCACTGTAGACAATGGTAAAGACCGGGATATAAATGTGGGGATGAAGCTTCATCTGACTAGTTATCATTATGAAGCTGGCTAGAAGTCAACGCACCTATTCTCTCAGGGAATCTGTGATGACTCTTCAGCCTCTGGATGAAAGACAGTTCGTCTCTGAAGCGCTTTGTATGGAAGAGTTTAGCGGCATTCTCAATCCCTGTGAGAGCCAGGAAGTCGTTTATGTTACTCATGAGTTGTCTGTTCTCCTGTGCGCTGTATCGTCCGGTTCGCAGGGAAATGCCTGGAAAAGACAGAAGATTCCACAGAGTCTTAACCTAGGGCTCCAGACTAGCACGTTAACCTAGGGCTCCAGACTAGCACGGTAACCTAGGGCTCCAGACTAGCACGGTAACCTAGGGCTCCAGACTAGCACGGTAACCTAGGGCTCCAGACTAGCACGGTAACCTAGGGCTCCAGACTAGCACGGTAACCTAGGGCTCCAGACTAGCGCGGTAACCTAGGGCTCCAGACTAGCGCGGTAACCTAGGGCTCCAGACTAGCGCGGTAACCTAGGGCTCCAGACTAGCGCGGTAACCTAGGGCTCCAGACTAGCGCGGTAACCTAGGGCTCCAGACTAGCGCGGTAACCTAGGGCTCCAGACTAGCACGGTAACCTAGGGCTCCAGACTAGCACGGTAACCTAGGGCTCCAGACTAGCACGGTAACCTAGGGCTCCAGACTAGCACGGTAACCTAGGGCTCCAGACTAGCACGGTAACCTAGGGCTCCAGACTAGCACGGTAACCTAGGGCTCCAGACTAGCACGGTAACCTAGGGCTCCAGACTAGCACGGTAACCTAGGGCTCCAGACTAGCACGGTAACCTAGGGCTCCAGACTAGCACGGTAACCTAGGGCTCCAGACTAGCACGGTAACCTAGGGCTCCAGACTAGCGCGGTAACCTAGGGCTCCAGACTAGCGCGGTAACCTAGTGCTCCAGACTAGCGCGGTAACCTAGGGCTCCAGACTAGCGCGGTAACCTAGGGCTCCAGACTAGCACGGTAACCTAGGGCTCCAGACTAGCGCGGTAACCTAGGGCTCCAGACTAGCACGGTAACCTAGGGCTCCAGACTAGCACGGTAACCTAGGGCTCCAGACTAGCACGGTAACCTAGGGCTCCAGACTAGCACGGTAACCTAGGGCTCCAGACTAGCACGGTAACCTAGGGCTCCAGACTAGCACGGTAACCTAGGGCTCCAGACTAGCACGGTAACCTAGGGCTCCAGACTAGCACGGTAACCTAGGGCTCCAGACTAGCACGGTAACCTAGGGCTCCAGACTAACGCGGTAACCTAGGGCTCCAGACTAGCACGGTAACCTAGGGCGCCAGACTAACATGGTAACCTAGGGCGCCAGACTAACATGGTAACCTAGGGTGCCAGACTCCAAACTGGTACATTTTCAGTTGGTGGCACCAGCCCATGTTTTGGTCGCACCCCAAAAAAATGCATGAGTGACCTAATATCATAGGCTAATTTATGTGCGTCTAGTCCACCACCTGAGCAAGACACAATGTCTTTAAAATAATACTCACTGCTTTTTGTTCAGCAGCAGGCCCCAGCGGAACAGGCACAGAGACTCTCATTACATTACTGTTAACAAACACTGGTTTCAGCCTCCTACAAAAATAGGACATTTTGAGTCAGATTGTGCAGCTCACACCAACGAGACAAATTAAATAAATGTAACTGTCACATCCAAGTCTAAATCTTACGGTATGCAGACGGCTTTAGGGTGTCAAAACGTGACTAAATGATGTCAGTCTGGAGCCCTGGTTTAACCTACGGGGTCTAAATGATGTCAGTCCGGAGCCCTGGTTTAACCTACAGGGTCTAAATGATGTCAGTCTGGAGCCCTGGTTTAACCTACTGGGTCTAAATGACAATACCTTTAGTCAGTGGGTCAAACACTGAATATGGATCCATGTGTTAAGGGAGCAGAAGTCAATACATCTCTCATACATCTCTCAACACAGTAGCATGTTACATAACATTGCTTACATGTGGACATGTTAGCTACATCATCCTACGATAAACACCACGAGGGTTTAGAGAATAAACCTACCTTGTCTTCGGAATTCCTTGAATCGATCAAGATCATACTTGATCATCGCTCTGATCTTATTAACAGGCCGCGACGCAATATTGGGAACAAACTCTTTGAGCTCAATCATAGCCCTCCATTCGTTTTCACTGTAACATAGAGAGGGGAGAAATACCTAAATAACATCTAAAACATCTGTTTTTGAAACCTCCGAGTTGACAGGGCAGGACAGAAATGCCTCCTCTCTGCACAGAAAGATGTTTCAGATGAAACTCTGGTACACAGCACAATGATTCACAAAGGTCTGGTTTTCACCAGCAAAACCACCTGTCAATGGTTATGTTCACTACCGCCAATAGGGGAAATCACTCTTCAGTAAATGCTAGATTCACTCTTAAAACAAGTGTATGAGGTTCCTTTCTACTGACCTTAGAGCTTTATCGTTTTGCATGCGTCTGCGGTGTTGGGTGCTTGTCTCCACCATGGTTGTATGGAGGCCATCTTGCCCTGTCTCAGATTCTGGTCCAGCATCAGGAGTCCTGTTATCTGACTTAGAGGGGACACTGTCCATTCCCGTGTCGGACTCTCTGCAGCATTGTCTCTTGTTTCTCCTGCTGCCCTCTTCAGCCCCTCCATCCGGTTGTGTTTTCAGCCTCGTTGTCGTTTTCCATTTTCTCCCAGTTTGTTCTAGAATACCTGGGAGCTCGGTTTCATCTGGACAAACGCTCAGTTGAATCTCTCCAACTTTTTCCTTCTTTCGTTTCCTGTTCTCTTTTTCGTTCTTCTGTACCTCCGTTACCACATTTTCCCCTCCCTCAACCGCTTCAGTGTACAGTTCTATGATTTCAGGATCATCTGCTAATCTTAAAACTGTCTCACGGCTTTCCGCTCCCTCTTCAAGCTTCGTTTGCCTGTTCTTGAGCTTCTTCTTACTCTTTATGGCCTCTACGGGCACCCTTACATCTGAGACATCTACTGCAGACGCTGAGAGGCCACTGTCCATCCCCTCTTCTGTCTCTCTGTCATTACGGGTTTGCTTTTTCTTCCAGCTACTCATCCCCCCCGCGGCAACAGTCCCTCCATCGTCTCCCACACGTTGTGTGTGAAGAGTGTTTGACTTTCTCTTAGTTCTCTCTTCAGTTCGTTCCTCAGGATCTGGTACCTCCATTTGCTTCTTACCTTTCTTCCTCTCTTTCTCCACCATGTCCAACTCTGTCACCGTTTGCCCTTCACGTTCGGGTTCACGTTTCACATCCCTCGACCGTGTCAGGTACCACAAACGAGAATGTTTCAGGAACGGCTTTCAAGTAAAAAGATGGGATGTTGGAAACAGGGAATCTCAGTCGCCCAGTTCTGGAAACAGGGAATCTCAGTCGCCCAGTTCTGGAAACAGGGAATCTCAGTCGCCCAGTTCTGGAAACAGGGATTCTCAGTCGCCCAGTTCTGGAAACAGGGAATCTCAGTCGCCCAGTTCTGGAAACAGGGAATCTCAGTCGCCCAGTTCTGTAAACAGGGAATCTCAGTCGCCCAGTTCTGTGGGTGTTGTCGTCCCCGGCATGGTGGCAGCTGTTTAACCGATTTGCTCCAACTATAAAACACAAAGACAATATTAAACTAAGCCGGTTAAACTGAACTCTACGACTTCCCATGGAGTTGATCGGCGACTAGCGCAGGCAGACTGGGGCTTCGATGTCAAATAAAATGAAGTAACCCAAAACGATTGATTTCAGCACCCAAATAGCCCGTGATTACACACAGCATTGTATTTCAAAACACACACACACACACACACACACACACACGAGCCTGAGCAATGGAGCAGTTGCATAGGTATGTTTTTGTACTCTCACTTTGAGGAGAAAATTATCATAATCCATTGGGTAATTTGTCATTTTCAAATAATTAGTAATGTTTTGAGCTAGTCTGTATTAAAATAGATACTGTCCGTTTTATATACGATATAATAATTAACAGATTGCATTTTGCACCCCCCCCCCCCTCAAGATGAATGGTTCTGCCCACCGGACAGGTGTTCTACCCTCCCACCCACCACCGTTTTGAACATCTTGGAATATACTATTTAGAACAAGCAGCCGATCATACTAGTTATCACAGCTACAAAGTCATAAAGACCGTCTATTTTTTACAATTTATCTTCTTGAAATGTGATTTTAAACCTAACCATAACCCTTAACCACACTGCTAAGCCTATACCTTAGCATAACCTTAAAGAAAGAAATATATATATTTTAACTTTGCGGCTGTGGTAACTAGTGTAAACCCGGGAGAACACAACAAGCATGGATGTAATAAGTGTAAAACACATTATCTAACTGGGGATAGCTAGCTAACATAATGTCACAAAGCATTATCTAACTGGGGATAGCTAGCTAACATAATGTCACAAAGCATTATCTAACTGGGGATAGCTAGCTAACATAATGTCACAAAGCATTATCTAACTGGGGATAGCTAGCTAACATAATGTCACAAAGCATTATCTAACTGGGGATAGCTAGCTAACATAATGTCACAAAGCATTATCTAACTGGGGATAGCTAGCTAACATAATGCCACATAGCATGATATGCTAACCAGGTAACATTCATTCTGAAATAACTTCATATTTCTTAGTTCTTCAGGTATTAGTTTATAAAGACTTGAAATTGGCGTGGGAGCTAAGTAGCTAGCAAACTACCAGCAAGCTCCCTATTCCCACAAAATCATGCTGTGGGGATGGTTTTCAGCGGCAAGGACTAGGAGACTAGTCAGGATCGAGGGAAAGATGAACGGAGTAAAATACAGAGAGATCCTTGATGAAAACCTGCTCCAGAGCACTCAGGACCTCAGACTGGGGTGAAGGTTCACCTTCCAACAGGACAATGACCCTAAGCACACAGCCAAGACAACGCAGGAGGGGCTTTGGGACAGGTCTCTGAATGTCCTTGAGTGACCCAGCCAGAGCTCAGACTTGAACCGAGTTGAACCCAATCTCTGGAGAGACCTGAAAATAGATGTGCAGCGACGCTCCCCATCCAACCTGACAGAGCTTGAGAGGATCTGCAGAGAAGAATGGGAGAAACTCCCCAAATACAGATGTGCCAAGCTTGTAGCGTCATACCCAAGAAGACTCGTGGCTGTAATCGCTGCCAAAGGTGCTTCAACAAAATACTGAGTAAAGAGTCTGAAAAATTATGTAAATGTGATATTTTTAAAATGTTTAATATAGTTGCAAAACATTTTTTTTTGCTTTGTCATTATGGGGTATTGTGTGGAGATTGAGGGATTTTTTTCATCCATTTTAGAATAAGGCTGTAATGTAACAAAATGTGGGAAAAGTCAAGGGGTCTGAATAGTTTCCGAAGGCACTGTATCTAACTGATGGGATACACAAGCTACATTATTGCCAAATGACAAGGGTTTTCAACAGAAATAAAAATGGACTGGTGTGTTCCAACAACGAGCTGCAGTTTGGGAATGATTGCATCTTGGCTACTTTACGAACTGCTAGAGCCATTTAGAATTGGTTTGCCCAGGGCTTGGCTATAACCTGCCTAAACATAGACAGGTTCTGAAATTATGCAGTTTCGATAAAGACAACGAGCATATTTGAATCTGAATCATTAAGCCAAGTCCTACTCACCAAACAGATGTCGTGTCCGTAATTCATCACCATGTGTGTTCAATGAGGAATGGTCCTTTTACAAAAGTCTAAATAACAGGTAGAATAAACTAAATCAAACATCTGTATATTGTAAAGACAGATTTTTGATTGCAACACTGAAAAAAAAATTGTCTTTCAACTCATTGAGCCCCGTTTCAAATGATCACTGAGAATAACTGTCACACACAAGATGCGGATCACTTCGCAATGGCATCTTCTCTATATTTTATTCTGTTATATTACATCATGGGTTTTACTATAGAATAGGAGTCTGTTATATTACATCATGGGTTTTACTATAGAATAGGTGTCTGTTATATTACATCATGGGTTTTACTACAGAATAGGTGTCTGTTATATTACATCATGGGTTTTACTATAGAATAGGTGTCTGTTATATTACATCATGGGTTTTACTATAGAATAGGTGTCTTGACTGAGAGATGGGCTCTGGAAATAAGAGCGTGTCTGCTAAATGAACAAACCAGGGCTTTATCATTGCACATAAACTTCTACAAACAAGCTCCACATGGCTGAGGTTACTGCCTTTATCAGGTCGATAATAAGGTTCCAATAGATCAATATTAAATGGTAGCTTTTGACGGAATAATATATATTAGCAATTAGGACTGTAATGGTTATGATAAACATATATTTTTTAGAATTTTAAATGTAGTTTCTTGCATTTTCAGAACCAATTCTGCAGCCCATGCGCACACGTTTAAAAACATTTGTTCACACGTGCACAAACACCGTTCCACGTATGATCAGCACAACTAGCTAGTTAGCTGGCCTGGTTAACTACACGTGATAGACTCTAGCTTACTAGCTAAATAAGCAAATCCGAGATAAATCTCGCAAAGAAAAACAAACAAGCACTGACCTGAACGAACACACGGGAAACTAAACTCAGTTTCACTCCGTAGCTTCCTTCTTCTGTTTGACGCGTTAAGGGCTGGCGAGCCCATCAGCAGACCACAGCGCCCCCGGGTGGATGGGGTGTTACTATAACGGACAGTCAGACCCACCAGTTCATAACATAAATAAATGACTACGATGTGAGGAAAGAAACAGTGTGATCTAGGATGATCATGTATTGAATTAACTGAATTGATAGACAACAAATTATAACACAGGCGACTCCTGACATCTGCAGCGGCTTGGGACTGACGTGACAGCATGCACTAAAACCAGAGAATGCAGCCACTGCAGTCCCTCATAAGGCCGTGATTGGGAGTCCTATTGGGAGGTGCACAATTGGCCCAGCGTCGTCCGGGTTTGGTCGGGGTAGGCCGTTATTGTAAATAAGAATTTGCCTGGTTAAATAAAAAAATATTGACATGTAAAGTGTGTTCACAAATGTGTTTACATTTCTGTTAGTGAGCGTTTCTCCTTTGCCAAGATAATCCATCCACTGACACGTGTGGCAAATCAAGAAGCTGATTAAACAGCATGATCATTACACAGGTGCACCAATCTATAGATTAGGACCTAATGAATTTATTTCAATTGACTGATTTCCTCCATATGAACTATAACTCAGTAAAATCAATAAATGTGTTATATGTAGGCGTTTCTATTTTGGTTCAGTATATATTCTTGTACAAATTGATGGAGACATTTGATGATGTTCTAGTCTATCAAAGACATCAGTCCGTCTCTTATTACCCTGAGAGACATTCCAAAACAGCACTATTCATCATTCCTGTTTCTAATGATGTGAACAGCAGACCTGCTGATTTCCGATAATGCTTTGTAATGTTTTGATCATGACATTATCTTTCAAATTAAATAAAAGACCTGAATGGTTATTTGTAACCCACAGCATGAATGACCTACAGTTGCTTGAAGCTCATACCTGTAAAATATGGCAGCTGAATATGTTATGGAGTTGCTTTGCTTTCATTGGTCCTGGGGCCCTTGTTAGGGTCAATGAAATCATCAACTCTACCAGGGCATTTTAGCCAAACACCTGGTTGCCTCTGCTAGACTGGCCGTATGTGGATCTTTCAGTAAGACAATTCGCTAGGTTTCTATCCAATTGGCGAACAGATTTTAATGCTAATATTCTAAAATCTGCAACAACAATAAACAATATGCGTGTTTCCATCAAATTGACTTGTTGCGGTTAAAAGGTTGTGCGTGATTACGTAATGCAGAAAAATAACTTTTGCGATTAAATTCCCATGACAAGTGTTCACTCAGCAATAAACTCCACATTTATACAAGACAAGTGCTCAATCAGCAATAAACTCCACATTTATACAAGACAAGTGCTCACTCAGCAATAAACTCCACATTTATACAAGACAAGTGCTCACTCAGCAATAAACTCCACATTTATACAAGACAAGTGCTCACTCAGCAATAAACTCCACACATATACAAGACAAGTGCTCACTCAGCAATAAACTCCACATTTATACAAGACAAGTGCTCACTCAGCAATAAACTCCACATTTATACAAGACAAGTGCTCACTCAGCAATAAACTCCACATTTATACAAGACAAGTGCTCACTCAGCAATAAACTCCACATTTATACAAGACAAGTGCTCACTCAGCAATAAACTCCACATTTATACAAGACAAGTGCTCACTCAGCAATAAACTCCACATTTATACAAGACAAGTGCTCACTCAGCAATAAACTCCACACATATACAAGACAAGTGCTCACTCAGCAATAAACTCCACATTTATACAAGACAAGTGCTCACTCAGCAATAAA
Organism: Oncorhynchus mykiss; assembly: GCF_013265735.2. NCBI lineage: Eukaryota > Metazoa > Chordata > Actinopteri > Salmoniformes > Salmonidae > Oncorhynchus > Oncorhynchus mykiss. Next base: position 41,657,357 of record NC_048578.1, read on the forward strand.
CACCACATTTATACAAGACAAGTGCTCACTCAGCAATAAACTCCACATTTATACAAGACAAGTGCTCACTCAGCAATAAACACCACACATATACAAGACAAGTGCGAAATTAAACGCTGAAAGGAAAACTCCTGTTGCCAGATGCCGACCTATCCCAGGAAACAGGAAGCTCTCTACTCTAGTCTTTCCGGCAGCAGGTTCAGCCGACGGGGAAATATTAGATTGTATCAACATAATAATATAATCAATAACTATATTAATATAATCAATAACTATATTAATATAATCAATAACTCACACAAAAACAAAAACATTTTCATGAAGCGCTCATTTTATTCACGTGGAGAGAGATAAACAACTAACCGAGTTCATGGATGTATCCACATTTTGTGAAGAATGGAACATCATGGAGCCCCATGGGCTGAAGACTGTTAGTGACCTGGTCTACCAGATGTCTCTCTGACATGGAGGCCCATGGGCTGAAGACTGTTAGTGACCTGGTCTACCAGATGTCTCTCTGACATGGAGGCCCATGGGCTGAAGACTGTTAGTGACCTGGTCTACCAGATGTCTCTCTCACCTCGAGGCCCATGGTCTGAAGACTGTTAGTGACCTGGTCTACCAGATGTCTCTCTGACATGGAGGCCCATGGGCTGAAGACCGTTAGTGACCTGGTCTACCAGATGTCTCTCTGACATGGAGGCCCATGGGCTGAAGACTGTTAGTGACCTGGTCTACCAGATGTCTCTCTGACATGGAGGCCCATGGGCTGAAGACCGTTAGTGACCTGGTCTACCAGATGTCTCTCTGACATGGAGGCCCATGGGCTGAAGACTGTTAGTGACCTGGTCTACCAGATGTCTCTCTGACATGGAGGCCCATGGGCTGAAGACTGTTAGTGACCTGGTCTACCAGATGTCTCTCTCACCTCGAGGCCCATGGTCTGAAGACTGTTAGTGACCTGGTCTACCAGATGTCTCTCTGACATGGAGCCCCATGGGCTGAAGACTGTTAGTGACCTGGTCTACCAGATGTCTCTCTCACCTCGAGGCCCATGGGCTGAAGACGCTCTTATCCAGAGACTTCCAGGAGGAACCAGGGCCTTGCTCAGGGCACAGACAGATTGTTCACCTTAGTCGAACCAGAGACTTTCCCCTGACATTCAGGAAGTATGGTGACTATGGATCAGAATGTAGGCCTTTGCTATCAGTGGACACATGTTCGTGTAGCATATTTAGACACAACAACCTCTGGAATGTGGGCATTAGTTTAATATATTGATGTAATAACATGGCGTAAGCCTGATAGTAAGTCCTACAGTAAGCCTGACAGTAAGTCTAATAGTAAGCCTGATAGTAAGCCTGACAGTAAGCCTGACAGTAAGTCTAATAGTAAGCCTGATAGTAAGCCTGACAGTAAGTCCTACAGTAAGCCTGACAGTAAGTTTAATAGTAAGCCTGATAGTAAGCCTGACAGTAAGTCTGACAGTAAGTCTAATAGTAAGCCTGATAGTAAGTCCTACAGTAAGCCTGATAGTAAGCCTGACAGTAAGTCTAATAATAAGTCTAATAGTAAGCCTGATAGTAAGCCTGACAGTAAGTCTAATAGTAAGTCTAATAGTAAGTCTAACAGTAAGCCTGACAGTAAGCCTGACAGTAAGTCTAATAGTAAGTCTAACAGTAAGCCTGATAGTAAGCCTGACAGTAAGTCTAATAATAAGTCTAATAGTAAGCCTGATAGTAAGCCTGACAGTAAGTCTAATAGTAAGTCTAATAGTAAGTCTAACAGTAAGCCTGATAGTAAGCCTGACAGTAAGTCTAATAGTAAGTCTAATAGTAAGTCTAACAGTAAGCCTGATAGTAAGCCTGACAGTAAGTCTAATAGTAAGTCTAATAGTAAGTCTAATAGTAAGTCTAATAGTAAGCCTGACAGTAAGCCTGACAGTAAGTCTAATAGTAAGTCTAATAGTAAGTCTAACAGTAAGTCTAACAGTAAGCCTGACAGTAAGCCTGACAGTAAGTCTAATAGCTGCAGGTAGCCTCCAACAACAAAACAGCTGCTGACCCACACCTGGGTTTTACATGCAAAGTCATTACACAATGAATGACCCTGTGTTGTGTTGCAACAAACCTTCTTCACAAATACAACTAATGTCATCAATACTGTCGACACAAATTCATTATTATTTTCCCAAGGTCCAGTGTTCGTCTCTTTAGGCTACGTTCTAATGAACAGCACAGTGAATGGTTACGCAGAAAGCCAGCCAACAGAGTACCATTGACACTGAGCCACACAGCATGGTGAATGTCCTGGAATCTTCACTTTCTCTCTGTTTAGGGCTTTGAGCCACACAGCATGGTGAAGGTCCTGGAATCTTTACTTTCTCTCTGTTTAGGGCTTTGAGCCACACAGCATGGTGAAGGTCCTGGAATCTTCACTTTCTCTCTGTTTAGGGCTTTGAGCCACACAGCATGGTGAAGGTCCTGGAATCTTCACTTTCTCTCTGTTTAGGGCTTTGAGCCACACAGCATGGTGAAGGTCCTGGAATCTTCACTTTCTCTCTGTTTAGGGCTTTGAGCCACACAGCATGGTGAAGGTCCTGGAATCTTCACTTTCTCTCTGTTTAGGGCTTTGAGCCACACAGCATGGTGAAGGTCCTGGAATCTTCACTTTCTCTCTGTTTAGGGCTTTGAGCCACACAGCATGGTGAAGGTCCTGGAATCTTCACTTTCTCTTTGTTTAGGGCTTTGAGCCACACAGCATGGTGAAGGTCCTGGAATCTTCACTTTCTCTCTGTTTAGGGCTTTGAGCCACACAGCATGGTGAAGGTCCTGGAATCTTCACTTTCTCTCTGTTTAGGGCTTTGAGCCACACAGCATGGTGAAGGTCCTGGAATCTTCACTTTCTCTCTGTTTAGGGTTTTGAGCCACACAGCATGGTGAAGGTCCTGGAATCTTCACTTTCTCTCTGTTTAGGGCTTTGAGCCACACAGCATGGTGAAGGTCCTGGAATCTTCACTTTCTCTCTGTTTAGGGCTTTGAGCCACACAGCATGGTGAAGGTCCTGGAATCTTCACTTTCTCTCTGTTTAGGGCTTTGAGCCACACAGCATGGTGAAGGTCCTGGAATCTTCACTTTCTCTCTGTTTAGGGCTTTGAGCCACACAGCATGGTGAAGGTCCTGGAATCTTCACTTTCTCTCTGTTTAGGGCTTTGAGCCACACAGCATGGTAAAGGTCCTGGAATCTTCACTTTCTCTCTGTTTAGGGCTTTGAGCCACACAGCATGGTGAAGGTCCTGGAATCTTCACTTTCTCTTTGTTTAGGGCTTTGAGCCACACAGCATGGTGAAGGTCCTGGAATCTTCACTTTCTCTCTGTTTAGGGCTTTGAGATATTTGGTGTCACAGCAGATATAGAGACAAACGTTCAACCAAAGATTAATTCAAAGACGTTAGACCTTTATCTCGCACGTCAAACTCGGTCAAAGGAGAACAGCTGATGATTCTCAGGAGGACGTCTCCGTTGTTGTTCGATATGTCGAGTCGTCTCGATGCTTTCAGACAAGGCAAGAGGACGTCTCCGTTGAGGTTCGATATGTCGAGTCGTCTCGATGCTTTCAGACAAGGCAGGAGGACGTCTCCGTTGAGGTTCGATATGTCGAGTCGTCTCGATGCTTTCAGACAAGGCAGGAGGACGTCTCCGTTGAGGTTCGATATGTCGAGTCGTCTCGATGCTTTCAGACAAGGCAGGAGGACGTCTCCGTTGAGGTTCGATATGTCGAGTCGTCTTGATGCTTTCAGACAAGGCAGGAGGACGTCTCCGTTGTTGTTCGATATGTCGAGTCGTCTCGATGCTTTCAGACAAGGCAGGAGGACGTCTCCGTTGTTGTTCGATATGTCGAGTCGTCTCGATGCTTTCAGACAAGGCAGGAGGACGTCTCCGTTGTTGTTCGATATGTCGAGTCGTCTCGATGCTTTCAGACAAGGCAGGAGGACGTCTCCGTTGTTGTTCGATATGTCGAGTCGTCTCGATGCTTTCAGACAAGGCAGGAGGACGTCTCCGTTGTTGTTCGATATGTCGAGTCGTCTCGATGCTTTCAGACAAGGCAGGAGGACGTCTCCGTTGAGGTTCGATATGTCGAGTCGTCTCGATGCTTTCAGACAAGGCAGGAGGACGTCTCCGTTGAGGTTCGATATGTCGAGTCGTCTCGATGCTTTCAGACAAGGCAGGAGGACGTCTCCGTTGAGGTTCGATATGTCGAGTCGTCTCGATGCTTTCAGACAAGGCAGGAGGACGTCTCCGTTGAGGTTCGATATGTCGAGTCGTCTCGATGCTTTCAGACAAGGCAGGAGGACGTCTCCGTTGAGGTTCGATATGTCGAGTCGTCTCGATGCTTTCAGACAAGGCAGGAGGACGTCTCCGTTGTTGTTCGATATGTCGAGTCGTCTCGATGCTTTCAGACAAGGCAGGAGGACGTCTCCGTTGTTGTTCGATATGTCGAGTCGTCTCGATGCTTTCAGACAAGGCAGGAGGACGTCTCCGTTGAGGTTCGATATGTCGAGTCGTCTCGATGCTTTCAGACAAGGCAAGAGGACGTCTCCGTTGTTGTTCGATATGTCGAGTCGTCTCGATGCTTTCAGACAAGGCAGGAGGACGTCTCCGTTGTTGTTCGATATGTCGAGTCGTCTCGATGCTTTCAGACAAGGCAGGAGGACGTCTCCGTTGTTGTTCGATATGTCGAGTCGTCTCTATGCTTTCAGACAAGGCAGGAGGACGTCTCCGTTGTTGTTCGATATGTCGAGTCGTCTCGATGCTTTCAGACAAGGCAGGAGGACGTCTCCGTTGTTGTTCGATATGTCGAGTCGTCTCGATGCTTTCAGACAAGGCAGGAGGACGTCTCCGTTGTTGTTCGATATGTCGAGTCGTCTCGATGCTTTCAGACAAGGCAGGAGGACGTCTCCGTTGAGGTTCGATATGTCGAGTCGTCTCGATGCTTTCAGACAAGGCAGGAGGACGTCTCCGTTGAGGTTCGATATGTCGAGTCGTCTCGATGCTTTCAGACAAGGCAGGAGGACGTCTCCGTTGAGGTTCGATATGTCGAGTCGTCTCGATGCTTTCAGACAAGGCAGGAGGACGTCTCCGTTGAGGTTCGATATGTCGAGTCGTCTCGATGCTTTCAGACAAGGCAGGAGGACGTCGTGTTATTACCCTTGATATTCAGAGACTGGAGACTACGCTGCAACCCTTCCAGAGAATGATATGCAGTTTGGGTATTTGGGGGTCAAAGACAACACGTCAAATACCAGTTTGTGTTTGACCGCAACTTCTGGGGTAGCCAGCTTTAGCTTGGTACCTAGTTAGCACCGATACAACCAGCCTGAAAACAACGACCTGTAGAAACTGCGGTCATTTTCATTATCCTTAAAACAATGATTTAGGAATCCTTGTAAGTATTAGCTAGGTAGACACTTGTTTTGTTCGCCTATTGACATTGACATTTGGGGCGGCAGGGTAGCCTAGTGGTTAGAGTGTAGCGGCGGCAGGGTAGCCTAGTGGTTAGAGTGTAGCGGCGGCAGGGTAGCCTAGTGGTTAGAGCGTTGGACTAGTGTAACAGTATAACTTTAGACCGCCCCCTCGCCCATACCCGGGCGCGAACCAGGGACCCTCTGCACACATCAACAACAGTCACCCACAAAGCATCGTTACCCATCGCTCCACAAAAGCCGCGGCCCTTGCAGAGCAAGGGGAACTACTACTTCAAGGTCTCAGAGCAAGTGACGTCACTGATTGAAACGCTACTTAGCACGCACCGCTAACTAAGCTAGCCGTTTCACATCCGTTACACTAGTAACCGGAAGGTTGCAACTTCAAACCCCCGAGCTGACAAGGTACAAATCTGTCGTTCTGCCCCTGAACAGGCAGTTAACCCACTGTTCCTAGGCCCACTGTTCCTAGGCCGTCATTGAAAATAAGAATTTGTTCTTAAATGACTTGCCAAGTTGAATAAAGGTAAAATAAAAATAAATAAATAAATTGAACTTCAGTTTATGAAAATAAATAGCTATCCAGCTACATAACCCTGTTGTCTAAAGCGAACGTTATAAGCAGCCAGCTTCATGAGACCGGACCGGGACCGGGTTATGTGTGGTGAAGCTTCTTGCCACAATAGTGGAATTTGCGTTTTGCCTTTCAAATAAAAGTACCGCTTTGAAAGTGATGCAGAAGGTTACACATTGTTGGAATCATGTCATATTTACACTAGATAATGTTAAACAAGGTTGGAATGTGAAGCAATGAAATGGGTTATCAGTCTACTCAGTGGCACCCACAGAACACAACTGGGGAGAGTTCACCCAAATATTAGCGTTGTATTGTGGGACTGTGACATCACCTCCCCAGTCAGCCTATTGTGTGTATTGACATTCATATTGCACTGTACAGGATTGGGGATCAATGAAATGGGGTATCAGTCTACCCAATACCCAATGTATTTTTTCCCAACGTCCTCAGAGTTATCAGACTCCAAAACATCCACACAGTATTGTTTTTCCTCTGGAATAGTGTTCAATACACACAGACAATAAATGTGGCTCGATTCACAGTTGTTTCAGTGTCCCACAATAAGAGCTAAGATGCTAATGTTCTCTGGGGGTCACTGAGTAGACTGATGCCCCGTGTCATTGATCCACTATCCATAGGTAAGGCTGTACATTGAAATAAGGATGCCCCCAATGCAATTCTAAAAAGTCTAATACATCCAGTGTAATTTGAACTGATTTTTTGGTAAATTTGTCATGTACTGTCATGTTGTGTCTTGTTTCTGTCCTTTCCCTTCACCCTGTCTCCCTCTGCTGGTCGTTGTTAGGTTACCTTTTCTCCCCCTCTTTCCCCCAGCTGTGCCTTGTCTCCTCCTAACTACCTCGTCACCCCTTTTCCCACCTGTTCCCTTTTTCCCTCTGATTAGGTCTCTATATCTCTCTCTGTTCCTGTTCCTGTCTTTGTCGGATTCTTGTTTGTGTTGTTCATGCCTGAACCAGACTATCGTCATGTTTGCTGCAACCTTGTCCTGTCCTGTCGGAACCTGCCGGTCCATCTGAGCCTACGTTTTGTTTTGTTATTAAAGAAGCTCTGTTTACGTTAATTCGCTTTTGGGTCCTCATTCACGCACCGTAACAGAAGAATCCGACCAAGAATGGACCCAGCGACTTCGGATCCTCTCCACTCAGCCGTCGAGATCCAGGGAGCGATGCTAGGCAGACACAAGCAGGAATTGTCTGCTGCTCGACATGCCGTTGAGACCCTGGCCACCCAAGTCTCCAACCTCACAGAACAGGTTCACCATCTCCGCCTCGATCCACCGGCCACTTCCAGGGCTTTCGAATCTCCGGAGCCCAGAATCAATAACCCGCCGTGTTACTCTGGGGAGCCCACTGAATGCCGCTCGTTCCTCACCCAGTGTGATATTGTGTTTTCTCTCCAGCCCAACACTTACTCCAGGAGCACTGCTCGTGTCGCCTACGTCATATCTCTCCTTACTGGACGGGCTCGAGAGTGGGGCACGGCAATCTGGGAGGCAAGGGCTGAGTGTACTAACCAGTATCAGGACTTTAAGGAGGAGATGATACGGGTTTTTGATCGATCTGTTTTTGGGGAGGAGGCTTCCAGGGCCCTGTCTTCCCTATGTCAGGGTAATCGATCCATAACAGACTACTCTATTGAGTTTCGCACTCTTGCTGCCTCCAGTGGCTGGAACGAGCCGGCTTTGCTCGCTCGTTTTCTGGAGGGTCTCCGCGCAGAGGTAAAGGATGAGATTCTCTCCCGGGAGGTTCCTTCCAGCGTGGATTCCTTGATTGAACTCGCTATTCGCATTGAGCGACGGGTTGATCTTCGTCACCGAGCTCGTGGAAAGGAGCTCGCGTTCTCCGTTGCCCCCCTCTCCGCATCACTACCATCTTCCTCTGCCGGCTCGGGTGCTGAGCCTATGCAGCTGGGAGGTATCCGCATCTCGACTAAGGAGAGGGAACGGAGAATCACCAACCGCCTCTGTCTCTATTGCGGTTCTGCTGGTCATTTTGTCACTTCATGTCCAGTAAAAGCCAGAGCTCATCAGTAAGCGGAGGGCTACTGGTGAGCGCTACTACTCCTGTCTCTCCTTCAAGATCCTGCACTACCTTGTCGGTCCATCTACGCTGGACCGGTTCGTCAGCTTCCTGCAGTGCCTTAATAGACTCTGGGGCGGAGGGCTGTTTTATGGACGAGACCTGGGCTCGGGAACATGACATTCCTCTCAGACAGTTAAGGGAGTCCACGGCCTTGTTCGCCCTGGATGGTAGTCCTCTCCCCAGGATTCAGCGTGAGACGCTACCTTTAACCCTCACTGTTTCTGGTAATCATAGCGAAACCATTTCTTTTTTAATTTTTCGTTCACCTTTTACACCTGTTGTTTTGGGCCATCCCTGGCTAGTTTGTCGTCATCCTTCCATTAATTGGTCTAGTAATTCTATCCTCTCCTGGAACGTCTCTTGTCATGTGAAATGTTTAATGTCTGCTATCCCTCCTGTTTCCTCTGTCTCTTCTTCACAGGAGGAGCCTGGTGATTTGACAGGGGTGCCGGAGGAATATCACGATCTGCGCACGGTGTTCAGTCGGTCCAGGGCCACCTCTCTTCCTCCACACCGGTCGTATGATTGTAGTATTGATCTCCTTCCGGGAACCACTCCCCCCCGGGGTAGACTATACTCTCTGTCGGCTCCCGAACGTAAGGCTCTCGAAGATTATTTGTCTGTAGCTCTTGCCGCCGGTACCATAGTCCCCTCCTCCTCTCCCGCCGGAGCGGGGTTTTTTTTTGTTAAGAAGAAGGACGGGTCCCTGCGCCCCTGCATAGATTATCGAGGGCTGAATGACATAACAGTGAAGAATCGTTATCCGCTTCCTCTTATGTCTTCAGCCTTCGAGATCCTGCAGGGAGCCAGGTTTTTCACTAAGTTGGACCTTCGTAACGCTTACCATCTCGTGCGCATCAGGGAGGGGGACGAGTGGAAGACGGCGTTTAACACTCCGTTAGGGCACTTTGAATACCGGGTTCTTCCTTTCGGCCTCGCTAACGCTCCAGCTGTCTTTCAGGCATTAGTCAATGATGTCCTGAGAGACATGCTGAACATCTTTGTTTTCGTTTACCTTGACGATATCCTGATTTTTTCACCGTCACTCCAGATTCATGTTCAGCACGTTCGACGTGTCCTCCAGCGCCTTTTAGAGAATTGTCTTTTTGTGAAGGCTGAGAAGTGCTCTTTTCATGCCTCCTCCGTCACATTTCTCGGTTCTGTTATTTCCGCTGAAGGCATTAAGATGGATCCCGCTAAGGTCCAAGCTGTCATTGATTGGCCCGTCCCTAAGTCACGCGTCGAGTTGCAGCGCTTTCTCGGCTTCGCGAACTTCTATCGTCGTTTCATCCGTAATTTCGGTCAGGTGGCAGCCCCTCTCACAGCCCTTACTTCTGTCAAGACGTGCTTTAAGTGGTCCGTTTCCGCCCAGGGAGCTTTTGATCTCCTCAAGAATCGTTTTACATCCGCACCTATCCTTGTTACACCTGACGTCTCTAGACAGTTCATTGTCGAGGTTGACGCGTCAGAGGTGGGCGTGGGAGCCATTCTTTCTCAGCGCTCCTTCTCTGACGACAAGGTCCACCCTTGCGCGTATTTTTCTCATCGCCTGTCGCCGTCGGAACGTAACTATGATGTGGGAAACCGCGAACTGCTCGCCATCCGCTTAGCCCTAGGCGAATGGCGACAGTGGTTGGAGGGGGCGACCGTTCCTTTTGTCGTTTGGACTGACCATAGGAACCTTGAGTACATCCGTTCTGCCAAACGACTTAATGCGCGTCAGGCGCGCTGGGCGCTGTTTTTCGCTCGTTTCGAGTTCGTGATTTCTTATCGTCCGGGCTCTAAGAACACCAAGCCTGATGCTTTATCTCGTCTCTTCAGTTCTTCAGTAGCCTCCACTGACCCCGAGGGGATTCTCCCTGAGGGGCGTGTTGTCGGGTTGACTGTCTGGGGAATTGAGAGGCAGGTAAAGCAAGCACTCACTCAAACTCCGTCGCCGCGCGCTTGTCCCAGGAACCTTCTTTTCGTTCCCGTTCCTACTCGTCTGGCCGTTCTTCAGTGGGCTCACTCTGCCAAGTTAGCCGGCCACCCTGGCGTTCGGGGTACGCTTGCTTCCATTCGCCAGCGCTTTTGGTGGCCCACCCGGGAGCATGACACGCGTCGCTTCGTGGCTGCTTGTTCGGTCTGCGCGCAGACTAAGTCCGGTAACTCTCCTCCTGCCGGCCGTCTCAGGCCGCTTCCCATTCCCTCTCGACCGTGGTCTCACATCGCCTTAGATTTTGTCACCGGACTGCCTTCGTCAGCGGGGAAGACTGTTATTCTTACGGTTGTCGACAGGTTCTCTAAGGCGGCTCATTTTATTCCCCTTGCTAAGCTTCCTTCTGCTAAAGAGACGGCACAAATCATCATCGAGAATGTTTTCAGAATTCATGGCCTTCCGTCAGACGTCGTTTCGGACAGAGGTCCGCAATTCACGTCTCAATTTTGGAGGGAGTTTTGCCGTTTGATTGGGGCTTCCGTCAGTCTCTCTTCCGGCTTTCACCCCCAGTCTAACGGTCAAGCAGAACGGGCCAATCAGACTATTGGTCGCATCTTACGCAGTCTTTCTTTTCGCAACCCTGCGTCTTGGTCAGAACAGCTCCCCTGGGCAGAATACGCCCACAACTCGCTTCCTTCGTCTGCGACCGGGCTATCTCCTTTTCAGAGTAGCCTCGGGTACCAGCCTCCGCTGTTCTCATCTCAGTTCGCCGAGTCCAGCGTCCCCTCCGCTCAGGCTTTTGTCCAACGTTGCGAGCGCACCTGGAAGAGGGTCAGGTCTGCACTTTGCCGTTATAGGGCGCAGACTGTGAGGGCTGCTAATAAGCGTAGAACTAAGAGTCCTAGATATTGTCGCGGTCAGAGAGTTTGGCTCTCCACTCAGAACCTTCCCCTTAAGACCACTTCTCGCAAGTTGACCCCGCGGTTCATTGGTCCGTTCCGTATTTCTCGGATCATTAATCCTGTCGCAGTTCGACTTCTTCTTCCGCGATATCTTCGTCGCGTCCACCCGGTCTTCCATGTCTCCTGTGTCAAGCCCGTTCTTCGCGCCCCCGCTCGTCTCCCCCCCCCCCCCCCATCCTTGTCGAGGGCGCACCCATCTACAGGGTCCGTAGGATTTTGGACATGCGTCCTCGGGGCCGTGGTCATCAGTACCTAGTAGATTGGGAGGGGTACGGTCCTGAGGAGAGGAGTTGGGTTCCCTCTCGGGACGTGCTGGACCGTGCGCTGATCGATGATTTCCTCCGTTGCCGCCAGGTTTCCTCCTCGAGTGCGCCAGGAGGCGCTCGGTGAGTGGGGGGGTACTGTCATGTACTGTCATGTTGTGTCTTGTTTCTGTCCTTTCCCTTCACCCTGTCTCCCTCTGCTGGTCGTTGTTAGGTTACCTTTTCTCCCCCTCTTTCCCCCAGCTGTGCCTTGTCTCCTCCTAACTACCTCGTCACCCCTTTTCCCACCTGTTCCCTTTTTCCCTCTGATTAGGTCTCTATATCTCTCTCTGTTCCTGTTCCTGTCTTTGTCGGATTCTTGTTTGTGTTGTTCATGCCTGAACCAGACTATCGTCATGTTTGCTGCAACCTTGTCCTGTCCTGTCGGAACCTGCCGGTCCATCTGAGCCTACGTTTTGTTTTGTTATTAAAGAAGCTCTGTTTACGTTAATTCGCTTTTGGGTCCTCATTCACGCACCGTAACAAAATTAACAAATTATTGTGTTTTGTTGATTTTATATAACATTCCAACCTCGTTTAGCATGATCTATTCCATTATGGCATAATTATACTATTGGTATTCATTTGCATCGTTGTCAATGACAAACTTTTATTTTGAAGGCTAGCCGCAAAGTCCACGATCGTGGCTAATCCTTATTGTGGCTAGCTTCACATAGATGGGTCCGACCACCATTATTCAAATAAGATCTGTCTTATACATTGTCTTATACATGATGACACCTAGCTATATAGTTAGTTAGCTAACTATAGCTACTGAAACAGATTATGTCATTTTGCTATGTTTTTGGGGAAGAACATTGATTGCATCCATGAGCTAGCTAGCTGTTTTTATGACCAGCAGTGTGGGTGCGTGAGACAACATTACCAGCATCATAACATACATATCGATGAATCGTTGTGACATATGAAATACGAGTGATTGATTACACTATGTTAAATAACTTTGTAAAAAAAAAATGTATGAACGCGTTAAATTATTATGAGACTTGCAGCCATATGCAGGTCCCGATTGGTCACATAGTGTTATTTGACGTGTATCTTTGTTGACACGCAAAGACCCAAACGGCGCTCCATACTAGAGCGCAACTGTCCACGATTGTATCTACTGTGCATTACTGGCCAGGTTGAAAGACACCAAAGGGGTTCTGATGGAGTGTTTTGATCCCGTTGTCTTGGAGATCTAGACATCTCCTAGTCTTGATGTTTCAGGAGGAAACACAGGAGGACTTATCATTAGGACTATTCTCTCTCATATTATTTTGAGAGAAATGGTTCCATTAGGCAGACAGCCTGTACATCCTGTTTAGAGGGAAAGGGTTCCATTAGGCAGACAGCCTGTACATCCTGTTTAGAGGGAAAGGGTTCCATTAGGCAGACAGCCAGTACATCATGTTTGGAGGGAAATGGTTCCATTAGGCAGACAGCCTGTACGTCATGTTTAGAGGGAAATGGTTCCATTAGACAGACAGCCTGTACAACCTGTTTAGGGGGAAATGGTTCCATTAGGCAGACAGCCTGTACATCCTGTTTAGAGGGAAATGGTTCCATTAGGCAGACAGCCTGTACATCCTGTTTAGAGGGAAATGGTTTCATTAGGCAGACAGCCTGTACATCCTGTTTAGAGGGAAATGGTTCCATTAGGCAGACACCCTGTACATCCTGTTTAGAGGGAAATGGTTCCATTTGGCAGACAGCCTGTACAACCTGTTTAGAGGGAAATGGTTCCATTAGGCAGACAGCCTGTACAACCTGTTTAGAGGGAAATGGTTCCATTAGGCAGACAGCCTGTACATCCTGTTTAGAGGGAAATGGTTCCATTAGGCAGACAGCCTGTACATCCTGTTTGGAGGGAAATGGTTCCATTAGGCAGACAGCCTGTACATCCTGTTTAGAGGGAAATGGTTCCATTAGGCAGACAGCCTGTACATCCTGTTTGGAGGGAAATGGTTCCATTAGACAGACAGCCTGTACATCCCGTTTAGAGGGAAATGGTTCCATTAGGCAGACAGCCTGTACATCCTGTTTAGAGGGAAATGGTTCCATTAGGCAGACAGCCTGTACATCCCGTTTAGAGGGAAATGGTTCCATTAGGCAGACAGCCTGTACATCCTGTTTAGAGGGAAATGGTTCCATTAGGCAGACAGCCTGTACATCCTGTTTAGAGGGAAATGGTTCCATTAGGCAGACAGCCTGTACAACCTGTTTAGAGGGAAATGGTTCCATTAGGCAGACAGCCTGTACAACCTGTCGAGAGGAAGTTCAGATAGCAGAGTGAGTTTGTCGTCACACAACTGTTGACATTCAGCAAAGGACACATCTGAATAGAGACTTCCTTCGAACAACATTTGTTCTCGTCAGAGTTCCCTCAGACGGAGTGGCATATGAAATCAGTTCCTAACCGCTATCAATCAATACCACAGACCGGGATAATTCAGACACAATACAAATGTTTTAACGTCATCCATCACATCCCACGGTATATACATACTTGTATGAACAGAGACATAGGAGCTGAATTACTTCAAATGTGTACCCATTCATACGTTAACTGGGAACTACATCAGCATGACAACAGAACGACATGCCTGTTACTCTGCTGCATGTGAGACACAGTCTGTATAACTACATTGTTAATACACACAGTCTGTATAACTACATTGTTAATACACACAGTCTGTATAACTACATTGTTAATACACACAGTCTGTATAACTACATTGTTAATACACACAGTCTGTATAACTACATTGTTAATACACACAGTCTGTATAACTACATTGTTAATACACACAGTCTGTATAACTACATTGTTAATACACACAGTATGTATAACTACATTGTTAATACACACAGTCTGTATAACTACATTGTTAATACACACAGTCTGTATAACTACATTGTTAATACACACAGTCTGTATAACTACATTGTTAATACACACAGTCTGTATAACTACATTGTTAATACACACAGTCTGTATAACTACATTGTTAATACACACAGTCTGTATAACTACATTGTTAATACACACAGTCTGTATAACTACATTGTTAATACACACAGTCTGTATAACTACATTGTTAATACACACAGTCTGTATAACTACATTGTTAATACACACAGTCTGTATAACTACATTGTTAATACACACAGTCTGTATAACTACATTGTTAATACACACAGTCTGTATAACTACATTGTTAATACACACAGTCTGTATAACTACATTGTTAATACACACAGTCTGTATAACTACATTGTTAATACACACAGTCTGTATAACTACATTGTTAATACACACAGTCTGTATAACTACATTGTTAATACACACAGTCTGTATAACTACATTGTTAATACACACAGTCTGTATAACTACATTGTTAATACACACAGTCTGTATAACTACATTGTTAATACACACAGTCTGTATAACTACATTGTTAATACACACAGTCTGTTTAACTACATTGTTAATACACACAGTCTGTATAACTCCATTGTTAATACACACAGTCTGTATAACTACATTGTTAATACACACAGTATGTGTCAGCGCAGTATCCTTCAACTAAAATGGCCTCCTGTCTTCATCAGGGGGCTCAGGAAAGCATTATTCAACTAAAATGGCCTCCTGTCCTCATCAGGGGGCTCAGGAAAGCATTATTCAACTAAAATGGCCTCCTGTCTTCATCAGGGGGCTCAGGAAAGCATTATTCAACTAAAATGGCCTCCTGTCCTCATCAGGGGGCGCAGGAAAGCATTATTCAACTAAAATGGCATCATGTCTTCATCAGGGGGCTCAGGAAAGCATTATTCAACTAAAATGGCCTCCT
Source organism: Oncorhynchus mykiss (assembly GCF_013265735.2). Taxonomy (NCBI): domain Eukaryota; kingdom Metazoa; phylum Chordata; class Actinopteri; order Salmoniformes; family Salmonidae; genus Oncorhynchus; species Oncorhynchus mykiss. Next base: position 41,672,554 of record NC_048578.1, read on the forward strand.
GTCTTCATCAGGGGGCTCAGGAAAGCATTATTCAACTAAAATGGCCTCCTGTCTTCATCAGGGGGCTCAGGAAAGCATTATTCAACTAAAATGGCCTCCTGTCTTCATCAGGGGGCTCAGGAAAGCATTATTCAACTAAAATGGCCTGTCTTCATCAGGGGGCTCAGGAAAGCATTATTCAACTAAAATGGCCTCCTGTCTTCATCAGGGGGCTCAGGAAAGCATTATTTTGGGAAAAGTGAAAGTAATCAACAGGTCTTCAGTACTATGACGATCTGAAGCAGGTGTTTCACGGCAGAGCGGGGACAACGATCTGTGGTAATGTAATGGAGGTGTGTCTACAGATACCCTGTATTAATGGAGTTGTGGTGGAGGTAGATCAGGGTAGATTTATAGGACTACTGGTCAACCCCTATTACAGTGCCATGATTAGTGAGGATCAGGGTAGATTCATAGGACTACTGTTTAACCCCTATTACAGTGCCATGATTAGTGAGGATCAGGGTAGATTTATAGGACTACTGTTTAACCCCTATTACAGTTCCATGATTAGTGAGGATCAGGGTAGATTTACAGGACTACTGTTTAACCCCTATTACAGTTCCATGATTAGTGAGGATCAGGGTAGATTTATAGGACTACTGTTTAACCCCTATTACAGTTCCATGATTAGTGAGGATCAGGGTAGATTTATAGGACTATTACAGTGCCATGATTAGTGAGGATCAGGGTAGATTTATAGGACTACTGTTTAACCCCTATTACAGTTCCATGATTAGTGAGGATCAGGGTAGATTTATAGGACTACTGTTTAACCCCTATTACAGTTCCATGATTAGTGAGGATCAGGGTAGATTTATAGGACTATTACAGTTCCATGATTAGTGAGGATCAGGGTAGATTCATAGGACTACTGTTTAACCCCTATTACAGTTCCATGATTAGTGAGGATCAGGGTAGATTTATAGGACTACTGTTTAACCCCTATTATAGTTCCATGATTAGTGAGGATCAGGGTAGATTTATAGGACTATTACAGTTCCATGATTAGTGAGGATCAGGGTAGATTTATAGGACTACTGTTTAACCCCTATTACAGTTCCATGATTAGTGAGGATCAGGGTAGATTTATAGGACTACTGTTTAACCCCTATTAAAGTTCCATGATTAGTGAGGATCAGGGTAGATTTATAGGACTACTGTTTAACCCCTATTACAGTTCCATGATTAGTGAGGATCAGGGTAGATTCATAGGACTACTGTTTAACCCCTATTACAGTTCCATGATTAGTGAGGATCAGGGTAGATTTATAGGACTACTGTTTAACCCCTATTACAGTTCCATGATTAGTGAGGATCAGGGTAGATTCATAGGACTACTGTTTAACCCCTATTACAGTTCCATGATTAGTGAGGATCAGGGTAGATTTATAGGACTACTGTTTAACCCCTATTATAGTTCCATGATTAGTGAGGATCAGGGTAGATTTATAGGACTACTGGTCAACCCCTATTACAGTTCCATGATTAGTGAGGATCAGGGTAGATTCATAGGACTACTGTTTAACCCCTATTACAGTTCCATGATTAGTGAGGATCAGGGTAGATTTATAGGACTACTGTTTAACCCCTTTTACAGTTCCATGATTAGTGAGGATCAGGGTAGATTTATAGGACTACTGTTTAACCCCTATTACAGTTCCATGATTAGTGAGGATCAGGGTAGATTTATAGGACTACTGTTTAACCCCTATTAAAGTTCCATGATTAGTGAGGATCAGGGTAGATTTATAGGACTACTGTTTAACCCCTATTACAGTTCCATGATTAGTGAGGATCAGGGTAGATTTATAGGACTATTACAGTGCCATGATTAGTGAGGATCAGGGTAGATTTATAGGACTATTACAGTTCCATGATTAGTGAGGATCAGGGTAGATTCATAGGACTACTGTTTAACCCCTATTACAGTTCCATGATTAGTGAGGATCAGGGTAGATTTATAGGACTACTGTTTAACCCCTATTATAGTTCCATGATTAGTGAGGATCAGGGTAGATTTATAGGACTACTGTTTAACCCCTATTACAGTTCCATGATTAGTGAGGATCAGGGTAGATTTATAGGACTACTGTTTAACCCCTATTACAGTTCCATGATTAGTGAGGATCAGGGTAGATTTACAGGACTACAAGGTCAACCCCTATTACAGTTCCATGATTAGTGAGGATCAGGGTAGATTTATAGGACTACTGTTTAACCCCTATTACAGTTCCATGATTAGTGAGGATCAGGGTAGATTTATAGGACTACTGTTTAACCCCTATTACAGTGCCATGATTAGTGAGGATCAGGGTAGATTTATAGGACTACTGTTCAACCCCTATTACAGTTCCATGATTAGTGAGGATCAGGGTAGATTCATAGGACTACTGTTTAACCCCTATTACAGTTCCATGATTAGTGAGGATCAGGGTAGATTCATAGGACTACTGTTTAACCCCTATTACAGTTCCATGATTAGTGAGGATCAGGGTAGATTCATAGGACTACTGTTTAACCCCTATTAAAGTTCCATGATTAGTGAGGATCAGGGTAGATTTATAGGACTACTGTTTAACCCCTATTACAGTTCCATGATTAGTGAGGATCAGGGTAGATTTATAGGACTACTGTTTAACCCCTATTACAGTTCCATGATTAGTGAGGATCAGGGTAGATTTATAGGACTATTACAGTGCCATGATTAGTGAGGATCAGGGTAGATTTATAGGACTACTGTTTAACCCCTATTACAGTTCCATGATTAGTGAGGATCAGGGTAGATTTATAGGACTACTGTTTAACCCCTATTATAGTTCCATGATTAGTGAGGATCAGGGTAGATTTATAGGACTACTGTTTAACCCCTATTAGAGTTCCATGATTAGTGAGGATCAGGGTAGATTTATAGGACTACTGTTTAACCCCTATTACAGTTCCATGATTAGTGAGGATCAGGGTAGATTTAAAGGACTACTGTTTAACCCCTATTACTGTTCCATGATTAGTGAGGATCAGGGTAGATTTATAGGACTACTGTTTAACCCCTATTACAGTTCCATGATTAGTGAGGATCAGGGTAGATTTATAGGACTACTGTTTAACCCCTATTACAGTTCCATGATTAGTGAGGATCAGGGTAGATTTATATGACTACTGTTTAACCCCTATTACAGTTCCATGATTAGTGAGGATCAGGGTAGATTCATAGGACTACTGTTTAACCCCTATTACAGTTCCATGATTAGTGAGGATCAGGGTAGATTTATAGGACTACTGTTTAACCCCTATTACAGTTCCATGATTAGTGAGGATCAGGGTAGATTTATAGGACTACTGTTTAACCCCTATTACAGTTCCATGATTAGTGAGGATCAGGGTAGATTTATAGGACTACTGTTTAACCCCTATTATAGTTCCATGATTAGTGAGGATCAGGGTAGATTTATAGGACTATTACAGTTCCATGATTAGTGAGGATCAGGGTAGATTTATAGGACTACTGTTTAACCCCTATTACAGTTCCATGATTAGTGAGGATCAGGGTAGATTTATAGGACTACTGTTTAACCCCTATTACAGTTCCATGATTAGTGAGGATCAGGGTAGATTCATAGGACTACTGTTTAACCCCTATTACAGTTCCATGATTAGTGAGGATCAGGGTAGATTTATAGGACTACTGTTTAACCCCTATTACAGTGCCATGATTAGTGAGGATCAGGGTAGATTCATAGGACTACTGTTTAACCCCTATTACAGTTCCATGATTAGTGAGGATCAGGGTAGATTTATAGGACTACTGGTCAACCCCTATTACAGTTCCATGATTAGTGAGGATCAGGGTAGATTCATAGGACTACTGGTCAACCCCTATTACAGTTCCATGATTAGTGAGGATCAGGGTAGATTCATAGGACTACTGTTCAATTTGTTTTTTAGATTGAACTTAAACATGACAACTTTCAGGATGAATCAAACCACTGTATGCTTTTATTAAAATCAACAATATTTTGTGCGTAAAGCCTCTCCAAACTAAACCTACCAGTTGGTGCCGAAACAGAGACGAAGATGCATAGTTAAGTGATAATGCTGAGAAGCCGGTGTTTAAGGATTTACTAACACGGTGTTGTTAGGCCTGAGAAGCCGGTGTTTAAGGATATACTGACACGGTGTTGTTAGGCCTGAGAAGCCGGTGTTTAAGGATATACTGACACGGTGTGGTTAGGCCTGAGAAGCCGGTGTTTAAGGATATACTGACACGGTGTGGTTAGGCCTGAGAAGCCAGTGTTTAAGGATATACTGACACGGTGTTGTTAGGCCTGAGAAGCCGGTGTTTAAGGATATACTGACACAGTGTGGTTAGGCCTGAGAAGCCGGTGTTTAAGGATATACTGACACGGTGTTGTTAGGCCTGAGAAGCCGGTGTTTAAGGATATACTGACACGGTGTTGTTAGGCCTGAGAAGCCGGTGTTTAAGGATATACTGACACGGTGTTGTTAGGCCTGAGAAGCCGGTGTTTAAGGATATACTGACACGGTGTTGTTAGGCCTGAGAAGCCGGTGTTTAAGGATATACTGACACGGTGTGGTTAGGCCTAAGAAGCCGGTGTTTAAGGATATACTGACACGGTGTTGTTAGGCCTGAGAAGCCGGTGTTTAAGGATATACTGACACGGTGTTGTTAGGCCTGAGAAGCCGGTGTTTAAGGATATACTGACACGGTGTTGTTAGGCCTGAGAAGCCGGTGTTTAAGGATATACTGACACGGTGTTGTTAGGCCTGAGAAGCCGGTGTTTAAGGATATACTGACACGGTGTTGTTAGGCCTGAGAAGCCAGTGTTTAAGGATATACAGACACAGTGTTGTTAGGCCTGAGAAGCCGGTGTTTAAGGATTTACTAACACGGTGTTGTTAGGCCTGAGAAGCCGGTGTTTAAGGATATACTGACACAGTGTTGTTAGGCCTGAGAAGCCGGTGTTTAAGGATTTACTAACACGGTGTTGTTAGGCCTGAGAAGCCGGTGTTTAAGGATATACTGACACGGTGTTGTTAGGCCTGAGAAGCCGGTGCTTAAGGATATACAGACACGGTGTTGTTAGGCCTGAGAAGCCGGTGTTTAAGGATATACTGACACAGTGTTGTTAGGCCTGAGAAGCCGGTGTTTAAGGATATACTGACACAGTGTGGTTAGGCCTGAGAAGCCGGTGTTTAAGGATATACTGACACGGTGTTGTTAGGCCTGAGAAGCCGGTGTTTAAGGATATACTGACACGGTGTTGTTAGGCCTGAGAAGCCAGTGTTTAAGGATATACTGACACGGTGTTGTTAGGCCTGAGAAGCCGGTGTTTAAGGATATACTGACACGGTGTTGTTAGGCCTGAGAAGCCGGTGCTTAAGGATATACTGACACGGTGTTGTTAGGCCTGAGAAGCCGGTGTTTAAGGATATACTGACACGGTGTGGTTAGGCCTGAGAAGCCGGTGTTTAAGGATATACTGACACGGTGTTGTTAGGCCTGAGAAGCCGGTGTTTAAGGATATACTGACACGGTGTGGTTAGGCCTGAGAAGCCGGTGTTTAAGGATATACTGACACGGTGTTGTTAGGCCTGAGAAGCCGGTGTTTAAGGATATACTGACACAGTGTTGTTAGGCCTGAGAAGCCGGTGTTTAAGGATTTACTAACACGGTGTTGTTAGGCCTGAGAAGCCGGTGTTTAAGGATATACTGACACGGTGTTGTTAGGCCTGAGAAGCCGGTGTTTAAGGATATACTGACACGGTGTTGTTAGGCCTGAGAAGCCGGTGTTTAAGGATATACTGACACGGTGTTGTTAGGCCTGAGAAGCCGGTGTTTAAGGATATACTGACACGGTGTTGTTAGGCCTGAGAAGCCGGTGTTTAAGGATATACTGACACGGTGTTGTTAGGCCTGAGAAGCCGGTGTTTAAGGATATACTGACACGGTGTTGTTAGGCCTGAGAAGCCGGTGTTTAAGGATATACTGACACGGTGTTGTTAGATTAATTTATTCATACTATTTCATCCTTCCATAAGATATAGTCCCGACACAAATCTAGGGTTGCTCCCCGAGCCGGCTGGTCGTTCGTTTTATCGGTTCGGTTGCCAGAGACTCGACCCAGTCGTTCAGTCTTTTTGTTCTGTATCTATGGACCCGACCCAGTCGTTCAGTCTTGTGGTTCTGTATCTATGGATGAGACCCAGTCGTTCAGTCTTTTTGTTCTGTATCTATGGATGAGACCCAGTCGTTCAGTCTTTTTGTTCTGTATCTATGGATGAGACCCAGTCGTTCAGTCTTTTTGTTCTGTATCTATGGACGAGACCCAGTCGTTCAGTCTTTTTGTTCTGTATCTATGGACGAGACCCAGTCGTTCATTCTTTTTGTTCTGTATCTATGGACCCGACCCAGTCGTTCAGTCTTTTTGTTCTGTATCTATGGACGAGACCCAGTCGTTCAGTCTTGTTGTTCTGTATCTATGGACGAGACCCAGTCGTTCCGTCTTTTTGTTCTGTATCTATGGACGAGACCCAGTCGTTCAGTCTTGTTGTTCTGTATCTATGGACGAGACCCAGTCGTTCAGTCTTGTGGTTCTGTATCTATGGACGAGACCCAGTCGTTCAGTCTTGTGGTTCTGTATCTATGGACGAGACCCAGTCGTTCAGTCTTGTTGTTCTGTATCTATGGACGAGACCCAGTCGTTCAGTCTTGTGGTTCTGTATCTATGGACGAGACCCAGTCGTTCAGTCTTGTTGTTCTGTATCTATGGACGAGACCCAGTCGTTCAGTCTTGTGGTTCTGTATCTATGGACGAGACTCAGTCGTTCAGTCTTGTTGTTCTGTATCTATGGACGAGACCCAGTCGTTCAGTCTTTTTGTTCTGTATCTATAGACGAGACCCAGTCGTTCAGTCTTGTTGTTCAGTATCTATGGACGAGACCCAGTCATTCAGTCTTGTGGTTCTGTATCTATGGACCCGACCCAGTCGTTCAGTCTTGTGGTTCTGTATCTGTGGACGAGACCCAGTCGTTCAGTCTTGTTGTTCAGTATCTATGGACGAGACCCAGTCATTCAGTCTTGTGGTTCTGTATCTATGGACCCGACCCAGTCGTTCAGTCTTGTGGTTCTGTATCTATGGACGAGACCCAGTCGTTCAGTCTTGTTGTTCTGTATCTATGGACGAGACCCAGTCGTTCAGTCTTGTTGTTCTGTATCTATGGACGAGACCCAGTCGTTCAGTCTTGTTGTTCTGTATCTATGGACGAGACCCAGTCGTTCAGTCTTGTTGTTCTGTATCTATGGACGCGGCCCAGTCGTTCAGTCTTGTTGTTCTGTGTCAATGGACAGTCGTTTGTTCTAGATGTTCCATTGCCATACTGACTGGCAGCGTTCTTATCCCTTGCCTGCTAGCTAGCCAACTACGGCTAATTTACAGCCACGTCAAACAGACAGAATAACAACAAAGTAGCTGCATTTGCATAAGCTGATTTCTAGTGGCATTTTATTTGTATACATCCATAACAATGAGATAGTGAGGCGTCAGGACACTGTTGTTCAGAGGAGCTAGCCAACAACACAGCCAACAACACAGCCAACAACACAGCCACCAACACAGCCACCAACACAGCCAACAACACAGCCAACACAATCACTACAAACTGAAGCTGGAAAGACTGAAAACTAGCTGCACTTCATTTCACTTGATCTTTTTTTCAATTGACATTTCTTCATATACATCCATAAAAATGATGCCAACTCATGATTTCCACTGGTTGAGAAATGCTGCCTGACTGTCTGTCTCATCCCGACTCCTGACACATTCATTACTAGGGGACAGATGGAGATCCAATTTGAATATTGAAACAATGTTGCAAATGTCAGAGAGACAAGTTTTATACAAATGTCCGCTGTTGAAAACTAAATTTTAGTCTTAAAGAAATGTGAGATAATGTCTCACATTATCTCACATAATTGATTGATTGTACTACTTAGTGATGTGCTGATGTGATGTGCTGATCCCCCCCAGCCGGACGCTCCAAAAAGAACGTAGTGTGATTGGTCAGGAAGTCCCAGGAAGGAGGTGTGATTGGTCAGGAAGTCCCAGGAACGTAGTGTGATTGGTCAAGAAGTCCCAGGAACGTAGTGTGATTGGTCAGGAAGTCCCAGGAACGTAGTGTGATTGGTCAGGAAGTCCCAGGAACGTAGTGTGATTGGTCATGGAGCACCAGGAAGTGGTGCCGTATTGGCCAGGGGGAAATCCCCCAGCCTGACACTGTCACACCCTGACCTTAATATTCTTTGTTATTTTGGTTAGGTCAGGGTGTGACATGGGTGATGTATGTGTTTTTGTCTTGTCTAGGGGTTTTGTATGTTTATGGGGGGTGTTTTCCTAACTAGGTGGTTTTGTACGTCTATTGTAGCCTACATTGTTTCTCAATTAGAGGCAGCTGTTTATCGTTGTCTCTGATTGGGAACCATATTTAGGCAGCCATATTCTGTGGGTATTTTGTGGGTTCCTGTTCCTGTGTACAGTGTTTAGTGTTCACGTTACGGGACTGTTGTCGTCTTCATTCCTTTTTTTGTCGGTTTGTTGTTTTGTTCGGTGTTTAAGTATCCTGTTAAATATGGATTATCACCCTGCATCTTGGTCCTCCTCTCTTTCACCCGAAGACAGTCGTTACAGACACGTCCCAGGAACGTAGTGATCAGGAAGTCCCAGGAAGGAGGTGTGATTGGTCAGGGAGCCCCAGGAAGTTGTGCCGTATTGGTCATGGTCAGGGGGAATCCCCCAGCCTGACGCTCCCCAGGAACGTAGTATGATTGGTCAGGAAGTCCCAGGAAGGAGGTGTGATTGGTCAGGGAGCCCCAGGAAGTTGTGCCGTATTGGTCATGGTCAGGGGGAATCCCCCAGCCTGACGCTCCCCAGAAACGTAGTATGATTGGTCAGGAAGTCCCAGGAAGGAGGTGTGATTGGTCAGGGAGCCCCAGGAAGTTGTGCCGTATTGGTCATGGTCAGGGGGAATCCCCCAGCCTGACGCTCCCCAGGAACGTAGTATGATTGGTCATGCTGATCAGCGTGTCATCATAGACCATCCTGATGGAGATCCTTTGTCCCGCCCTCAGCAGGCTGACCCCCGCCGTGTAGCACGTGTTGAACTTCCTCTGTCCCGTCTCCATGCTGCAGGTACAACGCAGGAAGGGGGTGGAGTCTACCATCACCTCGTAGCTGGCAATGTCCGTGAAGTTGAGATAGTACACCTGGTGAACAGATGGAGGAGAAGGAGAGAGAGAAGATGAATATACCTGGCAGAGGTAGGGGTAGAGGAGGAAGAGGAGAGAGGGTCAGGTAGAGGAGGAAGAGGAGAGAGGGTCAGGTAGAGGAGGAAGAGGAGAGCGGGTCAGGTAGAGGAGGAAGAGGAGAGAGGGTCAGGTAGAGGAGGATGAGGAGAGAGGGTCAGGTAGAGGAGGAAGACGAGAGAGGGTCAGGTAGAGGAGGAAGAGGAGAGAGGGTCAGGTAGAGGAGGATGAGGAGAGAGGGTCAGGTAGAGGAGGATGAGGAGAGAGGGTCAGGTAGAGGAGGATGAGGAGAGAGGGTCAGGTAGAGGAGGAAGACGAGAGAGGGTCAGGTAGAGGAGGAAGAGGAGAGAGGGTCAGGTAGAGGAGGAAGACGAGAGAGGGTCAGGTAGAGGAGGAAGAGGAGAGAGGGTCAGGTAGAGGAGGACGAGGGTCAGAGTAAGTGGATAGTACACCTGGGGGGGGGTATCATCATCACACACTACATATACAAAACCTTCCTAATATTACAGTGCCTTGCGAAAGTATTCGGCCCCCTTGAACTTTGCGACCTTTTGCCACATTTCAGGCTTCAAACATAAAGATATAAAACTGTATTTTTTTGTGAAGAATCAACAACAAGTGGGACACAATCATGAAGTGGAACGACATTTATTGGATATTTCAAACTTTTTTAACAAATCAAAAACTGAAAAATTGGGAGTGCAAAATTATTCAGCCCCCTTAAGTTAATACTTTGTAGTGCCACCTTTTGCTGCGATTACAGCTGTAAGTCGCTTGGGGTATGTCTCTATCAGTTTTGCACATCGAGAGACTGAAATTTTTTCCCATTCCTCCTTGCAAAACAGCTCGAGCTCAGTGAGGTTGGATGGAGAGCATTTGAGAACAGCAGTTTTCAGTTCTTTCCACAGATTCTCGATTGGATTCAGGTCTGGACTTTGACTTGGCCATTCTAACACCTGGATATGTTTATTTTTGAATCATTCCATTGTAGATTTTGCTTTATGTTTTGGATCATTGTCTTGTTGGAAGACAAATCTCCGTCCCAGTCTCAGGTCTTTTGCAGACTCCATCAGGTTTTCTTCCAGAATGGTCCTGTATTTGGCTCCATCCATCTTCCCATCAATTTTAACCATCTTCCCTGTCCCTGCTGAAGAAAAGCAGGCCCAAACCATGATGCTGCCACCACCATGTTTGACAGTGGGGATGGTGTGTTCAGCTGTGTTGCTTTTACGCCAAACATAACGTTTTGCATTGTTGCCAAAAAGTTCAATTTTGGTTTAATCTGACCAGAGCACCTTCTTCCACATGTTTGGTGTGTCTCCCAGGTGGCTTGTGGCAAACTTTAAACGACACTTTTTATGGATATCTTTAAGAAATGGCTTTCTTTTTGCCACTCTTCCATAAAGGCCAGATTTGTGCAATATACGACTGATTGTTGTCCTATGGACAGAGTCTCCCACCTCAGCTGTAGATCTCTGCAGTTCATCCAGAGTGATCATTGGCCTCTTGGCTGCATCTCTGATCAGTCTTCTCCTTGTATGAGCTGAAAGTTTAGAGGGACGGCCAGGTCTTGGTAGATTTGCAGTGGTCTGATACTCCTTCAATTTCAATATTATCGCTTGCACAATGCTCCTTGGGATGTTTAAAGCTTGGGAAATCTTTTTGTATCCAAATCCGGCTTTAAACTTCTTCACAACAGTATCTCGGACCTGCCTGGTGTGTTCCTTGTTCTTCATGATGCTCTCTGCGCTTTTAACGGACCTCTGAGACTATCACAGTGCAGGTGCATTTATACGGAGACTTGATTACACACAGGTGGAATGTATTTATCATCATTAGTCATTTAGGTCAACATTGGATCATTCAGAGATCCTCACTGAACTTCTGGAGAGAGTTTGCTGCACTGAAAGTAAAGGGGCTGAATAATTTTTCAGTTTTTGATTTGTTAAAAAGGTTTGAAATATCCAATAAATGTCGTTCCACTTCATGATTATGTCCCACTTGTTGTTGATTCTTCACAAAAAAATACAGTTTTATATCTTTATGTTTGAAGCCTGAAATGTGGCAAAAGGTTGCAAAGTTCAAGGGGGCCGAATACTTTCGCAAGGCACTGTAATATTGTGTTTAACTCCCTTTTGCCCACAGAACAGCATCAATTCATCAGGCATGGACTCTACAAGGTATACAGGAATGCTGGCCCATGTTGACTCCAAGGCTTCCCACAGTTGTGTTAAGTTGGCTGGATGTCCTTTGGGGTGGTGGACACATGGAAAACTGTTGAGTGTGAAAAACCCAGCAGCGTTGCAGTTCTTGACACTCAAACCGGTGCACCTGGCACCTACTACCATACCCTGTTCAAAGGCACTTTCATCTTGCTCATTCACCCTCTGAATAGAACACGTACACAATCTATGTCTGAAATGTCTCAAGGCTTTAACATCCTTCTTTAACGTGTCTCCTCCCCCTTCATCTACACTGATTGAAGTGGATTTAACAAGTGACATCAATAAGGGATCATAGCTTTCACCTGGTCAGTTTATGTCATGGAAAGAGAAGGTGTTCTTAATATTTTGTAAACTCAGTGTACGCACCACACACACACACACTACAGCTCAGTCTATTGCCTTGTACCACTGCACATTGAATCGGTACTCCCTCTGTACAGTGCATTCGGAAAGTATTCAGACCCCTTGACTTTCTACAACTTTTTGTTACGTTAAATCCTTATTCCAAAATGGATTAAAAAATAAAATAATCCTCATCAGTCTACACACAAATACCCCATAATGACATCACAATACCCCATAATGACATCACAATACCCCATAATGACATCCCAATACCCCATAATGACATCCCAATTCCCCATAATGACATCCCATTACCCCATAATGACATCACAATACCCCATAATGACATCACAATACCCCATAATGACATCACAATACCCCATAATGACAAAGTGAAACATTTAAAAAACAAACATTTTTAAACATTTACTACAAATACAAAACAGAATGACCTTATTTACATAAGTACTCAGACCCTTATGAGACTCGAAATTCAGCTCAGGTGCATCCTGTTTCCATTGATCATCCTTGAGATGTTTCTACAACTTGATTGGAGTCCACCTGCGGTCAATTCAACTGATTGGACATGATATGGAAAGGCAACACACCTGTCTATATAAGGTCCCACAGTTGACAGTGCATGTCAGAGCAAAACCCAAACCATGAGGTCAAAGGAATTGTCCGTATGGCTCCGAGACAGGATTGTGTTGAGGAACAGATCTGGGGAAGGGCACCAAAACGTTTCTGCAGCATTGAAGGTCCCCAGTTTGGCCTCCATTCCTAAATAGAAGAAGTTTGGTAACACCAAGACTCTTCCTAGAGCTGGACGTCCGTTCAAACTGAGCAATCAGGGGAGAAGGGCCTTGGTCAGGGAGGTGACCAAGAATCCAATGGTCAGTCTGACAGAGCTCCAGAGTTCCTCTGTGGACATGGGAGAACCTTCCAGAAGGACAACCATCTCTGCAGCACGCCACCAATCAGGCCTTTATGGTAGAGTGGCCAGACAGAAGCCACTCCTCAGACAAAGGCACATGACAGCCCGCTTGGAATTTGCCAAAAGGCACCTGAAGACTCTCAGACCAACAGAAACATGACTCTCTGGTCTGATGAAACCAAGATTGAACTCTTTGACCTGAATGCCAAGCGTCACGTCTGGAGGAAACCTGGCACCATCCCTACGGTGAAGCATGGTGGTGGCAGAATCATGCTGTGGGGATGTTTTTCAGCGGCAGGGACTGCGAGACTAATCAGGATCGAGGCAAAGATGAACAGAGCAAATATACAGAGAGAGTCTCCAGAGCACTCAGGACCTCAGACTGGAGCGAAGGTTCACCTTCCAACAGGACAATGACCCGAAGAACACAGCCAAGACAATGCAGGAGTGGCATTGGGACAAGTCTCTGAATGTCCTTGAGTGGCCCAGCCGGAGCCCGGACTTGAACCCGATCGAATATCTCTGGAGAGACCTGAAAATAGCTGTGCAGCAACACTCCCCATCCAACCTGACAGAGCTTGAGAGGATCTACAGAGAAGAATGGGAGAAACTGCCCAAATACAGGTGTGCCAAGCTTTTAGCGTCACAACCAACAAGACTGGAGGCTGTAATCGCTGCTGAAGGTGCTTCAACAAAGTGCTGAGTAAAGGGTCCCGAATGCCAAGCGTTTTTTTTTTTAAGTTAAAATTTCTAAACATTTGTTTTTGCTTTGTCATATGGGGTATTGTGATGTCATTATGGAGTATTGTGATGTCAGTATTGTGTGTAAGTGGATGAGGGAAAAAACGATTTAATACATTTTAGAATAAGACAGTAACGTAACAAAATGTATATAGCCATGTTATTTTCTACTTCCTGTATATAGATAGCCATGTTGTTTTCTCCTCCCTGTATATAGCCATGTTATTTTCTACTTCCTGTATATAGCCATGTTATTTTCTACTCCCTGTATATAGCCATGTTATTTCTACTTCCTGTACATAGCCATGTTATTTTCTACTCCCTGTATATAGCCATGTTATTTTCTACTCCCTGTTTATAGCCATGTTATTTTCTACTTCCTGTATATAGCCATGTTATTTTCTACTCCCTGTTTATAGCCATGTTATTTTCTACTTCCTGTATATAGTCGTGTTATGATTTACTTCCTGTATATAGCCATGTTATTTTCTACTTCCTGTATACAGCCATGTTATTTTCTACTTCCTGTATATAGCCATGTTATTTTCTACTTCCTGTATATAGCCATGTTATTTAATACTTCCTGTATATAGCCATGTTATTTTCTACTTCCTGTATATAGCCATGTTATTTTCTACTTCCTGTATATAGTCGTGTTATTTTCTACATCCCTGTATATAGCCATGTTATTTTCTACTTCCTGTATATAGTCGTGTTATTTTCTACTCTCTGTATATAGCCATGTTATTTTCTACTTCCTGTTTATAGCCATGTTGTTTTCTACTTCCTGTATATAGCCATGTTATTTTCTACTTCCTGTATATAGCCATGTTATTTTCTACTTCCTGTATATAGCCATGTTATTTTCTACTTCCTGTATATAGCCATGTTATTTTCTACTTCCTGTTTATAGCCATGTTATTTTTTACTTCCTGTATATAGCCGTGTTATTTTCTACTTCCTGTATGTAGCCATGTTATTTTCTACTTCCTGTATATAGCCATGTTATTTTCTACTCCCTGTATATAGCCATGTTATTTTCTACTTCCTGTTTATAGCCATGTTATTTTTTACTTCCTGTATATAGCCATGTTATTTTCTACTTCCTGTTTATAGCCATGTTATTTTTTACTTCCTGTATATAGCCATGTTATATTTACTCGTTATTAGTTATTCCTTGTGTCACTATTTATCTTGAACTCTGCATTGTTGGAAAAGGACCCATAAGTAAGCATTTCACTGTTAGTCTACACCTGTTGTTTACCAATCATGTGACAAATGAAATTGTAGTATTAGTAGAGTTGTAGTATTACTATAGTACTGTTGTAGTATTACTATAGCATAGTTGTAGTATTACTATAGTAGTTGTAGTATTACTGTAGTATTTGTAGTATTACTATAGTAGTTGTAGTATTACTATAGTAGTTGTAGTATTACTGTAGTATTACTATAGTACTGTTGTGGTATTACTTTAGTACAGCTGTAGTAGTTGTGGTATTACTGTAGTATTTGTAGTATTACGGTTGTAGTATTACTATAGTACAGTTGTGGTACTATTGTTGTTCAGTTGTAGCATTACTATAGTATTACTGTAGTACATTTGTAGTATTACTATATATAAAATAGGTAGAGACTGTAGTAGTACTTAGTAATGTAGTATTATTGTAGTAGAGCTGTAGTATTACTATTGTACAGTTGTAGCATTACTGTAGTACATTTGTAGTATTACTATATATAAAATAGGTAGAGACTGTAGTAGTACTTAGTAATGTAGTATTATTGTAGTAGAGCTGTAGTATTACTGTAGGATTATTGTAGAATTGCAATATTATTGTAGTAGTCACTACTCACTTCTGACTATATATGAAGTAGGTAGAGACTGTAGTAGTATATAGTATTAGTAATGTAAATTCATAGTATTAATGTAGTAGTCACTACTCACTTCTATCTGACTATATATGAAGTAGGTTGAGACTGTAATAGTATATAGTATTAGTAATGTAAAGTCGTAGTATTAATGTAGTAGTCACTACTCACTTCTACCTGACTATATATGAAGTAGGTAGAGACTGTAGTAGTATATAGTATTAGTAATGTAAAGTCGTAGTATTATTGTAGTAGTCACTACTCACTTCTACCAAACTATATATGAAGTAGGTAGAGACTGTAGTAGTATATAGTATTAGTAATGTAAATCAATAGTATTATTGTAGTAGTCACTACTCACTTCTACCTGACTATATATGAAGTAGGTAGAGACTGTAGTAGTATATAGTATTAGTAATGTAAATCAATAGTATTATTGTAGTAGTCACTACTCACTTCTACCTGACTATATATGAAGTAGATGCCGTCCAGTAGAACCTCCAGTTGTCCGGAGCGAGAGTGCATCTTGAAGACACGGTGGTGGATCGACACCATCTTCCAGTTCCTCAAGACACCTTCAGACAGGTCTAGACAAAGATATCAATCAATCAATCAATCATCGTGGGGGAAAGGCAGTCAAAACAACCAGAGTAAACACCCAGAGCACCTCTGAACAGGAGTAAATGTACACCTACAGTATTGAACGTAGATAATACCACGCAAAAGGTTTTATCTACAATGGACACTTACCTTCCTTAACCTGAATGGTGGTTTCCTGTCCTTGTAGATGCACCACAGCAGGCTGCAACACACATCACATACAGTACATCTAGTCAGTCTTTAGGAGCTCATCCTACCCTCACCCTTTCATACAGTTTAGTAGAACAAGGGGAGCTTGTTGATACACCACAGCAGGCTGCAACACACATCACATACATCTAGTCAGTCTTTAGGAGTGATGGTGTAGGTCTTTAGGAGCACAGCATTACTCCCAACCTTCATCGTTGTTCGGTACAATAATAAGTCATGTAATAATGTGCTGTAAAAATGTTTGTTCAAAGATGAGATACTCTACCTGGAAGTCTCTTGTTTTGGTTTTATCGACGAATCCTGTAACAGATAGAATCAGACCCTGGATGAGTTCCTAACTCTGAACTTTGTCCCAAATGGCACCCTATTCCCTTACATTTGAACAGGGCCCAACAAAAGTAATGCACTACATAGGGTTCCATTTGGGACCCCTGACCCCAACTTCAGGCAGGAGAACAGAGTGATCTAAACTAGGGCTGTGGCGGCCATGTTGTCAGCAGGGGAAGATCAATCAAATAACTGGTCGGTCTCACGGTAATGTACCGTTAATGACCATAAACACATTCAGCATCTCCTGGCTTCCACACAGACTACAAGACACCGATGCAGACATTTGGAGCATCTACTTTGTTTTTTTAGAAAAGTCCAATAAATCCATGTAATATAGTCTACACCATCACAATAAATCCATGTAATATAGTCTACACCATCACAATAAATCCATGTAATATAGTCTACCTACACCGTCACAATAAATCCATGTAATATAGTCTACACCATCACAATAAATCCATGTAATATAGTCTACACCATCACAATAAATCCATGTAATATAGTCTACCTACACCATCACAATAAATCCATGTAATATAGTCTACACCATCACAATAACTCCATGTAATATAGTCTACCTACACCATCACAATAAATCCATGTAATATAGTCTACCTACACCATCACAATAAATCCATGTAATATAGTCTACACCATCACAATAAAACCATGTAATATAGTCTACCTACACCATCACAATAACTCCATGTAATATAGTCTACCTACACCATCACAATAAATCCATGTAATATAGTCTACACCATCACAATAAATCCATGTAATATAGCCTACCTACACCATCACAATAAATCCATGTAATATAGTCTACACCATCACAATAAATCCATGTAATATAGTCTACACCATCACAATAAATCCATGTAATATAGTCTACACCATCACAATAAATCCATGTAATATAGCCTACACCATCACAATAAATCCATGTAATATAGTCTACACCATCACAATAAATCCATGTAATATAGTCTACACCATCACAATAAATCCATGTAATATAGTCTACCTACACCATCACAATAAATCCATGTAAATAGTCTACACCATCACAATAAATCCATGTAATATAGTCTACACCATCACAATAAATCCATGTAATATAGCCTACACCATCACAATAAATCCATGTAATATAGCCTACACCATCACAATAAATCCATGTAATATAGTCTACACCGTCACAATAAATCCATGTAATATAGTCTACACCATCACAATAAATCCATGTAATATAGTCTACACCATCACAATAAATCCATTAATATAGTCTACACCATCACAATAAATCCATGTAATATAGCCTACACCATCACAATAAATCCATGTAATATAGTCTACACCGTCACAATAAATCCATGTAATATAGTCTACACCATCACAATAAATCCATGTAATATAGTCTACACCATCACAATAAATCCATGTAATATAGTCTACACCATCACAATACATCCATGTAATATAGTCTACACCATCACAATAAATCCATGTAATATAGTCTACACCATCACAATAAATCCATGTAATATAGTCTACACCGTCACAATAAATCCATGTAATATAGTCTACACCATCACAATAAATCCATGTAATATAGTCTACACCATCACAATAAATCCATTAATATAGTCTACACCATCACAATAAATCCATGTAATATAGTCTACACCATCACAATAAATCCATGTAATATAGTCTACACCATCACAATAAATCCATGTAATATAGTCTACACCATCACAATACATCCATGTAATATAGTCTACACCATCACAATAAATCCATGTAATATAGTCTACACCATCACAATAAATCCATGTAATATAGTCTACACCATCACAATAAATCCATGTAATATAGCCTACACCATCACAATAAATCCATGTAATATAGCCTACACCATCACAATAAATCCATGTAATATAGTCTACACCGTCACAATAAATCCATGTAATATAGTCTACACCATCACAATAAATCCATGTAATATAGTCTACCTACACCATCACAATAAATCCATGTAATATAGTCTACACCATCACAATAAATCCATGTAATATAGTCTACACCATCACAATACATCCATGTAATATAGTCTACACCATCACAATAAATCCATGTAATATAGTCTACACCATCACAATAAATCCATGTAATATAGTCTACACCATCACAATACATCCATGTAATATAGTCTACACCATCACAATAAATCCATGTAATATAGTCTACACCATCACAATAAATCCATGTAATATAGTCTACACCATCACAATAAATCCATGTAATATAGCCTACACCATCACAATAAATCCATGTAATATAGCCTACACCATCACAATAAATCCATGTAATATAGTCTACCTACAACATCACAATAAATCCATGTAATATAGTCTACACCATCACAATACATCCATGTAATATAGTCTGTCTACACCATCACAATAAATCCATGTAATATAGTCTACACCATCACAATAAATCCATGTAATATAGTCTACACCATCACAATACATCCATGTAATATAGTCTACCTACACCTTCACAATAAATCCATGTAATATAGTCTACACCATCACAATAAATCCATGTAATATAGTCTACACCGTCACAATAAATCCATGTAATATAGCCTACACCATCACAATAAATCCATGTAATATAGTCTACACCATCACAATAAATCCATGTAATATAGCCTACACCATCACAATAAATCCATGTAATATAGTCTACACCATCACAATACATCCATGTAATATAGTCAACCTACACCATCACAATAAATCCATGTAATATAGTCTACACCATCACAATAAATCCATGTAATATAGTCTACACCATCACAATACATCCATGTAATATAGTCTACCTACACCGTCACAATAAATCCATGTAATATAGCCTACACCATCACAATAAATCCATGTAATATAGTCTACACCATCACAATAAATCCATGTAATATAGTCTACACCATCACAATAAATCCATGTAATATAGTCTACACCATCACAATAAATCCATGTAATATAGCCTACACCATCACAATAAATCCATGTAATATAGCCTACACCATCACAATAAATCCATGTAATATAGTCTACACCATCACAATAAATCCATGTAATATAGTCTACCTACACCATCACAATAAATCCATGTAATATAGTCTACCTACACCATCACAATAAATCCATGTAATATAGTCTACCTACACCATCACAATAAATCCATGTAATATAGTCTACACCATCACAATAAATCCATGTAATATAGTCTACACCATCACAATAAATCCATGTAATATAGCCTACACCATCACAATAAATCCATGTAATATAGTCTACACCATCACAATAAATCCATGTAATATAGTCTACACCATCACAATAAATCCATGTAATATAGTCTACACCGTCACAATAAATCCATGTAATATAGTCTACCTACACCATCACAATTAATCCATGTAATATAGTCTACACCATCACAATAAATCCATGTAATATAGTCTACCTACACCGTCACAATAAATCCATGTAATATAGTCTACACCGTCACAATAAATCCATGTAATATAGTCTACCTACACCATCACAATTAATCCATGTAATATAGTCTACACCATCACAATAAATCCATGTAATATAGTCTACACCATCACAATAAATCCATGTAATATAGTCTACCTACACCATCACAATAAATCCATGTAATATAGTCTACCTACACCGTCACAATAAATCCATGTAATATAGTCTACACCATCACAATAAATCCATGTAATATAGTCTACACCATCACAATAAATCCATGTAATATAGTCTACACCTTCACAATAAATCCATGTAATATAGTCTACACCATCACAATAAATCCATGTAATATAGTCTACAACGTCACAATAAATCCATGTAATATAGTCTACACCATCACAATAAATCCATGTAATATAGCCTACACCATCACAATAAATCCATGTAATATAGTCTACACCATCACAATAAATCCATGTAATATAGTCTACACCATCACAATAAATCCATGTAATATAGTCTACACCATCACAATAAATCCATGTAATATAGCCTACACCATCACAATAAATCCATGTAATATAGTCTACACCATCACAATAAATCCATGTAATATAGTCTACACCGTCACAATAAATCCATGTAATATAGTCTACCTACACCATCACAATAAATCCATGTAATATAGTCTACACCATCACAATAAATCCATGTAATATAGCCTACACCATCACAATAAATCCATGTAATATAGTCTACACCATCACAATAAATCCATGTAATATAGTCTACACCGTCACAATAAATCCATGTAATATAGTCTACACCATCACAATAAATCCATGTAATATAGTCTACCTACACCATCACAATTAATCCATGTAATATAGTCTACACCATCACAATAAATCCATGTAATATAGTCTACCTTCACCATCACAATAAATCCATGTAATATAGTCTACACCATCACAATAAATCCATGTAATATAGCCTACACCATCACAATAAATCCATGTAATATAGTCTACACCATCACAATAAATCCATGTAATATAGCCTACACCATCACAGTAAATCCATGTAATATAGTCTACACCATCACAATAAATCCATGTAATATAGCCTACACCATCACAATAAATCCATGTAATATAGTCTACACCATCACAATAAATCCATGTAATATAGTCTACACCGTCACAATAAATCCATGTAATATAGTCTACACCATCACAATAAATCCATGTAATATAGTCTACCTACACCATCACAATTAATCCATGTAATATAGTCTACACCATCACAATAAATCCATGTAATATAGTCTACCTACACCATCACAATAAATCCATGTAATATAGTCTACCTACACCGTCACAATAAATCCATGTAATATAGTCTACACCGTCACAATAAATCCATGTAATATAGTCTACCTACACCATCACAATAAATCCATGTAATATAGTCTACACCATCACAATAAATCCATGTAATATAGTCTACCTACACCATCACAATAAATCCATGTAATATAGTCTACCTACACCGTCACAATAAATCCATGTAATATAGTCTACACCATCACAATAAATCCATGTAATATAGTCTACCTACACCATCACAATAAATCCATAATAATACACATTATCACCTAATGTTGTGTTAGATCTTTTAATCAACTTAAGTTCGTGTGAACATTACAAGTTTTGAACTTCTATTTGTTATTGATGGCCTGTAGGCCTCATTGAGTAAAAAAAAAACCAATGTATGGATTATTTTGACTATAACAAATACTCAGATAAAACATATTGTGCGATTTATCACAGACTACTTTGTGTCATAGTTTAATAACAAGGACTCTCCTCCTCACCAGTGTCATGATCAAAGATATGATCAAGAGCCTCACATACAGTATATCATTTGGTCATGGTGCTGCCACAGAATGAATTGTGATCAAGGCCTCAAATAAGCTTTATATACCAGAGCTGGAGAAAAGTTCTATATATTATTGAAACAATGTTGTGATTGTTTGTGAGAATGCCAAGAGGTGTGGTTACCGTGGGGGAAAGATTCTATTGGGGAAAGGTTCCCGTGGGGGGGTGTCATGGAAGCCAAGAAGGGGAGTGAGGTGTGTGTGTGTGTGTGTGTGTGTGTGTGTGTGTGTGTGTGTGTGTGTGTGTGTGTGTGCTCAAACATACATGGCATGGGGGGGTCTGGGAGTGGAAGTGTGTCCATCCGATGAATGGGCATATGCCTGAACTCAATTTTATACACTAATTGTAGTCTCACCCATTGATTTCTAATGACCGGTCCTTTTTGACCGGGAACACCACAGGTGTACAAACGTTTAATTTAAAACCTGAAATTGTATGAAAATCATCCAAATGTATTGTGTGTGTTCAGATGCCCTGTGTGGACAAAGTCATGGAACCTTATGACAATCAGATTAAATTAACTACATTTCTTAGAGAGAAAACTTCGGTAAAATCGGTCCAATTCGAACGGAACACAACAGGAGGGTTAAATAGCGAATGGAGGACGATTTTCCCGTGGTTCATTTTCATGCCAGCCAGGTAGGCTATACTCCTGTTGTAAATATAAGCAATGTGCTTAATATTAGGAAAGTTGAGAAATAAATATAGTAGGTATAGTCTATAGAAAGCTGATAGGATCCTCCTCTTTTTAATAGAGGCCATCACTGTTTTCTCACACAATTGCATAGCCTATAGAAATGATAAAAACGGTTGGCTGGTATGCCCTCACCAGTCTGAGCGGTCGGCTGTGAATGCTCTCACCCGCTATTAAAATCATGCTGACTGTGATTTAGTTTCTGACCCTCCACAGGATGTCCGGTCAGAACAATGCCGATGCTTCTCTGGGTTCCGACCCTCCACAGGATGTCCGGTCAGAACAATGCTGATGCTTCTCTGGGTTCCGACCCTCCACAGGATGTCCGGTCAGAACAATGCCGACGCTTCTCTGGGTTCCGACCCTCCACAGGAAGTCCGGTCAGAACAATGCCGATGCTTCTCTGGGTTCCGACCCTCCACAGGAAGTCCGGTCAGAACAATGCCGATGCTTCTCTGGGTTCCGACCCTCCACAGGAAGTCCGGTCAGAACAATGCCGATGCTTCTCTGGGTTCCGACCCTCCACAGGATGTCCGGTCAGAACAATGCTGATGCTTCTCTGGGTTCCGACCCTCCACAGGAAGTCCGGTCAGAACAATGCTGATGCTTCTCTGGGTTCCGACCCTCCACAGGAAGTCCGGTCAGAACAATGCTGATGCTTCTCTGGGTTCCGACCCTCCACAGGATGTCCGGTCAGAACAATGCTGATGCTTCTCTGTGTTCCGACCCTCCACAGGATGTCTGGTCAGAACAATGCTGATGCTTCTCTGGGTTCCGACCCTCCACAGGAAGTCCGGTCAGAACAATGCTGATGCTTCTCTGGGTTCCGACCCTCCACAGGATGTCCGGTCAGAACAATGCTGATGCTTCTCTGGGTTCCGACCCTCCACAGGAAGTCCGGTCAGAACAATGCTGATGCTTCTCTGGGTTCCGACCCTCCACAGGATGTCCGGTCAGAACAATGCTGATGCTTCTCTGGGTTCCGACCCTCCACAGGAAGTCCGGTCAGAACAATGCTGATGCTTCTCTGGGTTCCAACCCTCCACAGGAAGTCCGGTCAGAACAATGCTGATGCTTCTCTGGGTTCCGACCCTCCACAGGAAGTCCGGTCAGAACAATGCCGACGCTTCTCTGGGTTCCGACCCTCCACAGGATGTCCGGTCAGAACAATGCTGATGCTTCTCTGGGTTCCGACCCTCCACAGGATGTCCGGTCAGAACAATGCTGATGCTTCTCTGGGTCAGGGTTGTATTTCCTTTTCCTCTTCACCAACAGTACACTTTTTGTATTGTAGCCCTGGATAAACTCACCTGATTCAACTCATAGTAAACTCTGATCTTCCCCTGTGTTTGGGAGTTAAAATGGCCCCCCTATTCCCTACAGCAGTGGTTCCCAGCTCCAGTCCTACAGTACGCACAACAGTACACTTTTTGTGTTGTAGCCCTGGATAAACTCACCTGATTCAACTCATAGTAAACTCTATTCCCTATAACAGTGGTTCCCAGCTCCAGTCCTACAGTACGCACAACAGTACACTTTTTGTGTTGTAGCCCTGGATAAACTCACCTGACGATTAGTTACCAAGTAGAATCAGGTGTGTTTGTCGAGGGCTACAACAAACTGTACTGCTGGTAGTACTGTAGGACTGGAGCTGGGAACCACTGTTATAGGGAATAGAGTTTACTATGAGTTGAATCAGGTGAGTGTATCCAGGGCTACAACACACTGTACTGCTGGTAGTACTGGAGGACTGGAGTAGGGAACCACTGCTACAGGGTGTCATTTGGGGGACAGCCATAATATGAGTGACCAATATGCTGTCTAGATCTATTATCTCATCCTTACCTGCCGGTCCCGTCAGCCCGGGGGGCCCCTGTGCTCCGGGGCGACCAGGAGGTCCAGCGGGGCCCACAGCGTTGCTACCAGGAATACCAGGGATACCAGGAATACCTGGAGGCCCCTGGGGGCCTGGGGAACCAGGTGGACCGGGGGAGCCCTGAGCTCCAGGAGGAGACCTCTTCCTTCCTGGGGCACATGGACACACAGAAATACATACTTAGTATCATTTCTATTGTTATACGAAAGGATATCTGGTGCCTAATGTCAACTGACTGATAAGTAATGTCTGCAGATCAACTAAGGCAGAGTTTCAACAAAACAGGTAGTCTGAGTCTCATTAGGTCCATGAACGTTATCTGGGCACCATGAACTCAGTGCTTTACAGGAGGCTCAGAGGAGGAAACATTACAGGAGGCTCATAGGAGGAAACATTACAGGAGGCTCAGAGGAGGAAACATTACAGGAGGCTCAGAGGAGCAAACATTACAGGAGGCTCAGAGGAGCAAACATTACAGGAGGCTTATAGGAGGAAATATTACAGGAGGCTCAGAGGAGCAAACATTACAGGAGGCTTATAGGAGGAAACATTACAGGAGGCTTATAGGAGGAAACATTACAGGAGGCTTATAGGAGGAAACATTACAGGAGGCTCAGAGGAGGAAACATTACAGGAAATCACCTTTCTTTCTTCTTTCCGGTTCTTTCCGTTTCCCAGTTGATTCTGAAAGACAAACAGAAACAAGTGTTTAATCTAGTCTTGATGGTGGACTGAACACCAGGTATCAGATATCTAACCAACCATCAAGTCTTGATGGTGGACTGGACACCAGGTATCAGATATCTAACCAAACATCAAGTCTTGATGGGGGACTGAACACCAGGTATCAGATATCTAACCAACCATCAAGTCTTGATGGTGGACTGGACACCAGGTATCAGATATCTAACCAACCATCAAGTCTTGATGGGGGACTGAACACCAGGTATCAGATATCTACAACAACAATATACAACCTCTACCTCCCTGAATACAGTAACACTACAACCTCTACTTCCCTGAATACAGTAACACTACAACCTCTACTTCCCTGAATACAGTAACACTACAACCTCTACTTCCCTGAATACAGTAACACTACAACCTCTACTTCCCTGAATACAGTAACACTACAACCTCTACCTCCCTGAATACAGTAACACTACAACCTCTACCTCCCTGAATACAGTAACACTACAACCTCTACCTCCCTGAATACAGTAACACTACAACCTCTACCTCCCTGAATACAGTAACACTACAACCTCTACCTCCCCGAATACAGTAACACTACAACCTCTACCTCCCCGAATACAGTAACACTACAACCTCTACCTCCCTGAATACAGTAACACTACAACCTCTACCTCCCCGAATACAGTAACACTACAACCTCTACCTCCCCGAATACAGTAACACTACAACCTCTACCTCCCCGAATACAGTAACACTACAACCTCTACCTCCCCGAATACAGTAACACTACAACCTCTACCTCCCCGAATACAGTAACACTACAACCTCAACATTAATAAGCAGAACATGGGGTATGTGTGGCGGTATGTCAGTGTGCGTGTGTGTGTGTGTATTGAGCTCTGTGGTGTGTATTGCGCTTTGCGGTGTGTGTGTGTGTATCTGTGGTGTGTGTGTGTGTCTATCTGTGGTGTGTGTGTCTATCTGTGGTGTGTGTGTATTGTGCTCGGTGGTGTGTATTGCGCTCTGTGGTGTGTGTGTGTGTATCTGCGGTGTGTGTGTGTGTGTATTCCAGTAATTTCTAAGTGTGGTTTCACCTCCAGCCTGAAGCGTTCTTAGACCAGATCAGGCTGTGTGTGTGTGTGTGTGTGTGTGTGTGTGTGTGTGTGTGTGTGTGTGTGTGTGTGTGTGTGTGTGTGTGTGTGTGTGGGTGTGTGTGTGGGTGTGTGTGTGTAGGGCTGCAGTGGATCATTAGAGATCTTCCTGCCAAAACACTGTCCATTGAATTAGCCTCAGATGGGGAATGTAGCTAGATGAAAGTGTGTGTATTAATTCACACATGGTAGAAGGGCATCACCAGCCTTACTTGTGTTTGAGTGTTGGTGCGTGTCTGTGTGTGTGTGTGTGTGTGTGTGTGTTTGAGAGTTGGTGTGTGTGTGTGTGTGTGTGTGTGTGTTGGTGGGTGTGTGTGTGTTTGAGTGTTGGTGGGTGTGTGTGTGTGTGTGTGAGTGTGTTTGAGTGTTGTTGTGTGTGTGTGTGTGTTTGAGTGTTGGTGGGTGTGTGTGTGTGTGTTGGTGGGTGTGTGTGTGTGTGAGTGCTGGTGGGTGTGTGTGTGTGTGTGTGTGAGTGTTGGTGGGTGTGTGTGAGGGTGTGTGTGTGTGTGTGCTGCTGAACAGTGTGAAACAGCCGTCTGCCTGTCCCTGTGTTCACCACGTCATTACAACTACCAAGGTCGTTTAAGCCTTACCATGAGAACATCACAGACATGTGGCCAGCGTCTCTCCCCTGTTCCTCACGCGCCTCTTCCTCCGATCTCCCCCCTCTTCCTTCCTTAGAGGACGTACCAGGGGGGGCTGTCTCAGAGGACGTACCAGGGGGGGCTGTCTCAGAGGACGTACCAGGGGGGGCTGTCTCAGAGGACGTACCAGGGGGGGCTGTCTCAGAGGACGTACCAGGGGGGGCTGTCTCAGAGGGCGTACCAGGGGGGGCTGTCTCAGAGGGCGTACCAGGGGGGGCTGTCTCAGAGGGCGTACCAGGGGGGGCTGTCTCAGAGGGCGTACCAGGGGGGGCTGTCTCAGAGGGCGTACCAGGGGGGGCTGTCTCAGAGGGCGTACCAGGGGGGGCTGTCTCAGAGGGCGTACCAGGGGGGGCTGTCTCAGAGGACGTACAAGGGGGGGCTGTCTCAGAGGACGTACCGGGGGGGCTGTCTCAGAGGACGTACCAGAGGGGGGCTGTCTCAGAGGACGTACCAGAGGGGGGCTGTCTCAGAGGACGTACCAGAGGGGGGCTGTCTCAGAGGACGTACCAGGGGGGGGCTGTCTCAGAGGACGTACCAGGGGGGGCTGTCTCAGAGGACGTGCCAGGGGGGGCTGTCTCAGAGGACGTGCCAGGGGGGGCTGTCTCAGAGGACGTGCCAGGGGGAGCTGTCTCAGAGGACGTGCCAGGGGGGGCTGTCTCAGAGGACGTACCAGGGGGGGCTGTCTCAGAGGACGTACCAGGGGGGGCTGTCTCAGAGGACGTACCAGGGGGGGCTGTCTCAGAGGACGTACCAGGGGGGGCTGTCTCAGAGGACGTACCAGGGGGGGCTGTCTCAGAGGACGTACCGGGGGGGCTGTCTCAGAGGACGTACCAGGGGGGGCTGTCTCAGAGGACGTACCAGGGGGGGCTGTCTCAGAGGACGTACCAGGGGGGGCTGTCTCAGAGGACGTACCAGGGGGGGCTGTCTCAGAGGACGTACCAGGGGGGGCTGTCTCAGAGGACGTACCAGGGGGGGCTGTCTCAGACGACGTACCAGGGGGGGCTGTCTCAGAGGACGTACCGGGGGGGCTGTCTCAGAGGACGTACAAGGGGGGGCTGTCTCAGAGGACGTGCCAGGGGGGGCTGTCTCAGAGGACGTACCAGGGGGGGCTGTCTCAGAGGACGTGCCAGGGGGGGCTGTCTCAGAGGACGTGCCAGGGGGGGCTGTCTCAGAGGACGTACCAGGGGGGGCTGTCTCAGAGGACGTGCCAGGGGGGGCTGTCTCAGAGGACGTGCCAGGGGGGGCTGTCTCAGAGGACGTACCAGGGGGGGCTGTCTCAGAGGACGTACCAGGGGGGGCTGTCTCAGAGGACGTACCAGGGGGGGCTGTCTCAGAGGACGTACCAGGGGGGGCTGTCTCAGAGGACGTACCAGGGGGGGCTGTCTCAGAGGACGTACCAGGGGGGGCTGTCTCAGAGGACGTACCGGGGGGGCTGTCTCAGAGGACGTACAAGGGGGGGCTGTCTCAGAGGACGTGCCAGGGGGGGCTGTCTCAGAGGACGTACCAGGGGGGGCTGTCTCAGAGGACGTGCCAGGGGGGGCTGTCTCAGAGGACGTGCCAGGTTTTGACGTATTGACGTGTTTCATTCATTTCACTGATTTAGAACCTCCATCTTCAGTGTGTCACAGCTTTTGTTCTCGATGTTTAGAATGTGAGCTATGCAAATAAAAACAAGCCTTGGGTCTTTGAAGATGTCGGTCTCCGGGAGTAACACGTGTGTGTACACACACACACACACACACACCTCAGAGGCTGAGACTACAAAAGGATTTGTATGTGTGTTGAGGGCAGGGAGAGCAGGGGTCTGGTAGTGGTTAGAGGTTAGTGGTTAGTGGTTAGTGGTTAGTGTTTAGTGTCTCTCAGTTTTACAGATTGATGGTGAATGTCCGAAAGGTGAGCTTTTTCTGCTAATTTAAACCCAATAACTGAGCTTCCCCCAAGTAATCAGTCTAAAGGAATGTCCTGTAATCACCAGTCTAAAGGAATGTCCTGTAATCACCAGTCTAAAGGAATGTCCTGTAATCACCAGTCTAAAGGAATGTCCTGTAATCACCAGTCTAAAGGAATGTCCTGTAATCACCAGTCTAAAGGAATGTCCTGTAATCACCAGTCTAAAGGAATGTCCTGTAATCAGTCTAAAGGAATGTCCTGTAATCACTAGTCTAAAGGAATGTCCTGTAAATCACCAGTCTAAAGGAATGTCATGTAATCAGTCTAAAGGAATGTCCTGTAATCACCAGTCTAAAGGAATGTCCTGTAATCACCAGTCTAAAGGAATGTCCTGTAATCACCAGTCTAAAGGAATGTCCTGTAATCACTAGTCTAAAGGAATGTCCTGTAATCACTAGTCTAAAGGAATGTCCTGTAATCAGTCTAAAGGAATGTCCTGTAATCAGTCTAAAGGAATGTCCTGTAAATCACCAGTCTAAAGGAATGTCCTGTAAATCACCAGTCTAAAGGAATGTCCTGTAATCACCAGTCTGAAGGAATGTCCTGTAATCACCAGTCTAAAGGAATGTCCTGTAATCACCAGTCTAAAGGAATGTCCTGTAATCAGTCTAAAGGAATGTCCTGTAATTAGTCTAAAGGAATGTCCTGTAATCACCTAATGATCCTAGTGGGACATTATGTAGATTATTTAGAGATTTATTTAGACCAGGGCCCTATTCTCTATATAGGGCACTATTTTAGACCAGGGCCCTATTCCCTATATAGTGCACTACTTTAGACCAGGGCCCTATTCCCTATATAGTACACTACTTTAGACCAGAACCTTATTCCCTATATAGTACACTACTTTAGATCAGAGCCCTATATCGAGCACTACTTTAGACCAGGGCCCTATTCCCTACTTTAGACCAGAATCTTATTCCCTATGTAGTACACTACTTTAGACCAGAACCTTATTCCCTATGTAGTACACTATGTTAGACCAGAGCCCTATTCCCTATATAGTACACTACTTTAGAACAGAGCCCTATTCCCTATATAGTGCACTACTTTAGACCAGAGCCCTATTCCATATATAGTGCACTACTTTAGACCAGGGCCCTATTCCCTATATAGTGCACTACTTTAGACCAGAGCCCTATTCCCTATATAGTACACTACTTTAGACCAGAACTTTATTCCCTATATATAGTGCACTACTTTAGACCAGAGCCCTATTCACTATATAGTACACTACTATAGACCAGAGCCCTATTCCCTATATAGTACACTACTATAGACCCTATTCCCTATATAGTACACTACTTTAGACCAGAACCTTATTCCCAATATAGTGCACTACTTCAGAACAGAGCCCTATTCCCTATATAGTACACTACTATAGACCAGAGCCCTATTCCCTATATAGTACACTACTTTAGACCAGAACCTTATTCCCTATATAGTGGACTACTTTAGAACAGAGCCCTGTTCCCTATATAGTACACTACTATAGACCAGAGCCCTATTCCCTATATAGTACACTACTTTAGACCAGGGCCCATAGGGAAAAGGGTGTCATTTGGGCCACACAGATAAATAACCAACAAGACAACTAACTAAAGGCAGGTGCTGTGGCCGAGAGTAATGTTCCCCTGCTGACTACTGTGAGGTCCATGTTCATCTTGGACCATTCGCAAAAACGGGGCCAGACCCTAATTTCCAGAAAATTGACGAGGAGGGAAGGGCATGCAACGCAATGATCAGGATGATCATTATCTCCAGTTACAGAACAGAGAGACGACTGACCTTCAAACAGAGAGACGACTGAACTTCAAACAGAGATATGAAGAGTTGTTCTGTAGCTGACCCTGCCTGTCTAGCTAGCTTCAGGAGACAGGCTCTGTAGCTGACCCTGCCTGTCTAGCTAGCTTCAAGAGACAGGCTCTGTAGCTGACCCTGCCTGTCTAGCTAGCTTCAGGGGACAGGCTCTGTAGCTGACCCTGTCTAGCTAGCTTCAGGAGACAGGCTCTGTAGCTGACCCTGTCTAGCTAGCTTCAGGGGACAGGCTCTGTAGCTGACCCTGTCTAGCTAGCTTCAGGAGACAGGCTCTGTAGCTTACCCTGTCTAGCTAGCTTCAGGAGACAGGCTCTGTAGCTGACCCTGCCTGTCTAGCTAACTTCAGGGGACAGGCTCTGTAGCTGACCCTGTCTAGCTAGCTTCAGGAGACAGGCTCTGTAGCTGACCCTGTCTAGCTAGCTTCAGGAGACATGCTCTGTAGCTGACCCTGTCTAGCTAGCTTCAGGAGACAGGCTCTGTAGCTGACCCTGCCTGTCTAGCTAGCTTCAGGGGACAGGCTCTGTAGCTGACCCTGTCTAGCTAGCTTCAGGAGACATGCTCTGTAGCTGACCCTGTCTAGCTAGCTTCAAGAGACAGGCTCTGTAGCTGGCCCTGCCTGTCTAGCTAGCTTCAGGAGACAGGCTCTGTAGCTGACCCTGCCTGTCTAGCTAACTTCAGGGGACAGGCTCTGTAGCTGACCCTGTCTAGCTAGCTTCAGGAGACAGGCTCTGTAGCTGACCCTGTCTAGCTAGCTTCAGGAGACATGCTCTGTAGCTGACCCTGTCTAGCTAGCTTCAGGAGACAGGCTCTGTAGCTGACCCTGTCTAGCTAGCTTCAGGAGACAGGCTCTGTAGCTGACTCTGCCTGTCTAGCTAGCTTCAGGAGACAGGCTCTGTAGCTGACCCTGTCTAGCTAGCTTCAGGAGACAGGCTCTGTGGCTGACTCTGCCTGTCTAGCTAGCTACAGTTCAAACATGAACACTGTGTAGTTGGTTGAGCTAAAGCCCATACCTGAGTCAGATTGTTTCCTTGGGCTCCGTTTGGCTCTGTGAATACTGCTGCTGTCCTCTGGGGCTGTGGGGGGTCTGGTGGGGTGGCCACCCGGCTGTCTGTGAATACTGCTGCTGTCCCCTGGGGATGTGGGGGGTCTGGTGGGGTGGCCATCCGGCTGTCTGTGAATACTGCTGCTGTCCCCTGGGGCTGTGGGGGGTCTGGTGGGGTGGCCACCCGGCTGTCTGTGAATACTGCTGCTGTCCCCTGGGGCTGTGGGGGGTCTGGTGGGGTGGCCATCCGGCTGTCTGTGAATACTGCTGCTGTCCCCTGGGGCTGTGGGGGGTCTGGTGGGGTGGCCATCCGGCTGTCTGTGAATACTGCTGCTGTCCCCTGGGGCTGTGGGGGGTCTGGTGGGGTGGCCATCCGGCTGTCTGTGAATACTGCTGCTGTCCCCTGGGGCTGTGGGGGGTCTGGTGGGGTGGCCATCCGGCTGTCTGTGAATACTGCTGCTGTCCCCTGGGGCTGTGGGGGGTCTGGTGGGGTGGCCATCCGGCTGTCTGTGAATACTGCTGCTGTCCCCTGGGGCTGTGGGGGGTCTGGTGGGGTGGCCACCCGGCTGTCTGTGGAGCAACCTCTCCTGTTAAAACAGAATCAGAACACTGCTCAGGATAGCAATATTTAAGCCTACCCCTGTTCAAAGTAGACTGTCTTTTGAAGACTTCCTTGTCTAGCTTCCTTAGTCAGTCACATGTTGTCATGTTACCATGACATGGTAATAAATCAAATCATCAAATCAAAATGTATTTGTCACACACTTCGTAGACAACAGGTGTAAAACAGTGAAATGATTACTTTATGAGTCCTTTCCCCAAAATGCAAAAGTTAAAGAAAAGATCAAAAATAAAACATTGAAATAATGACAATAGGAATAAATACACAAATAAAAATAAATCAGTAGAAAATAACACGGCTATATACAGGAAGTAGAAAATAACACAGCTATATACAGGAAGTAGAAAATAACATGGCTATATACAGGAAGTAGAAATAACATGGCTATAAACAGGAAGTAGAAAATAACACGGCTATAAACAGGGAGTAGAAAATAACACAGCTATATACAGGAAGTAGAAAATAACATGGCTATAAACAGGAAGTAGAAAATAACACGGCCATATACAGGAAGTAGAAAATAACATGGCTATATACAGGAAGTAGAAAATAACACAGCTATATACAGGAAGTAGAAAATAACACGGCTATATACAGGAAGTAGAAAATAACACGGCTATATACAGGAAGTAGAAAATAACACGGCTATAAACAGGGAGTAGAAAATAACACAGCTATATACAGGGAGTAGAAAATAACATGGCTATAAACAGGAAGTAGAAAATAACACGGCTATAAACAGGGAGTAGAAAATAACACAGCTATATACAGGAAGTAGAAAATAACATGGCTATAAACAGGAAGTAGAAAATAACACGGCTATATACAGGAAGTAGAAAATAACATGGCTATATACAGGGAGTAGAAAATAACACAGCTATATACAGGGAGTAGAAAATAACATGGCTATATACAGGAAGTAGAAAATAACATGGCTATAAACAGGAAGTAGAAAATAACATGGCTATATACAGGAAGTAGAAAATAACACGGCTATATACAGGAAGTAGAAAATAACACGGCTATATACAGGAAGTAGAAAATAACACAGCTATATACAGGAAGTAGAAAATAACACGGCTATATACAGGAAGTAGAAAATAACACGGCTATATACAGGAAGTAGAAAATAACACGGCTATATACAGGAAGTAGAAAATAACACGGCTATATACAGGAAGTAGAAAATAACATGGCTATATACAGGAAGTAGAGTACTTAGTGAGTACTGTCAGTATTGTACTGCCCTGTATTATACAGTACAGTACTGTATCTTACTTTCTAAGACATGCTACCCAGCTGGCCCTACATTAACTAAGACATGCTACCCAGCTGACCCTACATTAACTAAGACATGGTACCTGACTGGCACTACATTAACTAAGACATGGTACCTGACTGGCCCTACATTAACTAAGACATGCTACCTGACTGGCCCTACATTAACTAAGACATGCTACCTGACTGGCCCTACATTAACTAAGACATGCTACCTGACTGGCCCTACATTAACTAAGACATGCTACCTGACTGGCCCTACATTAACTAAGACATGCTACCCAGCTGACCCTACATTAACTAAGACATGGTACCTGACTGGCCCTACATTAACTAAGACATGCTACCTGACTGGCCCTACATTAACTAAGACATGCTGCCTGACTGGCCCTACATTAACTAAGACATGCTGCCTGACTGGCCCTACATTAACTAAGACGTGCTACCTGACTGGCCCTACATTAACTAAGACATGCTGTAGTAAACTACTAAGGCATGCAGCATTACAACGTTTAGGAATGTATGTGCTAACCAGAGGGACAACCTTTCATCTGAGCAGGAGGGGAGAAAATATATCTTCAAAGCTGGAGCAAGTGTCTGAAAGCTAACAAGTACTGCGGTATGGCTTTGGTGGTGCGGCACACACACACACTGTGGTATGCTGCGCTCCATCCCTCCACCACATGCTCCTGTTTCTACCACTATGTAAACTGTGGCCTCAGTAATCAGCCGTGTTTAATACAGACATCTGGAGGAACAGCATACAGTACAGCCCAGTACAGCTGCAGTGCTCTGTCTCATCATGGCCTGCACCTCGCTGTCCTCACAGAGACAGCATCACCAGCTGGGTGACATAAAAGGCCTGTTCCACTCAGGGCCCTCAAGAAGAAAAGCCTCATAGCCTGATCCACTCAGGGCCCTCAGGGGGGAAAGCCTCATAGCCTGATCCACTCAGGGCCCTCAGGGGGGAAAGCCTCATAGCCTGTTCCACTCAGGGCCCTCGGGGGGAAAGCCTCATAGCCTGTTCCACTCAGGGCCCTCAGGAGGGAAAGCCCCATAGCCTGTTCCACTCAGGGCCCTCACGAAGAAAAGCCCCATAGCCTGTTCCACTCAGGGCCCTCAGGAGGGAAAGCCCCATAGCCTGTTCCACTCAGGGACCTCAGGAGGGAAAGCCCCATAGCCTGTTCCACTCAGGGCCCTCAGGAGGGAAAGCCCCATAGCCTGTTCCACTCAGGGCAACATACAGCCACAGTCTCTGACTGACTGATCACAGCATTCATCACCCTCTGTTGGAACAGAATGAACACACATCATATCACGGGCCTGGACCTCAACGTGTCTAAGAGCATGGGTGCTGATCTGGGGGGAGGGGTTCTATTGTGGAATGGTGAGCAACATCAGAACAAAATTAACACAGATCAGATGTGACAATAAATGCAGGACTACACATTCAGCCGGAGGCTCTGCACCTGCTGGCTACACGATGACCACATCATCTTTCCACCCAACTCTGCCTCACCTTCCCCCTCTCCTGTTCTACCTCTCCTCTCCTCCCCTCTTCAATTCTACCTTTCCTCCCCTCTCCTGTTCTACCTCTCCTCTCCTCCCCTCTTCAGTTCTACCTTTCCTCCCCTCTCCTGTTC
The DNA here is from genome assembly GCF_013265735.2 of Oncorhynchus mykiss. Lineage (NCBI taxonomy): Eukaryota > Metazoa > Chordata > Actinopteri > Salmoniformes > Salmonidae > Oncorhynchus > Oncorhynchus mykiss. The sequence goes on from NC_048578.1 coordinate 41,708,083, forward strand.
TACCTCTCCTCTCCTGTTCTACCTCTCCTCTCTGTTCTACCTCTCCTCCCTGTTCTACCTCTCCTCCCCTGTTCTACCTCTCCTCTCCTGTTCTACCTCTCCTCTCCTGTTCTACCTCTCCTCTCCTGTTCTACCTCTCCTCTCCCCCTCCTCCCCTCCCCATCCCCCCTGCTCCTCTCTCCTCTCCATCCCCCTCCTCCCCTCTCCTGTTCTACCTCTCCATCCCCCTCCTCCCCTCTCCTGTTCTACTTCTCCTCTCCTGTTCTACCTCTCCTCCCCTCTCCTGTTCTACCTCTCCTCCCCTCTCCTGTTCTACCTCTCCTCCCCTCCTGTTCTACTTCTCCTCCCCTCTCCTGTTCTACCTCTCCTCCCCTACCTCTCCTCCCCTCTCCTGTTCTACCTCTCCTCCCCTCTCCTGTTCTACCTCTCCTCCCCTACCTCTCCTCCCCTCTCCTGTTCTACCTCTCCTCCCCTCTCCTGTTCTACCTCTCCTCCCCTCTCCTGTTCTACCTCTCCTCCCCTCTCCTGTTCTACTTCTCCTCCCTCTCCTGTTCTACTTCTCCTCCCTCTCCTGTTCTACTTCTCCTCCCTCTCCTGTTCTACTTCTCCTCCCTCTCCTGTTCTACTTCTCCTCCCCTCTCCTGTTCTACTTCTCCTCCCCTCTCCTGTTCTACTTCTCCTCCCTCTCCTGTTCTACTTCTCCTCCCTCTCCTGTTCTACTTCTCCTCCCCTCTCCTGTTCTACTTCTCCTCCCCTCTCCTGTTCTACTTCTCCTCCCCTCCCCTGTTCTACTTCTCCTCCCTCTCCTGTTCTACCTCTCCTCCCCTCTCCTGTTCTACCTCTCCTCCCCTCTCCTGTTCTACCTCTCCTCCCCTCTCCTGTTCTACCTCTCCTCCCCTCTCCTGTTCTACCTCTCCTCTCCTCTCTGTGAGTCAAGGTGTAGTTCAGCAAAGAAGCCATGAACACCTGTTTTTCTTAAAATTCACGGTTTCTGTTAGAGTAGGCTACTCAAAGCTACACAGTTCTGATCAATGACTTCCAGCTCATTCACACACCTCAGTGACCGGAGAACAGGTTAATAAACAACACAAGTGCATCGCTGCATCCTTAACCAAACTACGTTTCAGATCTGTAGACTACAGATGACTGGTCTGATCCAGAGCTAGGCCAAAATGATTCAAATGCTCAAATGGAAACGAAATAGGCTCATGACTAAGTATTGTAAATAGAAGCAGTTCTGATGTATCACATGTTTGGGGAGAGAAAGAGTGCATGTGTGGTTGCTATGGATTCTGTACCACTCTTATGTTTTGATTACCTCGTGACCCTGTGCCGGGGCGCCGGGGTCCATCACTCGGTGATCGGAGGGGATCAACGGGTCAGTTACATCCGTTCCACCGAGGGTCAACTTTTCGTCCACTCCTCTCCGCTGAGAAATCTCCCGCTTCACTTCGGACCGGAGATCCAGATAGCACAGCAGCGTGATAACGTGCAGAGACAGAGACAAAATAAAGAAGCCGAGGAAAACCACACTGATGTTGCTCACGCTGCTACTTCTTCTGTTGTGGGTTTTGCACGTATTGATGCACGTGCATGAAGACGGTGATCCGGTCAACAACACTTTGTCCGGAAAATCGTCAATCGAACCATCGCATGCCATTATCACACAAAGTGTCAGGGAGTTGCGTTGGTTTATCTAGGCATAATCAGCACGTTGGTTCCACCGCTACTCACGAGACTTGATCCTCATGCCAACATAGTAACAACGATACTACAATCTCCGGTCAGTGCAAACTGCACGCGTCTCTCGTAGTGACACAAAAGGTCGGAGTACTGAGGACCACGCCTTCGGAGTATCTGATTGGTTCCCGTTGTGGTTCCCCTTTGTGACTCCGCCCACATGTTGTTTGCCGGAAGCTGCCACCAGCCCCGATCTGTGATCAGTTTGCCATTGTTCCTACTACCAATGGTTAATGTTTGGCGTTGTGGAGAGTGTGAACTGATCCTACAAAGGCAAACGCTAAAGTTAAAGAAACAGGTATGGCTCTGGTATCTACAGGACTTTAGCGACATATGCTGGACAATGGTCTCTCCTGCAACTAATGTGATGTGCATTGATTATGCACTATTTTCATGCTGGAAGCAGTATTATCTATCTGATCACCCCAAAATACTTCACCTCCCTCTTCTATATGCTATAAATATTATAGCCCTGCATAGTCCTGACCGTACTCAACATGGGTGACCAACTATTCATTTTTAGTAGGCCAGGTAGGATCAACCTGATCCAAGCCATATAGCCTAGCGGTTAGAGCGTTGGGCCAGTAATAGAAAAGTCACTAGTTTGAATCCCCGAGCCGACAAGGTGAAATGTCGTCCGACGTGCCCGTGAGCAAGGCACTTCAACCTAATTGCTCCAGGATCGCCGTTGATAATGTCAGAGCCTGGCTGTGATCTCACTGGATCACCGTTGATAATGTCAGAGCCTGGCTGTGATCTCACTGGATCGCCGTTGATAATGTCAGAGCCTGGCTGTGATCTCACTGGATCGCCGTTGATAATGTCAGAGCCCGGCTGTGATCTCACTGGATCGCCGTTGATAATGTCAGAGCCCGGCTGTGATCTCACTGGATCACCGTTGATAATGTCAGAGCCTGGCTGTGATCTCACTGGATCACCGTTGATAATGTCAGAGCCTGGCTGTGATCTCACTGGATCACCGTTGATAATGTCAGAGTCCGGCTGTGATCTCACTGGATCACCGTTGATAATGTCAGAGCCTGGCTGTGATCTCACTGGATCACCGTTGATAATGTCAGAGCCTGGCTGTGATCTCACTGGATCACCGTTGATAATGTCAGAGCCCGGCTGTGATCTCACTGGATCGCCGTTGATAATGTCAGAGCCCGGCTGTGATCTCACTGGATCACCGTTGATAATGTCAGAGCCCGGCTGTGATCTCACTGGATCACCGTTGATAATGTCAGAGCCTGGCTATGATCTCACTGGATCACCGTTGATAATGTCAGAGCCCGGCTGTGATCTCACTGGATCACCGTTGATAATGTCAGAGCCCGGCTGTGATCTCACTGGATCGCCGTTGATAATGTCAGTGCCCGGCTGTGATCTCACTGGATCACCGTTGATAATGTCAGAGCCTGGCTGTGATCTCACTGGATCACCGTTGATAATGTCAGAGCCTGGCTGTGATCTCACTGGATCACCGTTGATAATGTCAGAGCCCGGCTGTGATCTCACTGGATCACCGTTGATAATGTCAGAGCCCGGCTGTGATCTCACTGGATCACCGTTGATAATGTCAGAGCCTGGCTGTGATCTCACTGGATCACCGTTGATAATGTCAGAGCCTGGCTGTGATCTCACTGGATCACCGTTGATAATGTCAGAGCCTGGCTGTGATCTCACTGGATCACCGTTGATAATGTCAGAGCCCGGCTGTGATCTCACTGGATCACCGTTGATAATGTCAGAGCCTGGCTGTGATCTCACTGGATCACCGTTGATAATGTCAGAGCCTGGCTGTGATCTCACTGGATCACCGTTGATAATGTCAGAGCCCGGCTGTGATCTCACTGGATCACCGTTGATAATGTCAGAGCCTGGCTGTGATCTCACTGGATCACCGTTGATAATGTCAGAGCCTGGCTGTGATCTCACTGGATCGCCGTTGATAATGTCAGAGCCCGGCTGTGATCTCACTGGATCGCCGTTGATAATGTCAGAGCCCGGCTGTGATCTCACTGGATCACCGTTGATAATGTCAGAGCCCGGCTGTGATCTCACTGGATCACCGTTGATAATGTCAGAGCCCGGCTGTGATCTCACTTTCATAATCAAATCAAAGTTTATTCGTCACCTACACAGATCTCCAAGATGTTATTGCACCTGCAGTTAAATACTTGTGTTTCTAGCTCTAATAGTTCAGTAATAATACCTAGCAATACAAAACAATATGCACATAATCCAAAAAGTGAAAAGAAAGAAAATTGTCAGAGACCGGAATATGTGCATATTGTTTTGCATATTGTTTATATATATATATATATATATATATATATATATATATATATATATATGTATATATATATATATATATATATATATATATATATATATATATATGTATATATATATATATATACAGTGGCCAGTTTATTAGGTACACCACTCTGTTTACGAAAATCATTTGCTCCTACAGACAGTGAGTCAGGTGGCTGAGGCTCTCTCTATAAAGCATCGAGACATTCAGTTACTGTTCGATTGAAGGTTAGAATGGGTAAAACGAGTGACTTTGAGCGCAGTATGATCATCAGTGCCAGTATCTCAGAAACGTCCGGCCTCTTGGGCTTTTCACGCACGACAGCGTCTACGGTTTACAGAGAATGGTGCGACAAACAAAACACACGGAGGCAGCGGTCTTTCACGCCGATGACAGAGTCAGGATTTGGCACAAGCAGCATGAGTCCGTGGCTCCATCCTGCCTGGGGTCAACGGTACGTACGGGTGTGGGGAATGTTTTCCTGGCACACGTTAGGTCCCTTGATGCCAATTGAGCAACGTTTCGATGCCCAAAAGAACTTAGGCTGTTCTGGAGGCAGAGAGGGGTCCGACCCGATACTAGATTGGTGTACCTAATAAACTGAAGGTTTAATGGTGTGAATAAACACTACAGACTGTATATGAATAGAAAAGACGTGTGCAGCAGTAGTTATATAGGATGAGCCTTGACTAGAATACAGTAGATACAGTTGAAGTCGGAAGTTTACATACACCTCAGCCAAATACATTTAAACTCAGTTTTTCACAATTCCTGACATTTAATCCTAGTAAAAAAATACCCTGTCTTAGGTCAGTTAGGATCACCACTTTATTTTAAGAATGTGAAATGTCAGAATAATAGTAGAGAGAATGATTTATTTCAGCTTTTATTTCTTTCATCACATTCCCAGTGGGTCAGAAGTTTACATACACTCAAGTAGTATTTGGTAGCATTGCCTTTAAATTGTTTCACTTGAGTCAAACGTGCCGGGTAGCCTTCCACGAGCTTCCCACAATAAGTTGGGTGAATTTTGGCACATTGCTCCTGACAGAGCTGGTGTAACTGAGTCAGGTTTGTAGGCCTCCTTGCTTACACACATTTTTTCAGTTCTGCCCACAAATGTTCTATTTGATTGAGGTCAGGGCTTTGTGATGGCCACTTCAATACATTGACTTTGTTGTCCTTAAGCCATTTTGCCTTTGGAAGTATGCTTGGGGTCATTGTCCATTTGGAAGTCCCATTTGCGACTAAGCTTTAACTTCCTGACTGATGTCTTGAGATTTTGCCTCAAAATATCCACATAATTTTCCTCCCTCATGATGCCATCTATTTTGTGAAGTGCACCAGTCCCACCTGCAGCAAAGCACCCCCACAACTTGATGCTGCCACCCCCGTGCTTCAAGGTTGGGATGGTGTCTTTGGCTTGCAAGCCCCCCCCTTTTACCTCCAAACATAACAATGTACATTATGGCCAAACAGTTCTATTTTTGTTTCATCAGACCAGAGGACATTTCACCAAAAAGTACGATCTTTGTCCCCATGTGCAGTTGCAAACCATTGTCTGGCTATTTTTATGGTGGTTTTGGAGCAGTGGCTTCTTCCTTGCTGAGCGGCCTTTCAGGTTGTCGATATAGGACTCGTTTTACTGTGGATGTAGATACCTTTGTACCCGTTTCCTCCAGCATCTACACAAGGTCCTTTGCTGTTGTTCTGGGATTGATTTGCACTTTTCGCACCAAAGTACGTTCATCACTAGGAGACAGAACACGTCTCCTTCCTGAGCTGTATGCCGGCTGCGTGGTCCCATGGTGTTTATACTTGCGTACTATTGTTTGTACAGATGAACGTGGTACCTTCAGGCGTTTGGAAATTGCTCCCAAGGATGAACCAGACTTGTGGAAGTCTACAATTTTTTTTCAGAGGTCTTGGCTGATTTCTTTTGATGTTCCCATGATGTCAAGCAAAGACGCACTGAGTTTGAAGGTAGACCTTGAAATACATCCACAGGTACATCTCCAATTTACTCAAATTATGTAAATGTACTTATGTAAATTAGCCTATCATAAGCTTCTAAAGCCATGATACAATGAATTATAAGTGAAATAATCTGTCTGTAAACAATTATTGGAAAAATTACTTGTGTCATGCATAAAGTAGATGTCCTAACCGACTTGCCAAAACTATAGTTTGTTAACAAGAAATTTGTGGAGTGGTTGAAAAACAAGTTTTAATGACTCTAACATATGTGTATGTAAACTTCAGACTTCAACTGTACATTCAGTATGAAGTGTGTAAAACATATAAACATTAAAGTGACCAGTGTTCAATGAATACATAATGGCCCCGGAGAAGAAGGCAGACATTTTACGTGTCCCGATTGTATTTTTTGTTTGTTTATTTGCAACTTATTTTTTAACTTGTTTTGTACATAATGTTGCTGCTACCACCTCTTATGACCAAAAATAACTTCTGGACATCAGGACTGTGATTACTCACCATGGACTGTGATTACTCACCATGGACTGTGATTACTCACCATGGACTGGCAGAATCCTTTTTTCCCCTTTAACGAGTCTGACACAAAGAATATACTGCTTTCTCAGGAACATGCCCAGGTCCCCGTGAGGAGGCGGAGAAAATGGGTCCAGGGGGCGAGCTGCCTTGTGAGAATTCATAGGCGATCGAATAAACCCCAACTTCCTTCCATTCTGCTAGCAAATGTGCAATCTTTGGACAATAAAATGTATGACCTATGCGCAAGATTAAACTACCAACAGGACATTCAAAAGTGTAATATCTTATGCTTCACAGAGACGTGGCTGAACGAGGACACTATCAACATACAGCTGGCTGGTTATACACTGTACCAGCAGGATAGAACAGCGGCGTCTGGTAAGACAAGGTAAGACAGGATAGAACAGCGGCGTCTGGTAGGACGAGGTAAGACAGGATAGAACAGCGGCGTCTGGTAAGACAAGGTAAGACAGGATAGAACAGCGGCGTCTGGTAGGACGAGGTAAGACAGGATAGAACAGCGGCGTTTGGTAAGACGAGGTAAGACTGGATAGAACAGCGGCGTTTGGTAAGACGAGGTAAGACAGGATAGAACAGCGGCATCTGGTAAGACGAGGTAGGACAGGATAGAACAGCGGCGTCTGGTAAGACGAGGTAAGACTGGATAGAACAGCGGCGTTTGGTAAGACGAGGTAAGACAGGATAGAACAGCGGCATCTGGTAAGACAAGGTAAGACGAGGTAAGACAGGATAGAACAGCGGCGTCTGGTAAGACGAGGTAAGACAGGATAGAACAGCTGCATCTGGTAAGACGAGGTAAGACAGGATAGAACAGCGGCGCCTGGTAAGACGAGGTAAAACAGGATAGAACAGTGGCGTCTGGTAAGAGGAGGTAAGACAGGATAGAACAGCGGCGTCTGGTAAGTCGAGGTAAGACAGGATAGAACAGCGGCATCTGGTAACACGAGGTAAGACAGGATAGAACATCGGTGTCTGGTAAGACGAGGTAAGACAGGATAGAACAGCGGCGTCTGGTAAGACGAGGTAAGACAGGATAGAACAGCGGCGTCTGGTAAGACGAGGTAAGACAGGATAGAACAGCGGCGTCTGGTAAGACAAGGTACAGTGGGGCAAAAAAGTATTTAGTCAGCCACCAATTGTGCAAGTTCTCCCACTTAAAAAGATGAGAGGCCTGTAATTTTCATCATAGGTACACTTCAACTATGACAGACAAAATGAGGAAAAAAATCCAGAAAATAACATTGTAGGATTTTTTATGAATTTATTTGCAAATTATGATGGAAAATAAGTATTTGGTCACCTACAAACAAGCAAGATTTCTGGCTCTCACAGACCTCTGTCCTCCACTCGTTACCTGTATTAATAGCACCTGTTTGAACTTGTTATCAGTATAAAAGACACCTGTCCACAACCTCAAACAGTCACACTCCAAACTCCACTATGGCCAAGACCAAAGAGCTGTCAAAGGACACCAGAAACAAAATTGTAGGCCTGCACCAGGCTGGGAAGACTGAATCTGCAATAGGTAAGCAGCTTGGTTTGAAGAAATCAACTGTGGGAGCAATTATTAGGAAATGGAAGACATACAAGACCACTGATAATCTCCCTCGATCTGGGGCTCCACGCAAGATCTCACCCCGTGGGGTCAAAATGGGGGGAGCTAGTGAATGACATGCAGAGAGCTGGGACCAAAGTAACAAAGCCTACCATCAGTAACACACTACGCCGCCAGGGACTCAAATCCTGCAGTGCCAGACGTGTCCCCCTGCTTAAGCCAGTACATGTCCTGGCCCGTCTGAAGTTTGCTAGAGAGCATTTGGATGATCCAGAAGAAGATTGGGAGAATGTCATATGGTCAGATGAAACCAAAATAGAACTTTTTGGTAAAAACTCAACTCGTCGTGTTTGGAGGACAAAGAATGCTGAGTTGCATCCAAAGAACACCGTACCTACTGTGAAGCATAGGGGTGGAAACATCATGCTTTGGGGCTGTTTTTCTGCAAAGGGACCAGGACGACTGATCCGTGTAAAGGAAAGAATGAATGGGGCCATGTATCATGAGATTTTGAGTGAAAACCTCCTTCAATCAGCAAGGGCATTGAAGATGAAACGTGGCTGGTTCTTTCAGCATGACAATGATCCCAAACACACCGCCCGGGCAACGAAGGAGTGGTTTCGTAAGAATCATTTCAAGGTCCTGGAGTGGCCTAGCCAGTCTCCAGATCTCAACCCCATAGAAAATCTTTGGAGGGAGTTGAAAGTCCGTGTTGCCCAGCAACAGCCCCAAAACATCACTGCTCTAGAGGAGATCTGCATGGAGGAATGGGCCAAAATACCAGCAACAGTGTGTGAAAACCTTGTGAAGACTTACAGAAAACATTTGACCTCTGTCATTGCCAACAAAGGGTATGTAACAAATTATTGAGATAAACTTTTGCTATTGACCAAATACTTATTTTCCACCATAATTTGCAAATAAATTCATTAAAAATTCTACAATGTGATTTTCTGGAATTTTTTGTCTCATTTTGTCTGTCATAGTTGAAGTGTACCTATGATGAAAATTACAGGCCTCTCTCATCTTTTTAAGTGGGAGAACTTGCACAATTGGTGGCTGACTAAATACTTTCTTGCCCTACTGTAAGACAAGGTAAGACAAGGTAAGACAAGGTAAGACGAGGTAAGACAAGGTAAGACGAGGTAAGACAAGGTAAGACGAGGTAAGACGAGGTAAGACAAGGTAAGACGAGGTAAGACAAGGGGCGGCGGACCATAATTCCTCTTGATTCCTGCTTACAATCAAAAATTAAAACAGGAATCACCAGGGATCAATAAAAAAGTGGCCAGATGAAGCAGATGCTAAGCTACAGGACTGTTTTGCTAGCACAGACTGGAATATATTCTGGGACACCTCCGATGACATTGAGGAATACACCACCTCAGCCATTGCCTTCATCAATAAGTGCATCGATGACGTCGTCCCCACAGTAACCATACGTACGTACCCCAACCAGAAGCCATGGATTACAAGCAACTTCCGCACTGAGCTAAAGGCTAGAGCTGCCGCTTTCAAGGAGCGGGACTCTAACCCGGAAGTTTATAAGAAATCCTGCTATGCCCTCCGACAAACCATCAAACAGGCAAAGCACCAACACAGGGCTAAGATCGAATCGTACTACACCGACACTGACACTCGTCAGATGTGGCAGGGCTTGCAAACCATTACAGACTACAAAGGGAAGCAGAGCCAAGAGCAGCCCAGTGACACGAGCCTACCAGACGAGCTAAATGACTTCTATGCTTGCTTTGTGGCAAATAACACTGAAACATGCATGACAGCACAAGCTGTCCCGGAAGACATTGTGATCAAGCTCTCCGCAGCCGATGTGAGTAAGACCTTTAAACAGGTCAACATTCACAAGTACACAGGGCCAGACAAATTACCAGGACGTGTACTGTGAGCATGTGCTGACCAACTACCAAGTGTCTTCACTGACATTTTCAACCTCTCCCTGTCCGAGTCTGTAATACCAACATGTTTAAAGCAAACCGGCATAGTGCCATGCCTGTGCCCAAGAACACTAAGGTAACCTGCCTAATTGACTACTGACCCGTATCATTCACATCTGTTGCCATGAAGTGCTTTGAAAGCATGGTCATGGCTCACATCAACACCATTATCCCAGAAACCCTAGGCCCACTCCAATTTGCATACCGCCCCAACAGATCCACAGATGATGGAATCTATTTTGCATTCCACACTGCCCTTTCACACCTGGACAAAAGGAACACCTATGTGAGAATATTATTAATTGACTACAGCTCAGCGTTCAACACCATAGTACCCTCAAAGCTCATCAATAAGCTGGGACTTAACACATCCCTCTGCAACTGGATCCTGGACTTCCTGACGGGTCACCCCCAGGTGGTAAGGGTAGGTGACAACACATCAACCACGCTGATCCTCAACACAGGGGCCCCTTAGGGGTGCATGCTCAGTCCCCTCCTGTACTCCCTGTTCACTCATGACTGCATGGCCAGGCACGACTCCAACACCATCATTAAGTTTGCCAATAACACAACAGTGGTAGGCCTGATCACCGACAACGACAAGACAGCCTATATGGAGGAGGTCAAAGACCTGGCTGTGTGGTGCCAGGACAACAACCTCTCCCTCAACGTAATCAAGACAAAGGATATGATTGTGGACTACAGGAAAAAGATGACCGAGCACGCCCCCATTCTCGACAGGCTGTAGTGGAGCGGGTTGAGATCTTCAAGTTCCTTGGTGTCCACATCACCAACAAACTAACATGGTCCAAGCACCACAAGACAGTCGTGAAGAGGGTACGACAAAACCTATTCCCCCTCAGGAGACTGAAAAGATTTGGCATGGGTCCTCAGATCCTCAAAAGGTTTTACATCTGCCCCATCGAGAGTTTCCTGACCGGTTGCATCACTGCCTGGTATGGCAACTGCTCGGCCTCCGAACGCAAGGCACTACAGAGGGTATTGCAAATGGGCCAGTATATCACTGGGGCCAAGCTTCCTGCTATCCAGGACCTCTATACCAGGCGGTGTCAGACAAAGACCCATAAAATTGTCAGACTCCAGCCACCCCAGTCATAGACTGTTCTCTCTGCTACCGCACGGCAAGCGGTACCGGCGCGCCCAAACTATTTGCATTGCACCTCCATCTCCCTCCCTTTTACGCCGCGGCTACTCTCTGTTGTTATCATCTATGCATAGTGTTGGGGAATAATCAGAATTGGTTGGTAACGTAGGTAAGATGTTTTATATTCATCATATGTTTGTAAGTTACTTCTCATCAGAATGTTATTTTTGTATAATACTGTGGCGGGGTTGCAGTATCTGTTCTATGTCAAGACTAAGTTGCTTGGGCCGGAGAGAGGGGAGAGGTCAAGTGTTTATCTCTTGGCTCCACAATGTCTGTGTGCCAGTCAGTGTGTCTCTGTGATCTTGTCAAGATAGGATGGATTTGATATATGCCTGTTGATATGGAGGATTGGTTTATGGTTCTGAGTTTGAGAAAAGAACATAGTTTAGGAGACAAAGCTGAACGATAAATTATGCCTATGCTGTCTGGATATGTGTGTCTTTGCTATAAAGAATCTCAGTAACAATGTGTGAGGGACTCTCAGAGAATTCATTGATAGACACTGAATTGATCTGAGAGTCACAGGGTTGTGATAGAGCTCATATAATTAAAGATGGACTTTGTGATAACCAACTCTGACTTGTGTGTGTGGTTTGCTCTCATGATTTGGTAAATAGAGGAAATTTCCATGACAATAGTCACTTTAATAACTCTACCTACATGTACATATTACCTCAACAGGTGCCCCCGCACATTGACTCTGTACCGGTACCTCCTGTATATAGTCTAGCTATTGTTACTTTACTGCTGCTCTTTAATCACTTGTTACTTTTATTTCTGATTGTTATGCATATTTTTTTAACCTGCATTGTTGGTTAGGGGCTCTTTAAGTAAGCATTTCACTGTAAGGTCTACTACACCTGTTGTATTCAGCACATGTGACTAATGCAATTTGATTTGATTATATACATAGGGCAAAGCATCCCGAGTCTCTGAGGTGCAGGGTTGAGTACCGGGTGGTAGCTGGCTGGTAGCAGGGTCCTGGGATGAGGCAGGCTAGTGGTGACTGTTGAGTCCAGAGAGGGTTTTCAGGCTCTTCCAGGCATCCCTCAGAATAGTGTGTCCTGGTTTATAACATACTTTTTGTAGGCCTACCCGAGGGGACAGGCTCTGAGTGGGGAATATGTAGGCCTACCTGAGGGGACAGGACAGGCTCTGAGTGGGGAAGACGTAGGCCTACCTGAGGGGACAGGCTCTGAGTGGGGAAGACGTTGGCCTACTTGAGGGGACAGGCCAGGCTCTGAGTGGAGAAGACGTAGGCGTACCTGAGGGGCCAGGCTCTGAGTGGGGAAGACGTAGGCCTACCTGAGGGGCCAGGCTCTGAGTGGGGAAGACGTAGGCCTACCTGAGGGGCCAGGCTCTGAGTGGGGAAGACGTAGGCCTACCTGAGGGGCCAGGCTCTGAGGGGGGAATATGTAGGCCTACCTGAGGGGACAGGCTCTGAGTGGGGAAGACGTAGGCCTACTTGAGGGGACAGGCCAGGCTCTGAGTGGAGAAGACGTAGGCGTACCTGAGGGGACAGGCCAGGCTCTGAGTGGGGAAGACGTAGGCCTACCTGAGGGGCCAGGCTCTGAGGGGGAATACGTAGGCCTACCTGAGGGGACAGGCTCTGAGGGGGGAATATGTAGGCCTACCTGAGGGGACAGGCTCTGAGGGGGGAATATGTAGACCTACCTGAGGGGCCAGGCTCTGAGTGGGGAAGACGTAGGCCTACCTGAGGGGACAGGCTCTGAGTGGGGAATATGTAGGCCTACCTGAGGGGCCAGGCTCTGAGTGGGGAATATGTAGGCCTACCTGAGGGGCCAGGCTCTGAGTGGGGAAGACGTAGGCCTACCTGAGGGGACAGGCTCTGAGGGGGGAATATGTAGGCCTACCTGAGGGGACAGGCTCTGAGTGGGGAAGACGTAGGCCTACCTGAGGGGACAGGCTCTGAGGGGGGAATATGTAGGCCTACCTGAGGGGACAGGCTCTGAGGGGGGAATATGTAGGCCTACCTGAGGGGACAGGCCAGGCTCTGAGTGGGGAAGACGTAGGCCTACCTGAGGGGACAGGCTCTGAGTGGGGAAGACGTAGGCCTACCTGAGGGGACAGGCCAGGCTCTGAGTGGGGAAGACGTAGGCGTACCTGAGGGGACAGGCTCTGAGTGGGGAATATGTAGGCCTACCTGAGGGGCCAGGCTCTGAGTGGGGAATATGTAGGCCTACCTGAGGGGACAGGCTCTGAGTGGGGAATATGTAGGCCTACCTGAGGGGACAGGCTCTGAGTGGGGAAGACGTAGGCCTACCTGAGGGGACAGGCTCTGAGGGGGGAGTATGTAGGCCTACCTGAGGGGACAGGCCAGGCTCTGAGTGGGGAATATGTAGGCCTACCTGAGGGGACAGGCTCTGAGGGGGGAATATGTAGGCCTACCTGAGGGGACAGGCTCTGAGGGGGGAATATGTAGGCCTACCTGAGGGGACAGGCTCTGAGGGGGGAATATGTAGGCCTACCTGAGGGGACAGGCTCTGAGTGGGGAAGACGTAGGCCTACCTGAGGGGACAGGCTCTGAGTGGGGAAGACGTAGGCCTACCCGAGGGGCCAGGCTCTGAGTGGGGAATATGTAGGCCTACCTGAGGGGACAGGCTCTGAGTGGGGAATATGTAGGCCTACCTGAGGGGACAGGCTCTGAGGGGGGAATACGTAGGCCTACCTGAGGGGACAGGCTCTGAGGGGGGAAGACGTAGGCCTACCTGAGGGGACAGGCTCTGAGTGGGGAATATGTAGGCCTACCTGAGGGGCCAGGCTCTGAGTGGGGAAGACGTAGGCCTACCTGAGGGGACAGGCTCTGAGTGGGGCATATGTAGGCCTACCTGAGGGAACAGGCCAGGCTCTGAGTGGGGAAGACGTAGGCCTACCTGAGGGGCCAGGCTCTGAGTGGGGAAGACGTAGGCCTACCTGAGGGGACAGGCTCTGAGGGGGGAATATGTAGGCCTACCTGAGGGGCCAGGCTCTGAGGGGGGAATATGTAGGCCTACCTGAGGGGCCAGGCTCTGAGGGGGGAATATGTAGGCCTACCTGAGGGGACAGGCCAGGCTCTGAGGGGGGAAGACGTAGGCCTACCTGAGGGGACAGGCTCTGAGTGGGGAAGACGTAGGCCTACCTGAGGGGACAGGCTCTGAGGGGGGAATATGTAGGCCTACCTGAGGGGACAGGCCAGGCTCTGAGTGGGGAATATGTAGGCCTACCTGAGGGGACAGGCTCTGAGGGGGGAATATGTAGGCCTACCTGAGGGGACAGGCTCTGAGGGGGGAATATGTAGGCCTACCTGAGGGGCCAGGCTCTGAGTGGGGAAGACGTAGGCCTACCTGAGGGGACAGGCTCTGAGTGGGGAAGACGTAGGCCTACCTGAGGGGACAGGCTCTGAGTGGGGAAGACGTAGGCCTACCTGAGGGGACAGGCTCTGAGTGGGGAATATGTAGGCCTACCTGAGGGGCCAGGCTCTGAGTGGAGAATATGTAGGCCTACCTGAGGGGCCAGGCTCTGAGTGGGGAAGACGTAGGCCTACCTGAGGGGACAGGCCAGGCTCTGAGTGGGGAAGACTAACTGTCATCGTTGCATGAAGAAGGTGATGACAAAAGCACAGCGTGGTACGTGGTCATGTTTGTTTATTGACACTATTTACAAAAACAAGCGCCGGACAGACTCTGGCAGTGCCGGACAGGCGGGGGAGACTCTGGCAGTGCCGGACAGGCGGGGGACACTCTGGCAGTGCCGGACAGGCGGGGGACACTCTGGCAGTGCCGGACAGGCGGGGGACACTCTGGCAGTGCCGGACAGGCGGGGGACACTCTGGCAGTGCCGGACAGGCGGGGGACACTCTGGCAGTGCCGGACAGGCGGGGGACACTCTGGCAGTGCCGGACAGGCGGGGGACACTCTGGCAGTGCCGGACAGGCGGGGGACACTCTGGCAGTGCCGGACAGGCGGGGGACACTCTGGCAGTGCCGGACAGGCGGGGGACACTCTGGCAGTGCCGGACACACTGGGCCGTGGAGGCGTACTGGCGGTCTCGAGCGCAGAGCTGGCCCCACCTGTTCTGGCTGGATGCCAGCTTCCACCCGTCAAATGCGGGACGCTGGCACCGAGCACACCAACCTATGAATGCTCGGCCGAGACACAGTGCGCATCACCCCATAGCACGAGGCCTGACCAATCCCATGCTCGCCACGGTAAGCACGGGGATTGGGCTCAGGTCTCCAACCTGACTGCCACCCCCAAATCTTTTGGGGCTGCCTCTCGGGCTTCCTTCCCAGCCGTGTTCGTGTTGCAAATTCCAGTCGCCGGTATCCCTCCTCACACTGTTCCAGAGACTCCCAGGCGGGCTCCGGCACTCTCCCTGGGTCGACCAACCACCTTTCTACCTCCTCCCAGGTTGTCTCATAGTCCAAATAGCGCTGCTCACCTGTCCAGGAGTCCCTTTCACCACGCTGCTTGGTCCTTTGGTGGTGGCTAGTTCTGTACCGGCTGTTAGTGGAAGAAGGTGAGGACCAAAGCACAGCGTGTATGTGTTCATGTTTGTTTATTGACACTGACCACTAAAGACGAAAATAACAACGGTCATAACCAAAACAGTCCTGAAAGGTGAAAAACACTAAACCGAAATCAACTACCCACAAAACCCATGTGGGAAAAAGCTACCTAAGTATGGTTCTCAATCAGAGACAACGATAGACAGCTGCCTCTGATTGAGAACCACACCCGCCAAACAACAAAGAAATACAAAACATAGAAAATGAACATAGAATGCCCACCCTAGTCACACCCTGGCCTAACCAAAATAGAGAATAAAAGCTTCTCTATGGCCAGGGCGTGACAAAGACGTAGGCCTACCTGTCGGGTAGGCTCTGAGTGGGGAAGACGTAGGCCTACCCGAGGGGACAGGCCAGGCTCTGAGTGTGGAATAAGTTTGGCAGCACAATAGACTAGAGTCAACTTTAGAAAGCAATAGAGTTTAGAATCTAGCACAATATAGTTTAGAAAGCAATGGAGTTTAGAATCTAGTACAATCGAGTTTAGAATCTAGTACAATATAGTGTAGAAAGCAATGGAGTTTAGAATCTAGTACAATAGAGTTTAGAATCTAGTACAATATAGTGTAGAAAGCAATGGAGTTTAGAATCTAGTACAATAGAGTTTAGAAAGCAATGGAGTTTAGAATCTAGTACAATATAGTGTAGAAAGCAATAGAGTTTAGAATCTAGCACAATATAGTTTAGAAAGCAATGGAGTTTAGAATCAAGTACAATATAGAGTAGAAAGCAATATAGTTTAGAATCTAGTACAATAGTTTAGAATCTAGTACAATATAGTTTAGAAAGCAATGGAGTTTAGAATCAAGTACAATATAGAGTAGAAAGCAATATAGTTTAGAATCTAGTACAATAGTTTAGAATCTAGTACAATATAGTTTAGAAAGCAATATAGTTTAGAATCTAGTACACTATAGTTTAGAATCTAGTACAATATAGTTTAGAAAGCAATATAGTTTAGAATCTAGTACAAGAGAGTTTAGAATCTAGTACAATATAGTTTATAATTCAGTACTATATAGTTTAGAATCTAGTACATATAGTTTAGAATCTAGTACAATATAGTGTAGAATTCAAGACTGAGACCAGAATGCAGCCTGCATCTACGGGAGGCTCAGAATATCAGAGCAAAATAGTGTGTACCGGGTATGCATGTGGCATTTCCATTGTAGAATGTGTACAGTGTGGTGCCTGCCTCTGTGTGTATTATTCATGAATGAATAACAAATAAAACCAGATCAAAGAGGTGGGACACACACAAAAAATCGCCAGTAGATATTAAGAGATTTCTGTACGCACTATATTCTAAGCTTATGGGAACGCTCAAAAGGTTTTGGCCAATCGGAAAGCCAGAATTTCCTGACTCATCAACCAATAGGATAGCAGATACGATTTGCGCTTGATGCGCCATTTTAGCGCGTCTCCAGCCATCCGGTATGATGGCGACTTTGCTTTGTCTCCAGTGAACAGGGTTGCATCAATAGTCGAAATATATTTTTCTTCTCTCTAAAATTAACAGTGTTTTTATCTCCGGGACGACGTGCCAAGAACTACACGTGTCTCAGTCGTTCAAGAAATGACTACAGAGTACAGAAGGTATGCGTAATATTCGGCTTTTTTTCCTAAAAAGCAGTTCCTGATGTTGGCGGCTTTGCATTGAAACACTGTGCTAGGCTAGTTAGCTGTCTAGCTATGTAACGGTGTTACGCAGCGGAGCCGGTACGTTTTCTCCAACGCAGCAATGTAGTTAGCTTACAGTATGAAAAACTGAGGTATTTTATAAGCTATCTATCTATATATCGAACTATCCACTATTAGTGAGTATTTTCGAAATGGTAAATGTTGCATCACAAAACAATTGTGCGCGTACAATTCCACCTGTGTTGTCTTGAAATGCATCAGCTAGTCGCAGTTGACTTGCTAACTAGCATGCTAACTAATGTGAAATGTTACATTTCATTCTAGGGGGGAGGGGGATAAACGGATGCATGCATTTCGGTGCATGCCTCTGAATGCACTGGACCATGCCTGCACTGGGATTGCAGGGTTGCCCGGGGAACATATTCTCTGAAATCTTGACATGCTGCAGTGATGTCTGTTTTGTTTGATCTCATAACTTTGTCTGGTTGACTTAGCTATTTAGCCATCTTGTATGTGCACTAACCCGTTTTCTAGTTAGTTAGCCTTTGATGGGATGAGGCCCGCGTTTTTGTAGACCGTTTCTCTCCCAGTTGGCCTTCATGTACATGCCAGAGAGCCTCCCTGGAAGCGCACACGGCAGACAGGAAACCGATACATTAGAGAGATGAGCAACAGAACCGCTTCACGCCTATAACGACGCAAAATGGCAATGAATTATCCGAGTTAGCTAAATGCTAACTAGAGCTAGCGCTCTGGTCTTTTTTTCTCTTTACAACGAGCTGTTGTAAATGAATTTTACTAAGTTAAGTAGCGATCTAGCAAGCTAACGTTTGTTAGGTTATATATAATATGAATAGTAAAAAAACGGACCGTAATGTTTGGTTGCTAGCTAACCATGTAACTAGCCTCTTCCTTCCGCGGGAGGCTGAAATGATTTGGCATGGGCCCTCAGATCCTCAAGTTATACAGCTGCACCATCTTGACTGGCTGCATCACTGCTTGGTATGGAAACTGTTTGGGAAGACGCTACAGAGTGTGGTGCTTCACTGGGGCTGTGCTCCCTGCCATCTAAGACCTGTATACCAGGCAGTGTCAGAGGAAGGCCCTAAAAAGGGCCAGACTCCGGCCACCCTAGTAATAGACTGTCCTCTCTGCTACCGCACGGCAAACCGTTACCGATGCACCAAGTCTGGAACCAACAGGAACCTGAACAGCTTCAACCCCCAAAAGCCATAAAACTGCTAAATAGTTAAACAAATAGCTACCCAGACTATCTGCATTGACCCTTTTTGTACTAACGTTTTACTCATCACAAATGCTACTTTTACTGTTTGTCACTTTAATCCTAGTTATTTGTACATGCAGCGCTTTCCGAAAGCATTCAGACCCCTCCACTGTTTCCACATTGTTACGTTACAGCCTTATTCTAAAATGGATTCAATTGTTTTTTTCTTCATCAATCTACACACAATACCCCATAATGACATCACAATACCCAATGACATCACAATACCCTATGACATCACAATACCCCATAATGACATCACAATACCCTATGACATCACAATACCCCATAATGACATCACAATACCCTATGACATCACAATACCCCATAATGATAAAGGAAAAACAGGTTTTCAGAGATGTTAGCAAATGTATTAAAAAAAACAACTGACATTTACATAATTATTCAGACCCTTTACTCAGTACTTTGTAATAGCACCTTTGGCAGCGATTACAGACCTCAAGTCTTCTTGGGTATGACACTACAAGCTTGGCTCATCTGTATTTGCGGAGTTTCTCCCGTTCCTCTCAAGCTCTGTCAGGATGGATGGGGAGCGTCACTGCACAGCTATTTTCAGGTCTCCAGAGATGTTAGACCAGGTTCAAGCCCGGGCTCTGACTGGGCCACTCAAGGACATTCGGAGACTTGTCCCAAAGCCACTCCTGCGTTGTCTTGGCTGTGTGTTTAGGGTCATTGTCCTATTGGAAGGTGAACCTTCGCCCCAGTCTGAGGTCCTGAGTGCTCTGGAGCAGGTTTTCATCAAGGATCGCTCTTTACTTTGTTCTGTTCATAATTTCCTCGGTCCTGACTAGTCTCCCAGTCCCTGCTGCTGAAAAACATCCCCACGACATGATGCTGCTACCACCATGCTTCACCGTGGTGATGGTGCCAGGTTTCCTCCAGAAGTGACACTTGGCATTCAGGCCAAAGGGTTCAATCTTGATTTCATCAGACCAGAGCGTCATGTTTCTCATGGTCTGAGAGTCCTTTAGGTGCCTTTTTGGCAAACTCGAAGAGGGCTGTCATGTGCCTTTGTCTGAGGAGTTGGTTCCTTCTGGCCATTCTACCATAAAGGCTTGATTGGTGGTGGTGCTGCAGAGATGGTTGTCCTTCGGGCAGATTCTCCCATCTCCACAGAGAATCTCTGGAGCTCTGTCAGTTACCATTGGGTTCTAGGTCGCCTCCCTGACCAAGGCACATCTCCTCCGATTGATCAGTTTGGCCGGGTGTCCAGCTCTAGGAAGAGTCTTGGTGATTCCATTTATTGACGGAGGCCACTGTGTTCTTGGGACCTTAAATGCTACAGAAATGTTTTGGTACCCTTCCCCAGATTTGTACCTCAACGCAATCCTGTCTCTGAGCTTTGACCTTTTGGCTTGGATTTAGACAGGTGTGTGTGTGCCTTTTCCAAATCATGTCCAATCAATGGAATTTATCACAGGTGGACTCCAAGTTGTAGAAACATCTCAAGGATGATCAATGGAAACAGGATGCACCTGAGCTCAATTTCAAGTCTCATAGCAAAGGGACTGAATAATTAAGCAAAGGTATTTCAGTTTTTTTAATATCTGAACCTGTTTTTGCTTTGTCATTATGGGGTATTCTGTGTAGATGAGGGGGGGAAAGCATGCTTGTTCAATGAACCATAAACAATTAATGAACGTGCACACGTGGAATGGTCGTTACGGTAGGCAATTAAGGTCACAGTTATGAAAACTTAGGACACTGAAGAGGCCTTTCTACTGACTCTGAAAAACACCAAAAGAAAGATGCCCAGGGTCCCTGCTCATCTGTGTGAACCTGCCTTAGGCATGCTGCAAGGAGGCATGAAGACTGCAGATGTGGCCAGGGCAATAACTTGCAATGTCCGTACTGTGAGACGCCTAAGACAGTGCTAAAGGGAGACAGGATGGACAGCTGATTGTCCTCGCAGTGACAGACCACGTGTACCGCTCCTGTGCAGGTGTTGTCACATCAGAACATCACACCTGTGGGACCGGTACAGAATGGCAACAACAACTGCCCGAGTTACACCAGGAACGCACAAATCCCTCCATCAGTGCTCAGACTGTCCTCAATATGCTGAGAGAGGCTGGACTAAGGGCTTGTAGGCCTGTTGTAAGGCAGGTCCTCACCAGACATCACCGGCAACTACATCGCCTATGGGCACAAACCCACCGTCGCTGGAGCAGACAGGACTGGCGAAAAGTGCTCTTCACTGACGAGTCGCGGTTGTGTCTCACCAGGGGTGATGGTGGGATTCGCATTTATCGTCGAAGGAATGAGCGTTACACCGAGGCCTGTACTATGGAGCGGGATTGATTTGGAGGTGGAGGGTCTGTCATGGTCTGGGGCGGTGTGTCACGGCATCATCGGACTGAGCTTGTTGTCATTGCAGGTAATCTCAATAAGGTGTGTTACAGGGAAGACATCCTCCTCCCTCATGTGGTACCCTTCCTGCAGGCCCATCCTGACATGACCCTCCACCAGCCATACTGCTCGTTCTGTGTGTGATTTCCTGCAAGACAGGAATGTCAGTGTTCTGCCATGGCCAGTGAAGAGCCTTGGTCTCAATCCCATTGAGCACGTCTGGGACCTGTTGGATCGGAGGGTGAGGGCTAGGAACGGTGGGTTAACTGACTTGTTCAGGAGCAGAGCAACAGATTTTCACCGTGTCAGCTCGGGGAATCCAATCTTGCAACCTTACAGTTAACTAGTCCTTGTGCACTCCACAAGGAGTTACGCGAATACAGCACTTTTACTTTCTTCTCCAACACTGTTTTTGCATTATTTAAATCAAACTGAACATTTTTCATTATTTACTTGAGGCTAAATTTATTTTATTGATGTATTATATTAAGTGTTTATTCATTATTGTTGTAATTGTCATTATTACAAATACATTTCTTTTTAAATCGGCTTCTTTGGTCCTTCAATAATTGGTATCGGCGCTGAACAATCATAATCGGTCGACCTCTATTCTAGACACCCATTCCAAATGGGAACTACAAATGTGGCTCATGCGCACAGGGCAATAGCACTATTAAACAGCCTTCAGATGCCCACATACAGGTTGAAAAGTCCCTGTTAGATTACTACCTTGGTCTTTGTGATAACTCTATCTCATCACCTGTTCATGTGGAAAAGCCAACGTAGGACAAACGAAAAGACAACTAAAACAACGCATAGCGGAACACCGCAGCTCAATCAGGTGTAAGAACATTGACCATCCAATAGCAGCTCACTTCGTTGAATCTAACCATCCTATCACCTCCCTCAAACACACCGGCATGGAGCATGTTGCTCCACCAAGTAGAGGAGGTGACATCGAGATCCTACAACTACAAAGGGAGTCTTACTGGATATCCTGTCTAAAAAAACATTGACCCCTAGTGGTCTGAATATTGACTGATCTCAGGCCCTTCTTATGAACAAGTAAATAAATAAATATAAATGGATATTCTTTCTACAGTTTATCAGCGTACAGCAAATATGTTTCCCCTGTTGATGATGCTTCTTATGGTTTAACCAAAGGATGTAATGAAATGGGAAACAGTGAAAGTCAAAGAATGTATGTTGATGCTAATATTATGTAAAATTATTAAATGATGTTTCCATATGACAACAATAGTCTAATATATTTAATATGCCATAAACTTATTTTTCAATCCATTCTAATTAACTTAATCATTATGACACACCCCTCGCTATTGTCATTGGTTGCACTAATTGGACTGTTTGTCGACATGTCATGAATACTTGAACCAGGTTATCACCCTGAAGAAGGCACAGTGATGCCGAAACGGTGGTGATTTACCCAATAAATGACTGGGAGCTAATATGTATAATTTCAGACCTAATAATGGCTTGTTGTTGGCAGGTAAAATGAGTAAGGCCTCAGCTGAATCTACAGACCAAGTGATGGAGGAGGAAGTAGGTCAGCTTCCGATTACAGACCAGATGGAGGAGGACGAGGAGGAGGAGGTAGGTCAACATCAGATGGTCTTTATGTACCCTGCTTACTTTTTCAAATGTATCCACCTGGGCACAAACATTGTTGTACCAAAAACAGTAGTGCACTAGATGGGGAATTGGGTGCCATTTGGTGAACAGCCGGACTGTAGCTTCTGTGGCAGACAACAGGACACTACGATCACTCTGGGGCTATTCTCATGCTTTTTCCTCTTGGATGTTTTTTAATAGACTGTCATGACTGTTTATTCCTCAGGCTGGGAGCTCAACAGAGACTGAGAGACCCTCCTCTTCTCACACCAAGAGGAAGCCTTCTGTTGCAGCCAAGCAAGTTGGAGGGAATGAGTCAGACACCTCGGACGAGAGTGGACAGGACGATGGCGCCTCAGATGGTAAGGTCTACCACTAGATCTGGGGCCAGCACGGGTTTTTAGTGCTTCTTAATATCATTGTGGAGCCAAAAGGTGCATTTCCACACTTTGTGGATAATTATGTGTTTGTTGGTCTGTTCTGAGTTGATGTTCAAGGGTAAGTAGTTTAGTATAGGGAATAGGGCACCATAGGGCTCTGGCTCTGGTCTAAAGTAGTGCACTATATAGGTCTGTACCACCCAGCCACCTGTTGTTTCTGTTTGTTAGACTTTCATTTCTGTCTTCCTATAGAAAGGGGGGGGTGTTTCTCTGGTTGTGGGAGGAGCATAATGTCTACTTCCACCATTTATCTCATCTGACCCTCATTCAGTGCCCTTCCCTTTTTCCACATTTTTACGTTACAGCCTTATTCTAAAACTGATTAAATTGTTTTCCCCCTCATCAATCTACACACAATACCCCACAATGACATCACAATACCCCACAATGACATCACAATACCCCACAATGACATCACAATGACATCACACTACCCCAGTATGACATCACAATACCCCATAATGACAAAGCAAAAACGTTTATTTAGATCTGTTTTCAAATGTCTTATGTTTTTTATTTATCTTATCTCTGTATTCAAATCCTTTGCTATGAGACTCGAAATTGAGTTCAGGTGGATCCTGTTTCCATTGATCATCCTTGAGATGTTTCTACAACTTGATTGGAGTCCACCTTTTGGTAAATTCAATTGATTGGACATGATATGGAAAGGCAACACACCTGTCTATATGGTCCCACAGTTGACAGTGTATGTCAGAGCAAAAACGAAACCACGAGGTCAAAGGAATTGTCCGTATGGCTCCGAGTTCCAGAGTTCCTCTGTGGAGATGGGAGAACCTTCCAGAAGGACAACCATCTCTGCAGCACTCCACCAATCAGGCCTTTATGGTAGAGTGGCCAGACGGAAGCCACTCCTCAGTAAAGGTACATGACAGCCCGCTTGGAGTTTGCCAAAAGGCACCTAAAGGACTCAGACCATGAGAAATAAGAATCTCTTGTCTAATGAAACCAAGATTGGCATTCAGGTCAAAGAGTTCAATCTTCATGTCTGGAGGAAACCTGACCTCATTCCTATGGTGAAGCATGTTGGTGGCAGCATCATGCTCTGGGACTGGGAAACTAGTCAGGATCGAGGGAAAGATGAATAGAGCAAGGTACAGAGCGATCCTTAATAAAAATCTGCTCCAGAGCGCTCAGGACCCCCGAGTGGTGCGAAGGTTGACCTTTCAACAGGACAATGACCCTAAGCACACAGCCAAGACAACGCAGGAGTGGCTTCAGGACAAGTCTCTGAATGTCCTTGAGTGGCCCAGTCAGAGCCCGGGCTTGAACCTGATCTCTGGAGAGACCTGAAAATAGCTGTGCAGCAACACTCCCCATCCAACCTGACAGAGCTTGAGAGGATCTGCAGAGAAGAATGGGAGAAACTCCCCAAATACAGGTGTGATTAGCTTGTAGCGTCATACCCAAGAAGACTGGAGGCTGTAATCGCTGCCAAAGGTGCTTCAACATAGTGCTGCGTAACGAGTCTGAATACTTATGGAAATGTGACATTTCAGGTTTTAATCTTAAATACGTTTGCAATAATGTCTAATCTGCTTTGTAATTATGGGGTAGTGTGTGTAGATTGAGGAGGGAAAAACAATGTAATCCATTTTAGAATAAGGCTGTAACGTAACAATGTGGAAAAAGTCACGGGGTCTGAATACCTCCCGAAATGCACTGTATATTATGAGGACATTTAGTAAGTTTTTTTTTTTTCTGGGAGTATGAAGCTCCCTCGTTAGGTTCCCCTAGACCACATTACTGTTCTCCAGCCGAAAGCATGCTGACACCCTACTTTCCTGTCCTCTCCTTCAGGGATGTTGGTTGTGCGGCCTCCTGCTGGGACTGACAAGGAGGACAAGAGCAGAGGAGCCATGAAGCTCCGAGTGGACCTCTCACGGAGAAAGACAGGTTAGTCTCCTCACTATATACCACACTGCTACCAACCAGGGGATAGTCGGAGAAGCCCCCAAGGTTTTGACCAGAGGGTGTTCCTACAGCCTAATAATCACAACTACTGCCAGTTTAATGAAATCAAACCTTTTGGGATTGATATTTGTGTCTATTAGGGATCCCCATTAACTGCTCTTCCTGGGGTCCAAACACATTAAGGCAGTTAGATCACCTAAAACAGCAGACTCGCGCGTCACCTAAAACAGCAGACTCGCGCGTCACCTAAAACAGCAGACTCGCGCGTCACCTAAAACAGCAGACTCGCGCGTCACCTAAAACAGCAGACTCGCGCGTCACCTAAAACAGCATATGTCACCTAAAGCGACAGAAATAACAGTACATGGTTGCATCACTGCCTGGTATGGCAACTGCTCGGCTTCCAACCACAGAGCACTACAGAGCTACACTAGCTCCCCAGACTACTTGCAGTGCCTTGTTGGTAAGGGCTCATTAGCATTTCATTGTTTGTCTAAACCTTTTTATGACGCATGTGACAAATACTATTTTATTTGAAGTTTCTAGCTAGTGTCCAGGGTTACTAGTTTCCCAAGTTAAATTTATTTTTAAAGTAAAAAAAAAAAAAAACAGTTGGAAGCCCCATTTTTGTTAAACCGTTGGCCTACCTAATCCGGCTAATTTTAGGTCCCTTGTCCAAATGTAATTTTTTAAGTTCCACTCAAACTGATGGGCTGTGTCATTGCTGAGTAACGTTGCCAGTCTCCTTATTGGGGAGTACACTACTGAATACAGTTAATTTATATTCTAGCCTGGCTGTTAGTGAGTTTCGTTTCTAACAGTGAGGGTTTTTATCTAGATTTCGATCCCAAATGGCACCATTTTCCCTTTACAGTGCACTACATTTGACTCCTTAATTAAAGGTTAAAAAATAATACATGCAGAATAGGGTGGCATTTGGTACAGATCTTCAGAATGAAACGGACTCCTCATGTTAATCTGTAATGTTCTTACATGATGTCATCCTGTACAACGTGAATGAAACACACGTATGTTAAAGGTAATTATGATGCAACTAGAGGTCGACCGATTCATCGAAATGGCCGAATTAATCAGGGCTGATTTCAAGTTCTCATAACAAATCGGAAATCGGTATTTTTGCACACCGATTTGGCCGAATAATTAAAAATATATATTTTATTTAACTAGGCAAGTCAGTTAAGAACACATTCTTATTTTCAATTACTTCCTAGGAACGGTGGGTTAACTGCCTTGTTCAGGGGCAGAACGACAGATTTTTTACCTTGTCAGCTCAGGGATTCCATCTTGCAACCTTACAGTTAACTCTAACCACCTGCCTCTTGTTGCACTCCACAAGGAGACTGCCTGTTACGCGAATGCAGTTAAAATGCCTAATTTGCCAGAATTTTACGTAATTATGACATAACATTGAAGGTTGTGCAACACAGGAATATTTAGACTGAAAGTATTTCACTGAAAGAATAAACGTCTTGTTTTCGAGATGATAGTTTCAGGATTCGACCATATTAATGACCTAAGGCTCGTATTTCTGTGTGTTATTATGTTATAATTAAGTCTATTATTTGATAGATCAGTCTGACTGAGCGATGGTAGGCACCAGCAGGCCCATAAGCATTCATTCAAACACCACTTTGCTTCAAGCATTGCGCTGTTTAGGACTTCAAGCCTATCAACTCCCGAGATTAGGCTGGTGTAACGGCTAGCTAGTTAGCGGGGTGCGTGCTAATAGCCTTTCAAACGTCACTCGCTCTGAGCTTTGGGGTAGTTGTTCCCCTTGCTCTGCATGGGTAACGCTGCTTCGAGGGTGGCTGTTGTCGTTGTGTTGCTGGTTCGAGCCCAGGTAGGAGCGAGGAGAGGGACGGAAGCTACACTGTTACACTGGCAATACTGAAGTGCGTATAAGAACCATAGTCAAAGGTTAATGAAATACGAAGGAAACTCACTCTACATCCTTAGATGAAGTTGTTTACAGGAAACTCACTCTACATCCGTAGATGAAGTTGCGTGGAAAAAGGAATTGGGTGGTGAAATAATTTTCTGTCATGGACAAGGGAACTCAAAGGGTGTGATGATATTAATTAACAGAAATGTTGATCTGAAAATGCAAATAGTCAGGAATTATATAATATAATAGTGTAGAATGATATAATATTATAGTGTAGAATGATATAATATAATAGTGTAGAATGATATAATATAATAGTGTAGAATGATATAATATAATAGTCTAGAATGATATAATATAATAGTGTAGAATGATATAATATAATAGTGTAGAATGATATAATATAATAGTGTAGAATGATATAATATAATAGTGTAGAATGATATAATATAATAGTGTAGAATGATATAATATAATAGTGTAGAATTATAGAATATAATAGTGTAGAATGATATAGTGTAGAATGATATAATATAATAGTGTAGAATGATATAATATAATAGTGTAGAATGATATAATATAATAGTGTAGAATGATATAATATAATAGTGTAGAATGATATAATATAATAGTGTAGAATGATATAATATAATAGTGTAGAATGATATAATATAATAGTGTAGAATGATATAATATTATAGTGTAGAATGATATAATATTATAGTGTAGAATGATATAATATAATAGTGTAGAATGATATAATATAATAGTGTAGAATGATATAATATAATAGTGTAGAATTATATAGTATAATAGTGTAGAATGATATAATATAATAGTGTAGAATGATATAATATAATAGTGTAGAATGATATAATATAATAGTGTAGAATTATATAGTATAATAGTGTAGAATTATATAGTATAATAGTGTAGAATTATATAGTATAATAGTGTAGAATGATATAATATAATAGTGTAGAATTATATAGTATAATAGTGTAGAATTATATAGTATAATAGTGTAGAATGATTCACCAGGAAGGTGGATCCTTTTGAAGATGAAAGTGGATGAAAAAGAGATGTGGCTCATTAATCTATATGGTCCAAATCAGGATGATCCACACTTCTTCGAAAATATTTATACATTTAATCAAAGTTTGCTGGAGGACAACTTAGTTAAAAATAAGACAAAATCATTTATAACTGAATTCTTCCAGTATAATATAGGTTCAGCAAATCCCCTTATTGTTTGGGATACCTTTTAAATGTACCTTCAGGGGTCATTCAATTCAAAATTCATCAGTTTCAGCAGTTTCTGGCTAAAGAGACAAGACTAACAAGGGAAATCCATGAACTAATAGTACAGGTAGATAGTAATAAAAACAATACTATAGAGATACAAAATAAGTTAGAGGAAAAACACAAAGAACTTGAGGAACTTATTCAAGAACGATCTAATGTAATCTCTTACAAAAATAAAGCAAACTGGATGGAATATGGAGAAAAATGCAAAATTCTTCCTGAATCTCCAATTCTACAATACAGGAACGCTAACAAAAATGATTTGCAGAAACTCGTTACTGAATAGGGAGTCATCTATGATTCTCTGATATTTTAAGAGGAAGCTAATTATTTTAGGCAGATGTTCTCTCTTCCGTTTCATCCTTTCCCACTGACTGAAGATTACGTTAAGAAATTCTTTCCAAATAATATAAAAATGGAATATGAACAAATGTACAGAAAGATCAGTGTGAAGGCCAAATTACAGAGGAATAACTTTTTGAGGGTCTTAAATCCTTTCAGTCTGGAAAAACCCCAGGGCTTGATGGCATACCTGTAGAGGTATATCAAGTCATTTTTGATATACTTAAAGCTCTATTGTTAGATTAGTCAAGATGGCGTAGCAGTCAGATATTCTAAAAGCTCCGGTTGATTACAAGATGGCGTAGCAGTCAGACCTCTGTCTTCGTCTTGTCGTGTCCCGTGTATATCTTCTTTCTTTGTATTTATTTAAACAATTTCATTTTTAACCTCTGTTTCAACATACTCTCCTGCAACCCGCCTCACCCAATGTGGTATGGATCTGGCATTTTCTATACTTTAGACCCGGAACCCCCAACAGAAACTAGCCCGCTAACTAGCTGCTAGCTAGTAACCAGTTAGACACTGCTAGCGGTCATCAGTGAATGCCCACCTGCTAGCCGTGGCCCGCTAGCTGTCTAGAACATATCGGACTGTTAGCTGAAGAGGCCCATCGGACAAATTCTTTAGACACTATACCTAGCTAGTAGTCAGCTAGAGGCCATCAGCTAACCTTTAGCCCAGACAATCCTTGCCTGTCTACACGATGCAAATCGGACTCATTTTTCTCCATATCCGGATTCCTACCCCAAGCTCTGAACCTTTTCACCTGGATCATCGTAGCTAGCTAGCTGCTATCTGAGTGGCCACTCCTGGCTAACGTACGTCTCTGTCCCGACGCAAGAACCAATTAGCATGGAACTAGCCTTTGCTAGGCCCATCTCCCGGCTAGCCGAAAAAGTCCATCAGCCACTCCTTGGGCTACAATACCTATTTTGCCAATTGGCCTGGACCCCTTTTACTGCCGACACGGAGCCTCGCAGGTCCATCACGACTGGACTACCGACGTAATCTGCCCGAGGGTTTTTTTCCCAACGGACTCCTCCGTCGCGGCGACCCCTGAATGCTCGCCATGGCCTGCTTGCTGTCTAGAGCATATCGGACTGTTAGCTGAAGAGGCCCATCGGACAAATTCTTTGGCAACTATACCTATTTTGCCAATTGGCCTGGACCCTTTTACCACACAGAGCTCTGCTGATCCACGATGACTGGTCTGCCGGCGTAACGGCACGAGGGGGCTACAACAGATTTCTTCCGTCGCGACATCCCTCTAAGGCCCTTCTGCTAGCATGCTAGCCCCGGCCCGCTAGCTGCCGGAATTGCCGTGTCTCCAGCCCGCCAAGCCACTCACTGGACCCCTATGATCACTCGGCTACCCATGTCTCTCCCTATTGTCAATATGCCTTATCCATTGCTGTTTTGGTTAGTGATTATTGTCTTATTTCACTGTAGAGCCTCCGTCCCTGCTCAACATGCATTAGCTAACCCTTTAGTTCCACCTCCCACACGTGCGGTGACCTCACTTGGTCTAAATGATGTTTCTAGAGACACAACCTCTCTCATCGTCACTCAATGCCTAGGTTTACCTCCACTGTATTCACATCCTACCATACCCTTGTCTGTACATTATGCCTCAAATCTATTCTACCGTGCCCAGAAACCTGCTCCTTTTACTCTCTGTTCCGAACGCACTAGACATCCAGTTCTTTTAGCCTTTAGCCGTACCCTTATCCTACTCCTCCTCCTGTTCCTCTGGCGCTGTAGAGGTTAATCCAGATCCTGCAGCCCCTAGCTCCACTTCTATTCCTCAGGTGCTCTTATTTGTTGACTTCTGTAACTGTAAAAGCCTTGGTTTCATGCATTTTAACATTAGAAGCCTCCTCCCTAAGTTTGATTTATTCTCTGCTCTAGCACACTCTGCCAACCCGGATGTCCTAGCTGTGTCTGAATCCTGGTTTAAGGAAGACCACCAAAAACCCTCAAATTTCCATCCCTAACTACAACATTTTCCAATAAGATAGCACTGCCAAAGGGGACAGAGTTAGCCTGCAGAGTTTTGTCTTACTCTCCAGGTCTGTGCCCAAACAATTTGAGCTTCTACTTGTAAAAACCCACCTTTCCAAAAACAAGTCTCTCACTGTTGCTGCTTGCTATAGACAACCTTCTGACCCCAGCTGTGCCCTGGACAACATATGTGAATTGATTGCCCCCGATCTGTCCTCAGAACTTGCGCTGTCAGGTGACCTAAACTGGGACATGCTTAAATCCCAGGCCATCCTGCAATCCTAGCTTGATGCCCTCAATCTCACACAAACTATCAATGAACCTACCAAGTACAACCCCAAATCTGTAAACACAGGCACCCTCATAGATATCATCCTGACCAACCTGCACTCTAAATACACCTCTGCTGACTTCAACCAGGATCTCAGCGATCACTGCCTCATTTCCTGTGTCCGTAATTGGTCTGCAATCAAATTACCACCCCTCACCACTGTCAAACGCTCCCTAAAACACTAAAGCGAGCAGGCCTTTCTAATCAACCTGACCCGGGTATCCTGGAAGGATATTGACCTCATTCTGTCAGTAGAGGATGCCTGGTTATTCTTTTAAAAGTGCCTTCCTCTTTGGGATAGCCGTGCCACTAGCGCCTCGACAACATCCGGTGAAATTGCAAAGCACGATATTCAAATTACAGAAATTGAAATCTTAACATTGAACATTCATGAAAATACAAGTGTCATCATTTTAAAAGCGTAACTTCTTAAACGCTTTGTCAGGTTTCAAAGGCTTTCTGGCGAAGGCACATTATCCGAGGACAGCGCCTCGCACACACAAGCATTACATACATTTTCCAACCAAGCAGACTCAGTAATCCACCGGTTTCCCTCGTTCAATATGCAAACAAATGAATCCCGTAAATTACCAATAAACTTCTTCCAAACATATCAAACAACGTTCCTAATCAATCCTCAGGTACCCTATTATGTAAATGCACAATACAATTTAAGATGGAGAATACCGGAGACGCTTACCGGAGATAATTAACGAAGTACGCACTCTCACCGCAACAAACATTACAGCCAAAATGGGAGCCACTTGCTAGAACTACAAATTCTAAGTCATCTTTCAAAAGACAAGCCTGAAACTCTTTCTAATGACTGTTGACATCTAGTGGAAGCCCTATGAACTGCTATCTGGGAGGTATTCCTTTTATATTCCCATTGACAGCCATAGTAATCCAGGGTGAGCTGGAAAAAAATTCTGTCTGGATTGTCCTCCGGTTGATGATTTGACTGGGAGCTAATATGTATAATTTCAGACCTAATAATGGCTTGTTGTTGGCAGGTAAAATGAGTAAGGCCTCAGCTGAATCTACAGACCAAGTGATGGAGGAGGAAGTAGGTCAGCTTCCGATTACAGACCAGATGGAGGACGAGGAGGAGGAGGTAGGTCAACATCAGATGATCTTTCTATGTCCCCTGCTTACTTTTTCAAATGTATCCACCTGGGCACAAACATTGTTTTACCAAAAACAGTAGTGCACTAGATGGGGAATTGGGTGCCATTTGGTGAACAGCCAGACTGTAGCTTCTGTGGCAGACAACAGGACACTACGATCACTCTGGGGCTATTCTCATGCTTTTTCCTCTTGGATGTTTTTTAATAGACTGTCATGACTGTTTATTCCTCAGGCTGGGAGCTCAACAGAGACTGAGAGACCCTCCTCTTCTCACACCAAGAGGAAGCCTTCTGTTGCAGCCAAGCAAGTTGGAGGGAATGAGTCAGACACCTCTGACGAGAGTGGACAGGACGATGGCGCCTCAGATGGTAAGGTCTACCACTAGATCTGGGGCCAGCACGGGTTTTAGTGCTTCTTAAATCTTTTGGCTGGGATCCCGTTAACTTCTCTAGGGTAGGGGGCAGCATTTGGAATTTTGGATGAAAAGCATGCCCAAATTAAACGACCTGCTACTCGGGCCCAGAAGATATGATATGCATATAACTGGTAGATTTGGATAGAAAACACTCTAAAGTTTCCAAAACAGTTACAATTGTGTCTGAGTATAACAGAATGGATTTGGCAGGTGAAAACCTGAGAGAAATCCATTCAGGAAGTAGTTTTTTTTGTAGTTTTCTATTCAATGCCATTACAGTATCCATTGACTAAGGACTCAATTTGCAGTTCCTTCTTGTTTACCTTTTATATTGATGACGTTATTGTCCGGTTGAAATATTATAGATAATTTAGGCTAAAAACAACCTGAGGATTGAATATAAACATCGTTTGACATGTTTTTATTAACTTCTACGGATACAATTTGTCTGCCTGTTTCGACTGCATTTGAGCCTGTGGATTACTGAAGAAAACGTGCAAACAAAACGGAGGTTTTTGGATATAAAGAGGGACTTTATTGAACAAAAGGAACATTTATTGAGTAAATGAATATCTTCTGAGTGCCACCATATGACGATCATCAAAGGTAAGTGATTTAATTGTATCTCTATTTCTGAGTTCTGTAACTCTTCTACTTGGCTGGTTACTGTTTGTAATGATTTGTATGCTGGGCTGTGTTCTCAAATAATTGTAAGGTATGCTTTTGCCGTAAAGCATTTTTTAAATCTGACACCGTGGTTGGAGTCACAAGAAGTTAATCTTTAAACCTATGTAAAATGTTTTGTTTTCTGAATTTTTATGAGTATTTCTGTATTTGAATTTGGCGCTCTGCAATCTCACTGGATGTTGGCCAGGTGGGACGCTAACGCCCCACATACCCTAGAGGTTAAAACCTCTTGAGGATATGGAGATGCTAGCGTCTCAACTGGCCAATTGCCTAGGGAAATTCAGAGCGCCAGATTCAAATTAAATTCTATAAAATTCAAACTTTCATTAAATCACACATGTAAGATACTCAATTAAAGCTACACTCGTTGTGAATCCAGCCAACATGTCAGATTTTAAAAATGCTTTTTGGCGAAAGCATGAGAAGCTATTATCTGATAGCATGCACCCAGCTGAACCAGCTGTAAACAAAATAACTAGTGTAGCAGGCGCTACACAAAACGCTGAAATAAAATACAAAACATGCATTACCTTTGACGAGCTTCTTTGTTGGCACTCCAATATGTCCCATAAACATCACAATTGGTCCTTTTTTTCCGATTAATTCCGTCCATATATACCCAAAATGTCCATTTATAAAGCAGGTTTGATCTGGAAAAAAACAGCTTTCCAAAACACAACGTCACTACAAAACATTTCAAAAGTTGCCTATAAACTTTGCCAAAATATTTCAAACTACTTTTGTAATACAACTTTAGGTATTTTTAAACGTTAACAATCGATCAAATTGTAGACGGGGCAATCTATTCAACAGTGCAAGTAAACAAACCGTGCACCTTTTTTCATCTTGCGTAACTCTCAGTGTAACGTTGTTCCAGGATGTGCTTCTTCTTCGTTTGCCGTAAAGCATTTTTTAAAATCTGACACCGTGGTTGGAGTCACAAGAAGTTAATCTTTAAACCTATGTAGAATATATGTTTTGTTTTCTGAATTTTTATAATGAGTTTCTGTATTTGAGTTTGGCGCTCTGCAATCTCACTGCACCAATGATTAACTTCAACCCAATTCCAAAGACTGGTGACATCCTGTGGAAGTCGTAGGGAACTGTAAAATGGTCGCTATCAAATATCCCTTGGAAAAGACAACTGAGGGAACGGTCAGAGGCAAAATAAATAATCTGAACAGTTATTCCTCGGGGTTTTGCCTGCTACATAAGTTCTGTTATAGTCACAGAAATGATTGAAAAGGTTTTAGAAACTTCAGTGTGTTTTCTATCCACACCTACTAATCAAATGCAAATAATATATTCCTGGCATGAGTAGCAGGAAGTTGAAATTGTGCACGCTATTTATCCAAAAGTGAAAATGCTGCCCCCCATCCCTAAGAAGTTAACGGGATCGATATGACAACAGCCAGTGAAATTGCATTTTAAAGATAAACTTGTTAGTCCCACCACAGTGTCCAATTTTAAAAAGGCTTTACGACGAATGCACGACATATCATTGTTAGGTCAGCACCTATTCACAGAAAAAGACTGCCATTTTCCAGCCAAAGAGAGGAGTCACAAAAAGCAGAAATAGAGATCAAATTAATCACTAACCATTGATGGTCTTCATCAGATGGCACTCATTGGACTTCATGTTACACAATACATGTATGTTTTGTTCGATGAAGTTAATATTTATATCCAAAAATCTGTTTACATTGGCGTGTTATGTTTTGCCTCCTAAACATCCGGTGATTTTACCGAGAGCCACATCAATTTACAGAAATACTCATAATAAACATTGATAAGAGATACAAGTATTATACATGGAACTTTAGATAAACCTCCCCTTAATGCAACCGCTGTGTCAGATAAAAATAAAACTTTACAGCGAAAGCAAACCATGCAATCTGAGTACAGCGCTCAGAGCCCAAACAAGCCATAAAGATATCCGCCATGTTGTGGAATCAACAGATGTCAGAAATAGCATTATAAATATTCACTTACCTTTGATCTTCATCAGAATGCACTCCCAGGAATCCCAGTTACACAAATGTTTGATTTGTTCGATGAAGTCCATAATTTATGTCCAAATACCTCCTTTTTGTTCGCGTTTAGTACACAATCCAAACTCACGACGCGTGGGCGAGTCCATGCGAAAGTTCAGACAGTCATATTATAGTTCGTAGAAGCATGTCATACGAAGTATAGAATCAATCTTTAGGATGTTTTTATTATAAATCTTCAATAATGTTCCAACCGGAGAATTCCTTTGTCTGTAGAAATGCGATGGAACGCAAACTAACTCTCACGTGAACGCACGTGGTTAGCTCATGGCACTCTGCCAGACCCCTGACTCGAAGAGCCCTCATTCACAGTAGAAGCATCAAACACGGTTCTAAAGACGGTTGACATCTAGTGGAAGACTTAGGAAGTGCAATATGACCAATATCCCACTGGATATTCAATAGGCGATGAGTTGAAAACCTTCAAACCTCAGATTTCCCACTTCCTGGTTGGATTTTTTTCTCAGGTTTTTGCCTGCCATATGAGTTATTTTATACTCAGACATCATTCAAACTGTTTTAGAAACTTCAGGGTGTTTTCTATCCAAATCTACTACTACTAGTAATAATAATCAACTGGGCCTGAGCAGCAGGCAGTTTACTTTGGGCACCTTATTCATCCAAGCTACTCAATACTGCCCCAGCCATAACAAGTTAATTAATATCATTGTGGAGCCAACTGGTGCATTTCCACACTTTGTGGATATTTATGTGTTTGCTGGTCTGTTCTGAGTTGAAATTCAAGGTTCATGTGGTGTTGATGAAGCAGTTGTTGAGGGTTCTGGGCTCTGGTCTAAAGTAGTGCACTATATAGGGAATAGGGCTCTGGTCTAAAGTAGTGCACTATATAGGGATCTGGTCTAAAGTAGTGCACTATATAAGGATCTGGTCTAAAGTAGTGCACTATATAGGGATCTGGTCTAAAGTAGTGCACTATATAAGGATCTGGTCTAAAGTAGTGCACTATATAGGGATCTGGTCTAAAGTAGTGCAATATATATGGTGTCATTTGGGACACTGTTAAAGCTTCCATATGCTTCCAAGCCAAAACAGTTTGGTTGAGTTTGTGCATACAGAACATGTCAAATAAAGGTTGAATATTATTGTTTTTTCTTATGAAATCAAATCTACCTCACTCGTAACCATTTATCTAATCTGACCCTGCCATTATCTGCTTTTACCACTAGGGGGTAACCCTGCACCCTACTCTGTTGCAGTACCTGCTTTTACCACTAGGGGGTAACCCTGCACCGTACTGTGTTGCAGTACCTGCTTTTACCACTAGGGGGTAGCCCTGCACCGTGATATGTTGCAGTACCTGCTTTTACCACTAGGGGGTAGCCCTGCACTGTACTCTGTTGCAGTCCCTGCCTTTACCACTAGGGGGTAACCTTCCACAGTTCTCTGTTGCAGTGTGCCATGTTCTACTTCACCCTTTGTCTCTGTACAGTGCATTTGGAAAGTATTCAGACCCCTTGACTTATTCCACATTTTGTTACCTTACAGCCTTTTCAAAAAATGTATTATATTGTCTCCCCCCCTCATCAATCTACACCCAATACCCCATAATCTACACACACTACCCCATAATCTACACACACTAACCCATAATCTACACACACTACCCCATAATGACAATGCAAAAACAGGTTTTTAGATCTGTTTTCAATTGTATTAAAAATGAAAAACATATCTTATCTACCTCTGTATTCAAATCCTTTGCTATGTGACTCAAAATTGAGCTCCGGTGCATCCTGTTTCCATTGATCATCCTTGAGATGTTTCTACAACTTGATTGGAGTCCACCTTTTGGTAAATTCAATTGATTGGACATGATTTGGAAAGGCAACACACCTGTCTATATAAGATCCCACAGTTGACAGTGCATGTCAGAGCAAAAACCAAGCCATGAGGTCAAAGGAATTGTCCGTGGAGCTCCGAGACGGGATTTTGTCAAGGTACAGATCTGGGGAAGGGCACCAAAACATTTCTGCAGCATTGAAGGTCCCCAAGAACACAGTGACCTCCGTCATTCTTAAATGGAAGAAGTTTGGAACCACCAAGACTCTTCCTAAAGATGGCCGCCTGGCCAAACAGAGCAAACGGGGGAGAAGGGCCTTGGTCAGGGAGGTGACCAAGAACCCGATGGTCACTCTGACCGAGCTCCAGAGTTCCTCTGTGAACATGGGAGAACCTCCCAGAAGGACCACCATCTCTGCAGCACTCCACCAATCAGGACTTTATGGTAGAGTGGCCAGAAAGAAGCCACTCCTCAGTAAGAGACTTCAGAGTTTACCAAAAGACACCCGAAGACTCTGACCATGAGAAACAATATTATCTGGTGTGACGAAACCAAGATTGTACTCTTTGAACTGAATTTCAAGCATGGCGTCTGGAGGAAACCTGACACCATTCCTATGATGAAGCATGATGGTGGTGGCAGCATCATACTGTGGGGATGTTTTTCAGTAGCAGGGACTGGGAGACTAGTCAGGACCAAGGAAATGATGACCAGAGAGTAAAGAGCGATCCTTGATGAAAACCTGCTCCAGAGCACTCAGTACCTCAGACTGGGGTGAAGTTTCACCTTCCAACAGGACAATGACCACAGCCAAGACAACGTAGGAGTGGCTTTGGGACAAGTATCTGAATGTCCTTGAGTTGCCCAGCCGGAGCTTGAACCCGATCTCACGTCTCTGGAGTTACCTGAGAATAGCTGTGCAGCGATGCTCCCCATCCAACTTGACAGAGCTTGAGAGGATCTGCAGGGAAGAATGGGAGAAACTCCCCAAATACAGGTGTGCCAAGCTTGTAGAATCATTCCCAAGAAGACTTGAGGCTGTAATCGCTGCCGAAGGTGCTTCAACAAAGTACTGAGTAAAGAGTCTGAATACTTATGTAATGATTCAGTTTTAAATTTGCACAACTGTATAATCTTCTTTTGCGTTGTAATTATGGGGTATTGTGATGTCATAGGGTATTGTGATGTCATTATGGGGTAGTGTGTGTAGATTGAGGAGGAAAAAACAATGTAATCCATTTTAGAATAAGGCTGTAACGTAACAAAATGTGGAAAAAGTCACAGGGTCTGAATACTTTCTGAATGCACTGTATATTATGAGGACATTTAGTAAGGTTTAAGTCTATGCCCTTGATCTGTCAAGAGTAGGAATTCTTCAGTAAATTCTTTGTTGTCATTCAACAAGAGGCGACTCGTTTTCATGTACATTTTTTCTTCTGAAAATACTGCACCATATCTCAGATGGAAAAGTGTGTGTGGTCAAGATCTCTTTGGCAAAAACGTCAGTTACAGATTTCTTGTTGTCTTAGTCAGAATGAATCTATTTTGAGGAAGTGTATACTGGCTACGGCATCACAAAATGGACAAACGGTACCTTTGCAGTTTTTTCTGTTTTTCCAAGGAAGGTTTTTTCTGGGAGTATGAAGCTCCCTCGTTAGGTTCCCCTAGACCACATTACTGTTCTCCAGCCGAACTAAAGCATGCTGACACCCTACTTTCCTGTCCTCTCCTTCAGGGATGTTGGTTGTGCGGCCTCCTGCTGGGACTGACAACAAGGAGGACAAGAGCAGAGGAGCCATGAAGCTCCGAGTGGACCTCTCACGGAGAAAGACAGGTTAGTCTCCTCACTATATACCACACTGCTACCAACCAGGGGATAGTCGGAGAAGCCCCCAAGGTTTTGACCAGAGGGTGTTCCTACAGCCTAATAATCACAACTACTGCCAGTTTAATGAAATCAAACCTTTTGGGATTGATATTTGTGTTTATTAAGGATCCCCATTAACTGCTCTTCCTGGGGTCCAAACACATTAAGGCAGTTAGATCACCTAAAACAGCGGGCTCACGCGTCACCTAAAACAGCGGGCTCACGCATCACCTAAAACAGCGGGCTCACGCATCACCTAAAACAGCGGGCTCACGCGTCACCTAAAACAGCGGGCTCACGCGTCACCTAAAACAGCGGGCTCACGCGTCACCTAAAACAGCGGGCTCACGCATCACCTAAAACAGCGGGCTCACGCATCACCTAAAACAGCGGGCTCACGCACCACTTAAAACAGCGGGCTCACGCACCACCTAAAACAGCGGGCTCACGCACCACCTAAAACAGCGGGCTCACGCACCACCTAAAACAGCGGGCTCACGCACCACCTAAAACAGCGGGCTCACGCACCACCTAAAACAGCGGGCTCACGCACCACCTAAAACAGCGGGCTCACGCACCACCTAAAACAGCGGGCTCACGCACCACCTAAAACAGCGGGCTCACGCACCACCTAAAACAGCGGGCTCACGCACCACCTAAAACAGCGGGCTCACGCATCACCTAAAACAGCGGGCTCACGCATCACCTAAAGCAACTCTATATTCTGTTCATTAGCGTGCTTGACTCATTAATCCAATATTTTCCCTCGTTCAAAATGCATACAAATGAATCCCGTAAGTTACCAATAAACTTCTTCCAAACAAATCAAACAACATTCCTAATCAATCCTCAGGTACCCTAATATGTAAATAAACGAAATTTAAGACGGAGAATACCAGAGCGCAACAAACATTACAGCCAAAATGGGAGCCACTTGCTAAAACTACAAATTCTAAGTCATCTTTCAAAAGACAAGCCTGAAACTCTTTCTAATGACTGTTGACATCTAGTGGAAGCCCTATGAACTGCTATCTGGGAGGTATTCCTTTTATATTCCCATTGACAGCCATAGTAATCCAGGGTGAGCTGGGAAAAAAATTCTGTCTGGATTGTCCTCCGGTTGATGATTTGACTGGGAGCTAATATGTATAATTTCAGACCTAATAATGGGATTTCTTGTTGTTGGCAGGTAAAATGAGTAAGGCCTCAGCTGAATCTACAGACCAAGTGATGGAGGAGGAAGTAGGTCAGCTTCCGATTACAGACCAGATGGAGGAGGCGGAGGACGAGGAGGAGGAGGTAGGTCAACATCAGATGATCTTTCTATGTCCCCTGCTTACTTTTTCAAATGTATCCACCTGGGCACAAACATTGTTTTACCAAAAACAGTAGTACACTAGATGGGGAATTGGGTGCCATTTGGTGAACAGCCGGACTGTAGCTTCTGTGGCAGACAACAGGACACTACGATCACTCTGGGGCTATTCTCATGCTTTTTCCTCTTGGATGTTTTTTAATAGACTGTCATGACTGTTTATTCCTCAGGCTGGGAGCTCAACAGAGACTGTGAGACCCTCCTCTTCTCACACCAAGAGGAAGCCTTCTGTTGCAGCCAAGCAAGTTGGAGGGAATGAGTCAGACACCTCGGACGAGAGTGGACAGGACGATGGCGCCTCAGATGGTAAGGTCTACCACTAGATCTGGGGCCAGCACGGGTTTTAGTGCTTCTTAAATCTTTTGGCTGGGATCCCGTTAACTTCTCTAGGGTAGAGGGCAGCATTTGGAATTTTGGATGAAAAGCCCAAATTAAACCACCTGCTACTCGGGCCCAGAAGATATGATATGCATATACCTGGTAGATTTGGATAGAAAACACTAAAGTTTCCAAAACTGTTACAATAGTGTCTGAGTATAACAGAACTGATTTGGCAGGTGAAAACCTGAGAGAAATCCATTCAGGAAGTAGTTTATTTTTTGGTTTTGTAGTTTTCTATTCAATGCCATTACAGAATCCATTGACTTAGGACTCAAATTGCAGTTCCAATGCCTTCCACTAGATGTAGAAATTTTAGAAATTGTTTCAGGCTCGTATTCTGATAAATGAGGGAGTAAGACCAGTCTGAATGAGTGGACCCTTACGTGTCAGAGCTTTGTCATGCGCGCGACCGAGAG
Organism: Oncorhynchus mykiss; assembly: GCF_013265735.2. NCBI lineage: Eukaryota > Metazoa > Chordata > Actinopteri > Salmoniformes > Salmonidae > Oncorhynchus > Oncorhynchus mykiss. Next base: position 41,749,229 of record NC_048578.1, read on the forward strand.
AGTGCCTTTCTTGTTTACCCTTTATATTGACGACGTTATTGTCCGGTTGAAATATTATAGATAATTTAGGCTAAAAACAACCTGATGATTGAATATAAACATCGTTTGACATGTTTTTATGAACTTTACGGATACAATTTGGATTTTTTGTCTGCCTGTTTTGACTGGATTTGAGCCTGTGGATTACTGAAGAAAACGCGCAAACAAAATGGAGGTTTTTGGATATAAAGAGGGACTTTAATGAACAAAAGGAACATTTATTGAGTAAATGAATATCTTTTGAGTGCCACCATATGAAGATCATCAAAGGTAAGTGATTTAATTGTATCTCTATTTCTGAGTTCTGTAACTCTTCTACTTGGCTGGTTACTGTTTGTAATGATTTGTCTGCTGGGCTGTGTTCTCAAATAATTGTAAGGTATGCTTTTGCCGTAAAGCATTTTTTAAATCTGACACCCTGGTTGGAGTCACAAGAAGTTCATCTTTAAACCTATGTAAAATATGTTTTGTTTTCTGAATTTTTATAATGAGTATTTCTGTAATTGCGTTTGACGCTCTGCAATCTCACTGGATGTTGGCCAGGTGGGACGCTAACGCCCCACATACCCTAGAGGTTAACGGGATCGATATGACAACAGCCAGTGAAATTGCAGGGCGCCAAATTCAAAACAGGAATCTCATAATTAAAATTCCTCGAACATACAAGTATTTTACACCATTTTAAAGATAAACTTGTTAGTCCCACCACAGTGTCCGATTTCAAAAAGGCTTTACGACGAAAGCACGGCATATCATTGTTAGGTCAGCACCTATTCACAGAAAAAGACTGCCATTTTCCAGCCAAAGAGAGGAGTCACAAAAAGCAGAAATAGAGATCAAATTAATCACTAACCATTGATGATCTTCATCAGATGGCACTCATAGGACTTCATGTTACTATGTATGTTTTGTTCGATGTTCATATTTATATCCAAAAATCTGTTTACAATTGGCACGTTATGTTTTGCCTCCAAAACATCCAGTGATTTTACCGAGAGCCACATCAATTTACAGAAATACTCATAATAAACATTGATAAGAGATACAAGTATTATACATGGAACTTTAGATAAACCTCCCCTTAATGCAACCGCTGTGTCAGATTTCAAAACAACTTTACGGAGAAAGCACACCATGCAATAATCGGAGTACAGCACTCAGAGCCCAAACAAGCCATAAGGATATCCGCCATGTTGTGGAGTCAACAGATGTCAGAAATAGCATTATAAATATTCACTTACCTTTGATCTTCATCAGAATGCACTCCCAGGAATCCCAGTTACACAAATGTTTGATTTGTTCGATGAAGTCCATAATTTATGTCCAAATACCTCCTTTTTGTTCGCGTTTAGTACACAATCCAAACTCACGACGCGTGGGCGAGTCCATGCGAAAGTTCAGACAGTCATATTATAGTTCGTAGAAGCATGTCATACGAAGTATAGAATCAATCTTTAGGATGTTTTTATTATAAATCTTCAATAATGTTCCAACCGGAGAATTCCTTTGTCTGTAGAAATGTGATGGAACGCAAACTAACTCTCACGTGAACGCACGTGGTTAGCTCATGGCACTCTGCCAGACCCCTGACTCGAAGAGCCCTCATTCCCCCCTCATTCACAGTAGAAGCATCAAACACGGTTCTAAAGACGGTTGACATCTAGTGGAAGTCTTAGGAAGTGCAGTATGACCCCACAGACACTGTATATTGGAATGACAAAGAGTTGAAAAACTACAAACCTCAGATTTCCCACTTCCTGGTTGGATTTTTCTCTGGTTTTCACCTGACATGAGTTCTGTTATAGTCAGACATCATTCAAACTGTTTTATAAACTTCAGAGTGTTTTCTATCCAAATCTACTAATAATAGGCAACTGGTCCTGAGTAGTTGCAGTGTGACACGTTCTTCTTCACCATCTCTCTGTACAGTGCATTTGGAAAGTATTCAGACCCCTTTACTTTTTCCACATTTTGTTACCTTACAGCCTTTTTAAAAAAAATGATTAAATTGTCTCCCCCCTTATCAATCTACACACACTACCCCATGATGTCAAAGCAAAAAACTGGTTTTTAGATCTGTTTTCAAATGTATAAAAAATGAAAAACATATCTTATCTACCTCTGTATTCAAATCCTTTGCTATGTGACTCGAAATTGAGCTCAGGTGCATCCTGTTTCCATTGATCATCCTTGAGATGTTTCTACAACTTGATTAGAGTCCACCTTTTGGTGAATTCAATTGATTGGACATGATTTGGAAAGGCAACACACCTGTCTATATAAGATCCCACAGTTGACAGTGCATGTCAGAGCAAAAACCAAGCCATGAGGTCAAAGGAATTGTCCGTAGAGCTCCGAGACGGGATTTTGTCAAGGTACAGATCTGGGGAAGGGTACCAAAACATTTCTGTATCATTGAAGGTCCCCAAGAACACAGTGGCCTCCATCATTCTTAAATGGAAGAAGTTTGGAACCACCAAGACTCTTCCTAAAGATGGCCGCCTGGCCAAACGGGGGAGAAGGGCCTTGGTCAGGGAGGTGACCAAGAACCCGATGGTCACTCTGACCGAGCTCCAGAGTTCCTCTGTGAACATGGGGGAACCTCCCAGAAGGACCACCATCTCTGCAGCACTCCACCAATCAGGACTTTATGGTAGAGTGGCCAGAAAGAAGCCACTCCTCAGTAAGAGACTTCAGAGTTTACCAAAAGACACCCGAAGACTCTGACCATGAGAAACAATATTATCTGGTGTGACGAAACCAAGATTGTACTCTTTGAACTGAATTTCAAGCATGGCGTCTGGAGGAAACCTGACACCTATGATGAAGCATGGTGGTGGTGGCAGCATCATACTCTTGGGATGTTTTTCAGTAGCAGGGACTGGGAGACTAGTCAGGACCAAGGAAATGATGACCAGAGAGTAAAGAACGATCCCCCAATTTCGTGGTATCCAATTGTGTAGTAGCTACTATCTTGTCTCATCGCTACAACTCCCGTACGGGCTCGGGAGAGACGAAGGTTGAAAGTCATGCGTCCTCCGATACACAACCAACCAAGCCGCTGCTTCTTTAACACAGCGCACATCCAACCCGGAAGCCAGCCGCACCAATGCGCCGGAGGAAACAACGTGCACCTGGCCACCTTGGCTAGCGTACACTGCGCCCAGCCCGCCACAGGAGTCGCTGGTGCGCGATGAGACACCCCTACCGACCAAGCCCTCCCTAACCCGGGCGACGCTAGGCCAATTGTGCGTCGCCCCACGGACCTCCCGGTCGCGGCCGGTTACGACAGAGCCTGGGCGCGAACCCAGGACTCTGATGGCACAGCTGGCGCTGCAGTACAGCGCCCTTAACCACTGCGCCACCCGGGAGGCTTGAACCCGATCTAACATCTCTGGAGAGCTGAGAATAGCTGTGCAGCGACGCTCCCCATCCAACTTGACAGAGCTTGAGAGGATCTGCAGAGAAGAATGGGAGAAACTCCCCAAATACAGGTGTGCCAATCTTGTAGCGTCATACCCAAGAAGACTTGAGGCTGTAATCGCTGCCAAAAGTGCTTTAACAAAAGTACTGAGTAAAGAGTCTGAATAATTATGGAAATGATATTTCAGTTTTTTTTAAATTTGCTAAACTGTATAATCTTATTTTGCTTTGTAATTATGGGGTAGTGTGTGTAGATTGAGGAGGAAAAAACAATGTAATCCATTTTAGAATAAGGCTGTAACGTAACAGAATGTGGAAAAAGTCACAGGGTCTGAATACTTTCTGAATGCACTGTATATTATGAGGACATTTAGTAAGGTTTAAGTCTATGCCCTTGATCTGTCAAGAGTAGGAATTCTTCAGTAAATTCTTTGTTGTCATTCAACAAGAGGCGACTCGTTTTCATGTACATTTTTTCTTCTGAAAATACTGCTCCATATCTCAGATGGAAAAGTGTGTGTGGTCAAGATCTCTTTGGCAAAAACGTCAGTTACAGATTTCTTGTTGTCTTAGTCAGAATGAATCTATTTTGAGGAAGTGTATACTGGCTACGGCATCACAAAATGGACAAACGGTACCTTTGCAGTTTTTTCTGTTTTTCCAAGGAAGGTTTTTTCTGGGAGTATGAAGCTCCCTCGTTAGGTTCCCCTAGACCACATTACTGTTCTCCAGCCGAACTAAAGCATGCTGACACCCTACTTTCCTGTCCTCTCCTTCAGGGATGTTGGTTGTGCGGCCTCCTGCTGGGACTGACAACAAGGAGGACAAGAGCAGAGGAGCCATGAAGCTCCGAGTGGACCTCTCACGGAGAAAGACAGGTTAGTCTCCTCACTATATACCACACTGCTACCAACCAGGGGATAGTCGGAGAAGCCCCCAAGGTTTTGACCAGAGGGTGTTCCTACAGCCTAATAATCACAACTACTGCCAGTTTAATGAAATCAAACCTTTTGGGATTGATATTTGTGTTTATTAAGGATCCCCATTAACTGCTCTTCCTGGGGTCCAAACACATTAAGGCAGTTAGATCACCTCAAACAGCGGACTCGCGCGTCACCTCAAACAGCGGACTCGCGCGTCACCTAAAACAGCGGAATCACGCGTCACCTAAAACAACAGACTCACGCGTCACCTAAAACAACAGACTCACGCGTCACCTAAAACAGCGGACTCACGCGTCACCTAAAACAACGGACTCACGCGTCACCTAAAACAACAGACTCACGCGTCACCTAAAACAGCGGACTCACGCGTCACCTAAAACAACGGACTCACGCGTCACCTAAAACAACGGACTCACGCGTCACCTAAAACAACGGACTCACGCGTCACCTAAAACAGCGGACTCACGCGTCACCTAAAACAGCGGACTCACGCGTCACCTAAAACAACGGACTCACGCGTCACCTAAAACAACGGACTCACGCGTCACCTAAAACAACGGACTCACGCGTCACCTAAAACAGCGGACTCACGCGTCACCTAAAACAGCAGACTCACGCGTCACCTAAAACAGTCTGTTAACTGTCTTGTTCAGGAGCAGAACGACAGATTTGTACCTTATCAGCTCGGGGATTCGATCCAGCAACCTTTCAGTTACTCGTCCAACACTCTAACCACTAGGCTACCTGCCGCCCCATATCTACTTACAGTACCTTAGGAAAGTATTCATACCCCTTGACTTTTTCCACATTCTGTTACTTTACAGCCTTATTCTAAATTGGTTAAAATGTTTTTTTTCCCATCGATTTACACACTACCCCATAATTAGCAAAAACAGGTTTTTATTACAAATGTAAAAACTGAAACCTGACGTGAGTATTCAGTGAGTATCCCGTATTCCCTACTTGACGTGCGTATTCCCTACTTGACGTGCGTATTCCCTACTTGACGTGCGTATTCCCTACTTGACGTGCGTATTCCCTACTTGACGTGCGTATTCCCCTACTTGACGTGCGTATTCCCCTACTTGTCGTGCGTATTCCCCTACTTGTCGTGCGTATTCCCCTACTTGACGTGCGTATTCCCCTACTTGACGTGCGTATTCCCGTACTTGACGTGCGTATTCCCCTACTTGACGTGCGTATTCCCCTACTTGACGTGCGTATTCCCCTACTTGACGTGCGTATTCCCCTACTTGACGTGCGTATTCCCCTACTTGACGTGCGTATTCCCCTACTTGACGTGCGTATTCCCTACTTGACGTGCGTATTCCCTACTTGACGTGCGTATTCCCCTACTTGTCGTGCGTATTCCCCTACTTGACGTGCGTATTCCCCTACTTGACGTGCGTATTCCCCTACTTGACGTGCGTATTCCCTACTTGACGTGCGTATTCCCTACTTGACGTGCGTATTCCCCTACTTGACGTGCGTATTCCCCTACTTGACGTGCGTATTCCCCTACTTGACGTGCGTATTCCCCTACTTGACGTGCGTATTCCCCTACTTGACGTGCGTATTCCCCTACTTGACGTGCGTATTCCCTACTTGACGTGCGTATTCCCCTACTTGTCGTGCGTATTCCCCTACTTGACGTGCGTATTCCCCTACTTGACGTGCGTATTCCCCTACTTGACGTGCGTATTCCCCTACTTGACGTGCGTATTCCCTACTTGACGTGCGTATTCCCCTACTTGACGTGCGTATTCCCCTACTTGACGTGCGTATTCCCCTACTTGACGTGCGTATTCCCCTACTTGACGTGCGTATTCCCCTACTTGACGTGCGTATTCCCCTACTTGACGTGCGTATTCCCTACTTGACCAGTGAAACAAGATGCACCTGAGCTCAATTTCAAGTCGGAATACTCGCGTCATCCTTGATGTTGCTACAACTTGATTGGAGTCCACCTGTGGTACATTAATTTGATTGGACATGATTTTGAAAGAAACACACCTGTATATATATATATAAGGTCTGACAGTTGACAGAGCAAAAAACAAGATTCTCTGGTCTGATGAAACCACGATTGAACTCTTTGTCCTGAATGCCAAGTGTCACGGTGACACATGTACAGTGCCTTGCGAAAGTATTCGGCCCCCTTGAACTTTGCGACCTTTTGCCACATTTCAGGCTTCAAACATAAAGATATAAAACTGTATTTTTTTGTGAAGAATCAACAACAAGTGGGACACAATCATGAAGTGGAATGACATTTATTGGATATTTCAAACTTTTTAACAAATCAAAAACTGAAAAATTGGGCGTGCAAAATTATTCAGCCCCCTTAAGTTAATACTTTGTAGCGCCACCTTTTGCTACGATTACAGCTGTAAGTCGCTTGGGGTATGTCTCTATCAGTTTTGCACATCGAGAGACTGAAATTCCTCCTTGCAAAACAGCTCGAGCTCAGTGAGGTTGGATGGAGAGCATTTGTGAACAGCAGTTTTCAGTTCTTTCCACAGATTCTCGATTGGATTCAGGTCTGGACTTTGACTTGGCCATTCTAACACCTGGATATGTTTATTTTTGAACCATTCCATTGTAGATTTTGCTTTATGTTTTGGATCATTGTCTTGTTGGAAGACAAATCTCCGTCCCAGTCTCAGGTCTTTTGCAGACTCCATCAGGTTTTCTTCCAGAATGGTCCTGTATTTGGCTCCATCCATCTTCCCATCAATTTTAACCATCTTCCCTGTCCCTGCTGAAGAAAAGCAGGCCCAAACCATGATGCAGCCACCCCCATGTTTGACAGTGGGGATGGTGTGTTCAGGGTGATGAGCTGTGTTGCTTTTACGCCAAACATAACGTCTTGCATTGTTGCCAAAAAGTTCAATTTTGGTTTCATCTGACCAGAGCACCTTCTTCCACATGTTTGGTGCGTCTCCCAGGTGGCTTGTGGCAAACTTTAAACGACACTTTTTATAGATATCTTTAAGAAATGGCTTTCTTCTTGCCACTCTTCCATAAAGGCCAGATTTGTGCAATATACCATAGGATTGTTGTCCTATGGACAGAGTCTCCCACCTCAGCTGTAGATCTCTGCAGTTCATCCAGAGTGATCATGGGCCTCTTGGCTGCATCTCTGATCAGTCTTCTCCTTGTATGAGCTGAAAGTTTAGAGGGACGGCCAGGTCTTGGTAGATTTGCAGTGGTCTGATCCTCCTTCCATTTCAATATTATCGCTTGCACAGTGCTCCTTGGGATGTTTAAAGCTTGGGAAATCTTTTTGTATCCAAATCCGGCTTTAAACTTCTTCACAACAGTGAAGAACCTGCCTGGTGTGTTCCTTGTTCTTCATGATGCTCTCTGCGCTTTTAACGGACCTCTGAGACTATCACAGTGCAGGTGCATTTATACGGAGACTTGATTACACACAGGTGGATTGTATTTATCATCATTAGTCATTTAGGTCAACATTGGATCATTCAGAGATCCTCACTGAACTTCTGGAGAGAGTTTGCTGCACTGAAAGTAAAGGGGCTGAATAATTTTGCACGCCCAATTTTTCAGTTTTTGATTTGTTAAAAAAGTTTGAAATATCCAATAAATGTCGTTCCACTTCATGATTTTGTCCCACTTGTTGTTGATTCTTCACAAAAAAATACAGTTTTATATCTTTATGTTTGAAGTCTGAAATGTGGCAAAAGGTCGCAAAGTTCAAGGGGGCCGAATACTTTCGCAAGGCACTGTACATTAAATATTTTTCCACTTCAGTTACCTGATGTGGAATAGAGTTCCATGTAGTCATGGCTCTATGTAGTACTGTGGAATAGAGTTCCATGTAGTCATGGCTCTATGTAGTACTGTGGAATAGAGTTCCATGTAGTCATGGCTCTATGTAGTACTGTGGAATAGAGTTCCGTGTAGTCATGACTCTATGTAGTACTGTGGAATAGAGTTCCGTGTAGTCATGGCTCTGTGTAGTACTGTGGAATAGAGTTCCATGTAGTCATGTCTCTATGTAGTACTGTGGAATAGAGTTCCATGTAGTCATGGCTCTGTGTAGTACTGTGGAATAGAGTTCCATGTAGTCATGGCTCTATGTAGTACTGTGGAATAGAGTTCCATGTAGTCATGGCTCTATGTAGTACTGTGGAATAGAGTTCCATGTAGTCATGGCTCTATGTAGTACTGTGGAATAGAGTTCCATGTAGTCATGGCTCTATGTAGTACTGTGGAATAGAGTTCCATGTAGTCATGGCTCTATGTACTGTAGTACTGTGGAATAGAGTACCATGTAGTCATGGCTCTATGTAGTACTGTGGAATAGAGTTCCATGTAGTCATGGCTCTATGTAGTACTGTGGAATAGAGTTCCATGTAGTCATGGCTCTATGTACTGTAGTACTGTGGAATAGAGTACCATGTAGTCATGGCTCTATGTAGTACTGTGGAATAGAGTTCCATGTAGTCATGGCTCTATGTAGTACTGTGGAATAGAGTTCCATGTAGTCATGGCTCTATGTAGTACTGTGGAATAGAGTTCCATGTAATCATGGCTCTACGTGGTACTGTGGAATAGAGTTCCGTGTAGTCATGGATCTATGTAGTACTGTGGAATAGAGTTCCGTGTAGTCATGGCTCTATGTAGTACTGTGGAATAGAGTTCCATGTAGTCATGGCTCTATGTAGTACTGTGGAATAGAGTTCCATGTAGTCATGGCTCTATGTAGTACTGTGGAATAGAGTTCCATGTAGTCATGGCTCTATGTAGTACTGTGGAATAGAGTTCCATGTAGTCATGGCTCTATGTAGTACTGTGGAATAGAGTTCCATGTAGTCATGGCTCTATGTAGTACTGTGGAATAGAGTTCCATGTAGTCATGGCTCTATGTAGTACTGTGGAATAGAGTTCCATGTAGTCATGGCTCTATGTAGTACTGTGGAATAGAGTTCCATGTAGTCATGGCTCTATGTAGTACTGTGGAATAGAGTTCCATGTAGTCATGGCTCTATGTAGTACTGTGGAATAGAGTTCCGTGTAGTCATGACTCTATGTAGTACTGTGGAATAGAGTTCCATGTAGTCATGGCTCTATGTAGTACTGTGGAATAGAGTTCCATGTAGTCATGGCTCTATGTAGTACTGTGGAATAGAGTTCCATGTAGTCATGGCTCTATGTAGTACTGTGGAATAGAGTTCCATGTAGTCATGGCTCTATGTAGTACTGTGGAATAGAGTTCCATGTAGTCATGGCTCTATGTAGTACTGTGGAATAGAGTTCCATGTAGTCATGGCTCTATGTAGTACTGTGGAATAGAGTTCCATGTAGTCATGGCTCTATGTAGTACTGTGGAATAGAGTTCCATGTAGTCATGGCTCTATGTAGTACTGTGGAATAGAGTTCCATGTAGTCATGGCTCTATGTAGTACTGTGGAATAGAGTTCCATGTAGTCATGTCTCTATGTAGTACTGTGGAATAGAGTTCCATGTAGTCATGGCTCTATGTAGTACTGTGGAATAGAGTTCCATGTAGTCATGGCTCTATGTAGTACTGTGGAATAGAGTTCCATGTAGTTATGGCTCTATGTAGTACTGTGGAATAGAGTTCCATGTAGTTATGGCTCTATGTAGTACTGTGGAATAGAGTTCCATGTAGTCGTGGCTCTATGTAGTACTGTGGAATAGAGTTCCATGTAGTCATGGCTCTATGTAGTACTGTGGTATAGAGTTCCATGTAGTCATGGCTCTATGTGGTACTGTGGAATAGAGTTCCATGTAGTCATGGCTCTATGTAGTACTGTGGAATAGAGTTCCATGTAGTCATGGCTCTATGTAGTACTGTGGAATAGAGTTCCGTGTAGTCATGGCTCTATGTAGTACTGTGGAATAGAGTTCCGTGTAGTCATGGCTCTATGTAGTACTGTGGAATAGAGTTCCATGTAGTCATGGCTCTATGTAGTACTGTGGAATAGAGTTCCATGTAGTCATGGCTCTATGTAGTACTGTGGAATAGAGTTCCGTGTAGTCATGGCTCTATGTAGTACTGTGGAATAGAGTTCCATGTAGTCATGGCTCTATGTAGTACTGTGGAATAGAGTTCCATGTAATCATGGCTCTACGTGGTACTGTGGAATAGAGTTCCATGTAGTCATGGCTCTATGTAGTACTGTGGAATAGAGTTCCGTGTAATCATGGCTCTACGTGGTACTGTGGAATAGAGTTCCGTGTAGTCATGGCTCTATGTAGTACTGTGGAATAGAGTTCCATGTAATCATGGCTCTATGTGGTACTGTGGAATAGAGTTCCATGTAGTCATGGCTCTATGTAGTACTGTGGAATAGAGTTCCATGTAGTCATGGCTCTATGTGGTACTGTGGAATAGAGTTCCATGTAGTCATGGCTCTATGTGGTACTGTGGAATAGAGTTCCGTGTAGTCATGGCTCTATGTGGTACTGTGCACCTCCCATAGTCTGTTCTGGACTTGGGGACTGTTAAGAGACCTCTGGTGACATGTCTTGTGGGGTATGCATGGGTGTCCGAGCTGTACGCCAGCAGCTCAAACAAACAGCTCGGTGCATTCAACATGTCAATACCTCGTATATATCAAAGCAGTGATGAAGTCAATCTCTCCTCCACTTTGAGCCAGGAGAGATTGACATGTATGTCCTTATAGTTGGAGAGGCGTCCATCCACAATATAGCAGGAAGTCTTTCCAGCAGCAGACTATGATCAATAATGTCAAAAGCCACACTGAAGTCTAACAAAACAGCCCCCCCCCCACTCTTTTGATCATACTTCTCTCTCAACCAATCACCGTGGATGTAAACAAAACATGTTTGTCTCTCGGTCTTCCGCTGTGTTTATCCAGATACCACTTTGCAGGAGAGGATAGACTGCACCGCCTGTGGACAGCAGGTCAACCACTTCCAGCGCCACTCAGTGTTTGAGCACCCGATGCTCCATGTGCTCCTCTGCAAGGTAGATAGACCTGCAACACGTTCATTTGTCCCTTCTGTCTGCCCCCCCCCCTGTCTCTGTCTGCCCCCCCGTCTCTGTCTGCCCCCCCCTGTCTCTGTCTGCCCCCCCCTGTCTGTCTGCCCCCCCTGTCTGTCTGCCCCCCCCCTGTCTGTCTGCCCCCGTCTGTCTGCCCCCCCCTGTCTGTCTGCCCCCCCCTGTCTGTCTGCCCCCCCCTGTCTGTCTGCCCCCCCCTGTCTGTCTGCCCCCCCTGTCTGTCTGCCCCCCCTGTCTGTCTGCCCCCCCTGTCTGTCTGCCCCCCCCTGTCTCTGTCTGCCCCCCCCTGTCTCTGTCTGCCCCCCCCTGTCTCTGTCTGCCCCCCCCTGTCTCTGTCTGCCCCCCCCCTGTCTCTGTCTGCCCCCCCTCTGTCTCTGTCTGCCCCCCCTGTCTGTCTGCCCCCCCTGTCTGTCTGCCCCCCCCTGTCTGTCTGCCCCCCCCTGTCTGTCTGCCCCCCCCTGTCTGTCTGCCCCCCCTGTCTGTCTGCCCCCCCCCTGTCTGTCTGCCCCCCCTGTCTGTCTGCCCCCCCTGTCTGTCTGCCCCCCCTGTCTGTCTGCCCCCCCTGTCTGTCTGCCCCCCCTGTCTGTCTGCCCCCCCCTGTCTGTCTGCCCCCCCTGTCTGTCTGCCCTCCCTGTCTGTCCTCCCCTGTCTCTGTCTGCCCCCCCTTCTCTGTCTGCCCCCCCCTTCTCTGTCTGCCCCCCCCTTCTCTGTCTGCCCCCCCCTTCTCTGTCTGCCCCCCCTTCTCTGTCTGCCCCCCCCTTCTCTGTCTGCCCCCCCTTCTCTGTCTGCCCCCCCCCTTCTCTGTCTGCCCCCCCCTTCTCTGTCTGCCCCCCCCCTTCTCTGTCTGCCCCCCCCTGTCTCTGTCTGCCCCTCCCCCCAGTCTCTGTCTGCCCCTCCCCCCAGTCTCTGTCTGCCCCCCCGTCTCTGTCTGCCCCCCCTCTTCTCTGTCTGCCCCCCCTTCTCTGTCTGCCCCCCCCTGTCTCTGTCTGCCCCGCCCCCCCTTTCTCTGTCTGCCCCTCCCCCCCGTCTCTGTCTGCCCCTCCCCCCCAGTCTCTGTCTGCCCCTCCCCCCCAGTCTCTGTCTGCCCCTCCCCCCCGTCTCTGTCTGCCCCTCCCCCCCGTCTGTCTGCTCCCCCCCCTGTCTCTGTCTGCCCCCTCTCTTTAGTTTAGATCTACCTGCAACACTGTCTAATAGAGGCAGACCTGTAGTAGTTGTATGTGTGGCAGGTTTTGAGCTGTTTGTCTTCTGAACAGAAATGCGACATATGGAAAGTTTTCTATTTTCTAAGGTTCCTCCCTTGTTGTTTTCTCTTCCTCTAGTCGTGTTATAAGTATTACACCAGCGATGACATCAATAAAGACGAGGACGGCATGGACGAACAGTGCAGGTAGGTCCCCTCACAGAACACAGAAACATCAAATCAAATTTATTTATATATCCCTTTGTACATCAGCTGATATCTCAAAGTGCTGTACAGAAACCCAGCCTAAAACCCCAAACAGCAAGCAATGCAGGTGTAGAAGCACGGTGGCTAGGAAAAACTCCCTAGAAAGGCCAAAACCTAGGAAGAAACCTAGAGAGGAACCAGGCTATGTGGGGTGGCCAGTCCTCTTCTGGCTGTGCCGGGTGGAGATTATAACAGAACATGGCCAAGATGTTCAAATGTTCATAAATGACCAGCAGGGTCGAATAATAATAAGGCAGAACAGTTGAAACTGGAGCAGCAGCACAGTCAGGTGGACTGGGGACAGCAAGGAGTCATCATGTCAGGTAGTCCTGGGGCATGGTCCTAGGGCTCAGGTCCTCAAAGAGAAAGAAAGAGAGAAGGAGAGAAACATGGATGAATGGTCTAGGCAGGTCACCTCACAGAACACAGAAACATGGACGAATGGTGTAGGCAGGTCATCCTGTTGTTGAGTATCGACACCTCTCGTAGAATATTGGCAAAGATGCAACACAACGACTCCTCTTTCTATTCTGGTTAGGGCCAGTTTGTGCTGTTCTGTGAAGAGAGTAGTACACAGCGTTGTACGAGATCTTCAGTTTCTTGTGAATTTCTTGCATGGAACAGCCTTAATTTCTCAGAACAAGAATAGACTGAGTTTCAGAAGAAAGTTATTAGTTTCTGGCCAGTTTGAGCCTGTAATCAAACCCACAAATGCTGATGCTCCAGATTCTTCTTTAATCAGGACAACAGTTTTCAGCTGTGCTAACATAATTACAAAAGGGTTTTCTAATGATCAATTAGCCTTTTAAAATGATCAACTTGGATTAGCTAACACAACGTGCCATTAGAACACAGGAGTGATTGTTGCTGATTATGGGCCTCTGTACTCCTATGTAGATATTCCATAAAAATATCAGGTGTTTCCAGCTACAATAGTCATTTACAACATTAACAATGTCTACGCTGTATTTCTGATCAATTTGATGTTATTTTAATGGACAAAAAATTGTGCTTTTCTTTCAAAACCAAGGACATTTCTAAGTGACCCCACACTTTTAAACGGTAGTGTACATAACCATATACCAACACAAAGAGGAAGTCACTTGAACCCAGTCTGTCACAAAGAGAAGATTGATATGGGAGACGAGCCTCTACACATTCCATTTAACACATATAAGATAAATGTTTTTGGAATTTAATTATAGGTAGCCTTTTTAGTAAATATTCCGCAAACGGAAATACACAATGAACAAAAAAACGTTTACATTTCGCCTCATCACTCAGCCACATAATACCAGGGGATATCTGGTCTCTCCTCATCACTCAGCCACATAATACTAGGGTATATCTGGTCTCTCCTCATCACTCAGCCACATAATACCAGGGTATATCTGGTCTCTCCTCATCACTCAGCCACATAATACCAGGGTATATCTGGTCTCTCCTCATCACTCAGCCACATAATACCAGGGTATATCTGGTCTCTCCTCATCACTCAGCCACATAATACCAGGGTATATCTGGTCTCTCCTCATCACTCAGCCACATAATACCAGGGTATATCTGGTCTGTCTCCTCATCACTCAGCCACATAATACCAGGGTATATCTGGTCTCTCCTCACCACTCAGCCACATAATACCAGGGTATATCTGGTGGTCTGTCTCCATAATACCAGGGTATATCTGGTCTCTCCTCATCACTCAGCCACATAATACCAGGGTATATCTGGTCTCTCCTCATCACTCAGCCACATAATACCAGGGTATATCTGGTCTCTCCTCATCACTCAGCCACATAATACCAGGGTATATCTGGTCTCTCCTCATCACTCAGCCACATAATACCAGGGTATATCTGGTCTCTCCTCATCACTCAGCCACATAATACCAGGGTATATCTGGTCTCTCCTCATCACTCAGCCACATAATACTAGGGTATATCTGGTCTCTCCTCATCACTCAGCCACATAATACCAGGGTATATCTGGTCTGTCTCCTCATCACTCAGCCACATAATACCAGGGTATATCTGGTCTGTCTCCTCATCACTCAGCCACATAATACCAGGGTATATCTGGTCTCTCCTCATCACTCAGCCACATAATACCAGGGTATATCTGGTCTGTCTCCTCATCACTCAGCCACATAATACCAGGGTATATCTGGTGGTCTGTCTCCTCATCACTCAGCCACATAATACCAGGGTATATCTGGTGGTCTGTCTCCTCATCACTCAGCCACATAATACCAGGGTATATCTGGTCTCTCCTCATCACTCAGCCACATAATACCAGGGTATATCTGGTCTCTCCTCATCACTCAGCCACATAATACCAGGGTATATCTGGTCTCTCCTCATCACTCAGCCACATAATACCAGGGTATATCTGGTCTCTCCTCATCACTCAGCCACATAATACCAGGGTATATCTGGTCTCTCCTCATCACTCAGCCACATAATACCAGGGTATATCTGGTGGTCTGTCTCCATAATACCAGGGTATATCTGGTCTCTCCTCATCACTCAGCCACATAATACCAGGGGATATCTGGTCTCTCCTCATCACTCAGCCACATAATACCAGGGGATATCTGGTCTCTCCTCATCACTCAGCCACATAATACCAGGGTATATCTGGTCTCTCCTCATCACTCAGCCACATAATACCAGGGTATATCTGGTCTCTCCTCATCACTCAGCCACATAATACCAGGGTATATCTGGTCTCTCCTCATCACTCAGCCACATAATACCAGGGTATATCTGGTCTCTCCTCATCACTCAGCCACATAATACCAGGGTATATCTGGTCTCTCCTCATCACTCAGCCACATAATACCAGGGTATATCTGGTCTCTCCTCATCACTCAGCCACATAATACCAGGGTATATCTGGTCTCTCCTCATCACTCAGCCACATAATACCAGGGTATATCTGGTCTCTCCTCATCACTCAGCCACATAATACTAGGGTATATCTGGTCTCTCCTCATCACTCAGCCACATAATACCAGGGTATATCTGGTCTGTCTCCTCATCACTCAGCCACATAATATCAGGGTATATTTGGTCTCTCCTCATCACTCAGCCACATAATACCAGGGTATATCTGGTCTCTCCTCATCACTCAGCCACATAATACCAGGGTATATCTGGTCTCTCCTCATCACTCAGCCACATAATACCAGGGTATATCTGGTCTCTCCTCATCACTCAGCCACATAATACCAGGGTATATCTGGTCTCTCCTCATCACTCAGCCACATAATACCAGGGTATATCTGGTCTCTCCTCATCACTCAGCCACATAATACCAGGGTATATCTGGTCTTTCCTTATCACTCAGCCACATAATACCAGGGTATATCTGGTCTCTCCTCATCACTCAGCCACATAATACCAGGGTATATCTGGTCTCTCCTCATCACTCAGCCACATAATACCAGGGTATATCTGGTCTCTCCTCATCACTCAGCCACATAATACCAGGGTATATCTGGTGGTCTGTCTCCTCATCACTCAGCCACATAATACCAGGGTATATCTGGTGGTCTGTCGCCTCATCACTCAGCCACATAATACCAGGGTATATCTGGTGGTCTGTCTCCTCATCACTCAGCCACATAATACCAGGGTATATCTGGTGGTCTGTCTCCTCATCACTCAGCCACATAATACCAGGGTATATCTGGTGGTCTGTCTCCTCATCACTCAGCCACATAATACCAGGGTATATCTGGTGGTCTGTCTCCTCATCACTCAGCCACATAATACCAGGGTATATCTGGTCTGTCTCCTCATCACTTAGCCACATAATACCAGGGTATATCTGGTCTGTCTCCTCATCACCCAGCCACATAATACCAGGGTATATCTGGTCTGTTGCCTCATCACTCAGCCACATAATACCAGGGTATATCTGGTGGTCTGTCTCCATAATACTAGGGTATATCTGGTGGTCTGTCTCCTCATGACTACATAATACCAGGGTATATCTGGTGGTCTGTCTCCCCAGCCACATAATGTCAGGGTATTTCTGGTGGGCTTTGTGAAATGAGGACAAGCGTATATTGTGGTAGAAATTGAAATGGAGGATAATCCCAATTAAGCTACATGAGATTTTGAAGTTGACTTTGTCTTGCTATCTTAACTACGCCCCAAGGTGGTGTGCTGAAGGTGGCAACCTGATCTGCTGTGACTACTGCCACAACGCCTTCTGTAAGAAGTGCATCCTGCGTAACCTGGGGCGCAAGGAGCTGTCCATGATCACCGACGAGGACAGTAAATGGTCTTGCTATATCTGCAGCCCTCAGCCTCTCTCAGACATCGCCTCCAACTGCTCCAACATCTTGACCAAGCTGGAGAGCTTCTGGCGCACTGGGCGCAAGAAAGAGAGGGAAGAGAAAGAGAGGAAGGAGGTGAAAGGGCACAGTAAGGGTAAAGGTCACCACCACCATGGTAAAGCTGTGGTGAACGGTAAGGAACATTCAGACGGGTCAGGGACCCTCACCTTCTCCTATAAGACCCTGAAGGTCCCCAAGGAGCTGGTGAAGAGGACCAAGAAGCTGATTGAGACGACCACAGGGCTCAACAGCACGTTCATCCATTTCATCCAGCAGGCTGAGGAGGAGCAGGGAGCAGGAGAAGGTGGCAGCGGGACCAGACACAGACACCTCAAGGCCTTCAGGTATCATAACACATGTTGGTATTATGACTGCTACAAAGGATCTGAGACAGTCCAATTCTCATCTTTTGCTTAATTGCTATCTCGCTCTCTCTCTCTCTTTAGGTCTGTTCTGGCTGATCTGAAGAAGGCCCATGCTGCTCTAGAGAAAGACTTGGAGTCACAGTTCACTTCCCAGGACCAGGGGATGCAGAATGGGGATGCTGTTTCAAACACCGACGGCCATGACGGCCACGATCAGATAGACAATGGGCAAGAGGCAGAAGAGGACAAAATGGCCGACACTGAGGATGGGGAGGAGGATGGGGGTGTGTCAGAGGACACAGAGATGGAGGGGAGCCCCACCCCCACGCCTCAGGACCACTCAGAGACAGGCAGCCAGGCTAAAGACCAGACAGTGGTGAAAATGGAGGAGGAGGATGGAACAGAGGAGGAAGCTGACCGGGATAAAGACATCGTGTCCGTCGGGCCGTCCGTCCCTGACGAGCTCTTCCAGATGGTCAAGAGTTTAGCGGACTCCACCGGGTTAACGCCCGGTAACGACGCCACGGAACTCACAGCGGCTAGCCAATCGGAGAACCCCGCTGCTGGCTCAACCAGGAAGTCGCATGACACCCAGAAGGAGAAGGCCATGCCCAAGGTTAAGAACCTCATCTTGAAGCTGACGCCTGTTCCTGTGGTTACCACACGCGCCTCCAGGTCTAAGAGTAAGGATGGAGAGAAGGAGAGGAGTAAGGATGGAGGGAAGGAGAGGAGTAAGGATGAAGGGAAGGAAAGGAGTAAGGATGGAGGGAAGGAGAAGGAAAGGAGTAAGGATGGAGGGAAGGAGAAGGAGAGGAGTAAGGATGGAGGGAAGGAGAGGAGTAAGGATGGAGGGAAGGAGAGGAGTAAGGATGGAGGGAAGGAGAGGAGTAAGGATGGAGGGAAGGAGAGGAGTAAGGATGGAGGGAAGGAGAGGAGTAAGGATGGAGGGAAGGAGAGGAGTAAGGATGGAGGGAAGGAGAGGAGTAAGGATGGAGGGAAGGAGGGGAAGGAGAGGAGTAAGGATGGAGGGAAGGAGAGGAGTAAGGATGGAGGGAAGGAGAGGAGTAAGGATGGAGGGAAGGAGAGGAGTAAGGGTGTTGGGAAGGAGAAAGAGAGGAGTAAGGATGGAGGGAAGGAGGTGGAGGGAGATGGGGCCTCCGAGGAGGACAGCCGATGCTCCAGTCGCACAAAGACCACACCCCTCAGGAAGTCACCGGAGGGGAAAAACAAGATGTCCACCTCTCAGGAGAACATCGACTCAGAAGGCGAGGAGAAGAGCCCAAGCAAGCTGAAGAGGAGAACCAAGGGCAGCTCCGAGAAAGAACGGGGGAACACGGAGGAGAGGAAAGAGAGCAAGGCCTCCTCCATGGTAACCTCTGACCCTTCGAAACAGGACGTGGACTCAGATTCTGACGAGGTTCCAGACATCCTGGTCCAGACTGCAGCGGCGGAACACAGCTCGGACGAGGATGTGCAGCAGGACGCCGACAGTAACCAGGGCAACAAGCGCGCCAGGAAGTGCCTGTTCAAACTGAGCAAGAAAGAGCAGGTGGGAGAGGAGGAGGAGGAGCAGGTGGGAGAGGAGGAGGAGGAGGAGCAGGTGGGAGAGGAGGAGGAGGGGGAGGAGCAGCAGGTGGGAGAGGAGGAGGAGCAGCAGGTGGGAGAGGAGGAGGAGCAGCAGGTGGGAGAGGAGGAGGAGCAGGTGGGAGAGGAGGAGGGAGAGAATGACAAGGAGAAGACGGACAAGAAGCCGGCGGCCAAACGCAAACTGAAAGCCGACGACTCCGACAACTCAGAGTCTGACTCCGATGAAGACGCAAAGAAGAAAAAGAAGTCCTCCACGGCTTCTGACAAGAAGACATCCAAGAAGAAGCAGAAGGTCTCGGACGGCTCCTCCAACTCGGACCTGGAGAAGGAGATGAAGGGACTCAGCAAACTGACGACGGGGAAACGGAGGAGCAGCCGTGTGAAGAAGGAAAGAGAGGAGAAGGAGAACAAGAGCGGAGATCGGAGGCGGTCGTACGAACTGAAACGCAAAGCCAGAAGTAGAGGAGCCAAGCAGCAAGATTCATCGTCTGATGATGACGACGAGGAGGAGGAGGGAGGAGGGTCTGGAGAGGAGAGTGGAGACCAGCAGAAGATTAAACCCATCGTGGAGGAGACGGTGGTAGCAGGGAGGGAAACCTTCCACCAGTCCTCAGGTCAGTAGATGCTGTTTGGGTTAGGATTAGTCAGGTCAGTAGATGCTGTTTTGGTCAGGATTAGTCAGGTCAGTAGATGTTGTTTGGGTTAGGATTAGTCAGGTCAGGAGATGCTGTTTGGGTTAGGATTAGTCAGGTCAGTAGATGTTGTTTGGGTTAGGATTAGTCAGGTCAGTAGATGTTGTTTGGGTTAGGATTAGTCAGGTCAGTAGATGCTGTTTGGGTTAGGATTAGTCAGGTCAGGAGATGCTGTTTGGGTTAGGATTAGTCAGGTCAGGAGATGCTGTTTGGGTTAGTATTAGTCAGGTCAGGAGATGCTGTTTGGGTTAGGATTAGTCAGGTCAGTAGATGTTGTTTGGGTTAGGATTAGTCAGGTCAGTAGATGCTGTTTGGGTTAGGATTAGTCAGGTCAGGAGATGCTGTTTGGGTTAGGATTAGTCAGGTCAGGAGATGCTGTTTGGGTTAGGATTAGTCAGGTCAGGAGATGCTGTTTGGGTTAGGATTAGTCAGGTCAGTAGATGTTGTTTGGGTTAGGATTAGTCAGGTCAGTAGATGTTGTTTGGGTTAGGATTAGTCAGGTCAGTAGATGCTGTTTGGGTTAGGATTAGTCAGGTCAGGAGATGCTGTTTGGGTTAGGATTAGTCAGGTCAGTAGATGTTGTTTGGGTTAGGATTAGTCAGGTCAGTAGATGTTGTTTGGGTTAGGATTAGTCAGGTCAGTAGATGTTGTTTGGGTTAGGATTAGTCAGGTCAGTAGATGCTGTTTGGGTTAGGATTAGTCAGGTCAGTAGATGTTGTTTGGGTTAGGATTAGTCAGGTCAGTAGATGCTGTTTGGGTTAGGATTAGTCAGGTCAGGAGATGCTGTTTGGGTTAGGATTAGTCAGGTCAGTAGATGTTGTTTGGGTTAGGATTAGTCAGGTCAGTAGATGCTGTTTGGGTTAGGATTAGTCAGGTCAGGAGATGCTGTTTGGGTTAGGATTAGTCAGGTCAGTAGATGTTGTTTGGGTTAGGATTAGTCAGGTCAGTAGATGTTGTTTGGGTTAGGATTAGTCAGGTCAGTAGATGTTGTTTGGGTTAGGATTAGTCAGGTCAGTAGATGCTGTTTGGGTTAGGATTAGTCAGGTCAGGAGATGCTGTTTGGGTTAGGATTAGTCAGGTCAGGAGATGCTGTTTGGGTTAGTCGGGTCAGGAGAGATGCTGTTTGGGTTAGTCGGGTCAGTAGAGATGCTGTTTGGGTTAGTCGGGTCAGTAGAGATGCTGTTTGGGTTAGTCAGGTCAGGAGATGCTGTTTGGGTTAGGATTAGTCAGGTCAGGTCAGGAGATGCTGTTTGGGTTAGTCGGGTCAGGAGAGATGCTGTTTGGGTTAGTCGGGTCAGTAGAGATGCTGTTTGGGTTAGTCGGGTCAGTAGAGATGCTGTTTGGGTTAGTCGGGTCAGTAGAGATGCTGTTTGGCTTAGTCGGGTCAGTAGAGATGCTGTTTGGCTTAGTCGGGTCAGTAGAGATGCTGTTCCTGAAAGTGGTATTCTGGGCTGTCTGTTTCTACAAGGCAGACGGTTCACTCTATTGTAAACACAACTTCACATAAACGCCACTGATGTAACCCCTGACCTCTACTCTGTCTTCCTCAAGTATATAGAGTAGCCAGCCAGGCTATTTTTTAGCAGAAGGAGCTCTGTTGGTGTCCTCTGGTAGTTTCTAATGCCTTGGTTCCATCTGAATACACAGCGAAATGATGGAATAATTCTAGAGAAAAGCCCTCCTGTAGGTTAACTCCAACCCTGTTCCTGGAGAGACCCTCCTGTAGGGTTTATACTCCAACCCTGTTCCTAGAGTGTAAACCTACAGGAGGGTATCTCTCCAGGAACAGGGTTGGAGTTAAAACCTACAGGAGGGTATCTCTCCAGGAACAGGGTTGGAGTTAAAACCTACAGGAGGGTCTCTCTCCAGGAACAGGGTTGGAGTTAAAACCTACAGGAGGGTATCTCTCCAGGAACAGGTTTGGAGTATAAAACCTACAGGAGGGTATCTCTCCAGGAACAGGGTTGGAGTTAAAACCTACAGGAGGGTCTCTCTCCAGGAACAGGGTTGGAGTTAAAACCTACAGGAGGGTATCTCTCCAGGAACAGGGTTGGAGTTAAAACCTACAGGAGGGTATCTCTCCAGGAACAGGGTTGGAGTTAAAACCTACAGGAGGGTCTCTCTCCAGGAACAGGGTTGGAGTATAAAACCTACAGGAGGGTATCTCTCCAGGAACAGGGTTGGAGTTAAAACCTACAGGAGGGTATCTCTCCAGGAACAGGGTTGGAGTATAAAACCTACAGGAGGGTATCTCTCCAGGAACAGGGTTGGAGTATAAAACCTACAGGAGGGTATCTCTCCAGGAACAGGGTTGGAGTATAAAACCTACAGGAGGGTATCTCTCCAGGAACAGGGTTGGAGTTAAAACATACAGGAGGGTATCTCTCTAAGAACAGGGTTGGAGTATAAAACCTACAGGAGGGTATCTCTCTAAGAACAGGGTTGGAGTTAAAACCTACAGGAGGGTATCTCTCCAGGAACAGGGTTGGAGTATAAAACCTACAGGAGGGTATCTCTCCAGGAACAGGGTTGGAGTTAAAACCTACAGGAGGGTATCTCTCCAGGAACAGGGTTGGAGTTAAAACCTACAGGACAGTACCTCTCCAGGATAGTAACTCTCTAGAACAGGGTTTAGAAAGACAAGACTTTACAATTTAAATGACTGAAAATGTCTGAATTCAGGGTATTGTTAGTTGTTTTGGATAATTTATAGGTTTTGGGACTATATGAATCAAATGTATTTATATAGCCCTTTTTACATCAGCTCATATCAAAGTGCCTAAAACCCCAAACAGCAAGTAATGCAGGTGTAGAAGGACTATTTTCAAAGTAATTATTTGTTATTTAACCTTTATTGAACTAGGCAAGTCTCTTAAGAATAAATTCTTATTTACAATGATGGCCTCCCAAAAGGCAAAAGGCCTCCTGTGGGGACGGGGGCCTGGGTTTGAAATAAATACAATAAAAATATAGGACAAAACACACATCACAACAAGAGAGACAACACAGCACTACATAAAGAGAGACCACACAACACTACATAAAGAGAGACACCACAACACTACATAGAGACAGCACAACACTACATAGAGACACCACAACACTACATAAAGAGAGACAGCACAACACTACATAAAGAGAGACACCACAACACTACATAAAGAGAGACAACACAACACTACATAAAGAGAGACAGCACAACACTACATAGAGACACCACAACACTACATAAAGAGAGACACCACAACACTACATAAAGAGAGACACCACAACACTACATAAAGAGAGACCACACAACACTACATAAAGAGAGACCACACAACACTACATAAAGAGAGACCACACAACACTACATAGAGACACCACAACACTACATAAAGAGAGACCACACAACACTACATAAAGAGAGACCACACAACACTACATAAAGAGAGACCACACAACACTACATAAAGAGAGACCACACAACACTACATAAAGAGAGACCACACAACACTACATAAAGAGAGACACCACAACACTACATAAAGAGAGACCACATAACACTACATAAAGAGAGACCACACAACACTACATAAAGAGACACCACAACACTACATAAAGAGAGACCACACAACACTACATAAAGAGAGACCACACAACACTACATAAAGAGAGACACTACAACACTACATAAAGAGAGACCACACAACACTACATAAAGAGAGACCACACAACACTACATAGAGACACCACAACACTACATAAAGAGAGACCACACAACACTACATAAAGAGAGACCACACAACACTACATAAAGAGAGACCACACAACACTACATAAAGAGAGACCACACAACACTACATAAAGAGAGACACCACAACACTACATAAAGAGAGACCACATAACACTACATAAAGAGAGACCACACAACACTACATAAAGAGACACCACAACACTACATAAAGAGAGACCACACAACACTACATAAAGAGAGACCACACAACACTACATAAAGAGAGACACTACAACACTACATAAAGAGAGACCACACAACACTACATAAAGAGAGACCACACAACACTACATAAAGAGAGACACTACAACACTACATAAAGAGAGACCACACAACACTACATAAAGAGAGACACCACAACACTACATAAAGAGAGACCACACAACACTACATAAAGAGAGACACTACAACACTACATAAAGAGACAGCACAACACTACATAAAGAGAGACACCACAACACTAGAGAGACCTAAGACAACACTACATAAAGAGATACACCACAACACTACATAAAGAGAGACACCACAACACTACATAAAGAGAGACACCACAACACTACATAGAGACACCACAACACTACATAAAGAGAGACACCACAACACTACATAAAGAGAGACCACTACACTACATAAAGAGAGACCACACAACACTACATAAAGAGAGACCACACAACACTACATAAAGAGAGACACCACAACACTACATGAAGAGAGACACCACAACACTACATAAAGAGAGACAACACAACACTACATAAAGAGACACCACAACACTACATAAAGAGAGACACCACAACACTACATAAAGAGAGACACCACAACACTACATAAAGAGAGACCACTACACTACATAAAGAGAGACCACACAACACTACATAAAGAGAGACCACACAACACTACATAAAGAGAGACAACACATCACTACATAAAGAGAGACCACACAACACTACATAAAGAGAGACCACACAACACTACATAAAGAGAGACAACACAGCACTACATAAAGAGAGACACCACAACACTACATAAAGAGAGACACCACAACACTACATAAAGAGATACACCACAACACTACATAAAGAGATACACCACAACACTACATAAAGAGAGACACCACAACACTACATAAAGAGAGACACCACAACACTACATAAAGAGATACACCACAACACTACATAAAGAGAGACAGCACAACACTACATAAAGAGAGACCACACAACACTACATAAAGAGAGACCACACAACACTACATAAAGAGAGACACCACAACACTACATAAAGAGAGACCACACAACACTACATAAAGAGAGACCACACAACACTACATAAAGAGAGACCACACAACACTACATAAAGAGAGACCTAAGACAACACAACACTACATAAAGAGAGACCTAAGACAACAACATACCAAGGCAGCAACACATGACAACACAGCATGGCAGCAGCACATGGTAGCAACACAACATGGTAGCAGCACAACATGGTACAAACATTATTGAGCACAGACAACAGCACAAAGGGTAAGAAGGTAGAAGAGACCTTTGTGGACCTTTAACAGAATGTGGCTTGTAGAACGAGTGTTGTATGTGGAGGATGAGGGCTGCAGTAGATATCTCAGATAGAGGGGAGTGAATGGGTGTTGTATGTGGAGGATGAGGGCTGCAGTAGATATCTCAGGGGGGAGTGAAGGGGTGTTGTATGTGGAGGATGAGGGCTGCAGTAGATATCTCAGATAGAGGGGAGTGAAGGGGTGTTGTATATGGAGGATGAGGGCTGCAGTAGATATCTCAGATAGAGGGGAGTGAAGGGGTGTTGTATATGGAGGATGAGGGCTGCAGTAGATATCTCAGATAGAGGGGAGTGAAGGGGTGTTGTATATGGAGGATGAGGGCTGCAGTAGATATCTCAGATAGGGGCGAGTGAAGGGGTGTTGTATATGGAGGATGAGGGCTGCAGTAGATATCTCAGATAGGGGGGAGTGAAGGGGTGTTGTATGTGGAGGATGAGGGCTGCAGTAGATATCTCAGATAGGGAGGAGTGAAGGGGTGTTGTATATGGAGGATGAGGGCTGCAGTAGATATCTCAGATAGGGAGGAGTGAAGGGGTGTTGTATGTGGAGGATGAGGGCTGCAGTAGATATCTCAGATAGGGGGGAGTGAAGGGGTGTTGTATGTGGAGGATGAGGGCTGCAGTAGATATCTCAGATAGAGGGGAGTGAAGGGGTGTTGTATATGGAGGATGAGGGCTGCAGTAGATATCTCAGATAGGGAGGAGTGAAGGGGTGTTGTATGTGGAGGATGAGGGCTGCAGTAGATATCTCAGATAGGGAGGAGTGAATGGGTGTTGTATATGGAGGATGAGGGCTGCAGTATATATCTCAGATAGGGGGGAGTGAAGGGGTGTTGTATATGGAGGAAGAGGGCTGCAGTAGATATCTCAGATAGGGAGGAGTGAATGGGTGTTGTATGTGGAGGATGAGGGCTGCAGTAGATATCTCAGATAGAGGGGAGTGAAGGGGTGTTGTATGTGGAGGATGAGGGCTGCAGTAGATATCTCAGGGGGCAGTGAGGCCTAAGAGGGTTTTATAAATAAGCATCAACCAGTGGGTCTTGTGACGGGTATACAGAGATGACCAGTTTACAGAGGAGTACAGAATGCAGTGATGTGTCCTATAAGGAGCATTGGTGGCAAATCTGATGGTCGAATGGTAGAGAACATCTAGTTTCTAGAGAGCACCTTTACCTGCCAATCTATAAAGTATGTCTCCGTAATCTAGCATGGGTAGGATGGTCATCTGAATCAGGGTTAGTTTGGCAGCTGGGGTGAAAGAGGAGCGATTACGATAGAGGAAACCAAGTCTAGATTTAACTTTAGCCTGCAGCTTTGATATGTGCTGAGAGAAGGACAATGTACCGTCTAGCCATACTCCCAAGTACTTGTATGAGGCTCCAAACCCTCAGAGGTAGTAATCACACCTGTGGGGAGAGGGGCATTCTTCTTAACCAAACCACATGACCTTTGTTTTGGAGGCGTTCAGAACAGGGTTAAGGGAAGAGAGCTTGTTGGACACGAAGAAAGTTTTGTTGTAAAGTAAGAGAACATTAAGCCTTTTCTCCTGAAATGGAAGTCTAATTTACAGTTTTACTGCAAGGCAGTGCTGGTGGTTCTTCAAATTGTTTATTTTCTTAAAACTGGAATATTTGGTAAATAGCCCACACTATCTTGAAAAATAACGGTTAAATAAAAAGAAGAAAGTCTTCAGTGTTTATATTGTTCTGATTTGACATAACCTACATTTTAATGTGAAATTATCATTAGGTAGGATCCTATGAAATGTCATTTTGTCTGATTCCGTTTTGTTCTTTCGCAAATTCCGTATGTTTAGTTATTCCAGGTTTCAGTTTTTTGCTCTGAAAATCACGTTGTTAATAGAACAGGTGTTTAAGTCCACAGCTTTACACCACTTCTGGAGACCACAGTTGAGATCTGGGAAACATCTGATGTTTAAGTGTAGTTACCCTTTTAATTCCACCTAGCGAGATGCTGCCGTCTAGCGGCCGGCGAGAGGCTGAGATGCTGCCGTCTAGCGGCCGGCGAGAGGCTGAGAGGCTGCTGTCTAGCGGCCAGCGAGAGGCTGAGAGGCTGTTGTCTAGCGGCCAGCGAGAGGCTGAGAGGCTGTTGTCTAGCGGCCAGCGAGAAGCTGAGAGGCTGTTGTCTAGCGGCCAGCGAGAGGCTGAGAGGCTGCTGTCTAGCGGCCAGCAAGAGGCTGAGAGGCTGCCGTCTAGCGGCCGGCGAGAGGCTGAGAGGCTGTCGTCTAGCGGCCGGCGAGAGGCTGAGAGGCTGTCGTCTAGCGGCCGGCGAGAGGCTGAGAGGCTGTCGTCTAGCGGCCGGCGAGAGGCTGAGAGGCTGTCGTCTAGCGGCCGGCGAGAGGCTGAGAGGCTGTCGTCTAGCGGCCGGCGAGAGGCTGAGAGGCTGTCGTCTAGCGGCCGGCGAGAGGCTGAGAGGCTGTCGTCTAGCGGCCGGCGAGAGGCTGAGAGGCTGTCGTCTAGCGGCCGGCGAGAGGCTGAGAGGCTGTCGTCTAGCGGCCGGCGAGAGGCTGAGAGGCTGTCGTCTAGCGGCCGGCGAGAGGCTGAGAGGCTGTCGTCTAGCGGCCGGCGAGAGGCTGAGAGGCTGTCGTCTAGCGGCCGGCGAGAGGCTGAGAGGCTGTCGTCTAGCGGCCGGCGAGAGGCTGAGAGGCTGTCGTCTAGCGGCCGGCGAGAGGCTGAGAGGCTGTCGTCTAGCGGCCGGCGAGAGGCTGCTGTCTAGTGGCCGGCGAGAGGCTGCTGTCTAGTGGCCGTCGAGAGGCTACTGTCTAGCGGCCGGCGAGAGGCTGCTGTCTAGCGGCCGGCGAGAGGCTGCTGTCTAGCGGCCGGCGAGAGGCTGCTGTCTAGCGGCCGGCGAGAGGCTGCTGTCTAGCGGCCGGCGAGAGGCTGCTGTCTAGCGGCCGGCGAGAGGCTGCTGTCTAGCGGCCGGCTACGCTGACTGACGAGACCAGAGTCACTCTCTTTAGTGTCACAGTCCTTTGGTTGTCCGTCCTGATGTGATACCATGGACATGAGTTACGAAGGGCTTTAGGAGATCAACTTCAGTTAGTTCTAGTCAACACTTGTTGTAAAAGCACAGTAAATTAATAGCCTACCAGGCGCCATGGTTGGCTATGGGAAACATAATACATTAATTAATAGCCTACCAGGCTCCATGGTTAATTAATAGCCTACCAGGCTCCATGGCTAATTAATAGCCTACCAGGCTCCATGGCTAATTAATAGCCTACCAGGCTCCATGGCTAATTAATAGCCTACCAGGCTCCATGGTTAATTAATAGCCTACCAGGCTCCATGGGTAATTAATATCCCAGGCTCCATGGTTAATTAATAGCCTACCAGGCTCCATGGTTAATTAATAGCCTACCAGGCTCCATGGTTAATTAATAGCCTACCAGGCTCCATGGTTAATTAATAGCCTACCAGGCTCCATTAATAGCCTACCAGGCTCCATGGTTAATTAATAGCCTACCAGGCTCCATTAATAGCCTACCAGGCTCCATGGTTAATTAATAGCCTACCAGGCTCCATGGTTAATTAATAGCCTACCAGGCTCCATGGTTGGCTATGGGAAACATAATACATAAAGGAGTATGCCAGAACAACAGTTGGGCTAAGAGGATTTGGACTCATTTGTTACCATTTATATTTCATTATATTTATATTACATTACCATATATATTACGTTACCATTTATATTACATTGTTACCTTTTATATTACATTATATTTATATTACATTATTTTTTACATTATATTTACATTATATTTATATTACATTACCATATATATTACGTTACCATTTATATTACATTATATTTATATGACATATTTATATTACATTATATTTACATTATATTTATATTACATTATATTTATATTACATTATATTTACATTACATTATATTTACATTATATTTATATTACATTATATTTATATTACATTATATTTACATTATATTTACATTACATTATATTTATATTACATTATATTTATATTACATTATATTTATATTACATTATATTTATATTACATTATATTTACATTACATTATATTTACATTATATTTATATTACATTATATTTACATTACATTATATTTACATTATATTTATATTACATTATATTTATATTACATTATATTTACATTATATTTATATTACATTATATTTACATTATATTTATATTACATTATATTTATATTACATTATATTTACATTATATTTATATTACATTATATTTACATTACATTATATTTACATTATATTTATATTACATTATATTTATATTACATTATATTTACATTATATTTATATTACATTATATTTACATTATATTTATATTACATTATATTTACATTATATTTATATTACATTATATTTATATTACATTATATTTATATTACATTATATTTATATTACATTATATTTATATTACATTATATTTACATTACATTATATTTACATTATATTTATATTACATTATATTTATATTACATTATATTTACATTATATTTATATTACATTATATTTATATTACATTATATTTACATTATATTTATATTACATTATATTTATATTACATTATATTTATATTACATTATATTTACATTATATTTATATTACATTATATTTACATTATATTTATATTACATTATATTTATATTACATTATATTTATATTACATTATATTTATATTACATTATATTTATATTACATTATATTTACATTATATTTATATTACATTATATTTACATTATATTTATATTACATTATATTTATATTACATTATATTTACATTATATTTATATTACATTATATTTATATTACATTATATTTACATTATATTTATATTACATTATATTTACATTATATTTATATTACATTATATTTATATTACATTATATTTACATTATATTTATATTACATTATATTTATATTACATTATATTTATATTACATTATATTTATATTACATTATATTTACATTATATTTATATTACATTATATTTACATTATATTTACATTATATTTATATTACATTATATTTATATTACATTATATTTACATTATATTTATATTACATTATATTTACATTATATTTATATTACATTATATTTACATTATATTTATATTACATTATATTTACATTATATTTATATTACATTATATTTATATTACATTATATTTATATTACATTATATTTATATTACATTATATTTACATTATATTTACATTATATTTATATTACATTATATTTACATTATATTTATATTACATTATATTTATATTACATTATATTTATATGACATATTTACATTACATATTTATATCACATTGTTACCATTTATATTACATTGTTACCATTATATTGCATGGGGTGTGAATTCACCAGCATGCTTGCTCCCGCACGCTCTCTCCCTGCTCTGTGTCAAGAAATTCAACTGCAACCAACCACAGCCCACATAAATTGTACCGGGAGGCAGGATAGATGTCAGACTGCGTTTCCCGCTCGCTTTATGCCTGACAGGAGCCTTTCCTATCAACAGATGGCTTGGAAGATGCGTATCGTTCATTCTCGCGGGAGAGGGACTAGCCAACTGAAGTGTTTAAATAAAGTATCCAGCAGAAATGGAGTCTAACGGGCTGATTAGCTGACGGCCTTGTGGAAAACACAGCCTCTAACCCTGGTCTCTGTGGAAAACACAGCCTCTAACCCTGGTCTCTGTGGAAAACACAGCCTCTAACCCTGGTCTTTGTGGAAAACACAGCCTCTAACCCTGGTCTCTGTGGAAAACACAGCCTCTAACCCTGGTCTCTGTGGAAAACACAGCCTCTAACCCTGGTCTCTGTGGAAAACACAGCCTCTAACCCTGGTCTCTGTGGAAAACACAGCCTCTAACCCTGGTCTTTGTGGAAAACACAGCCTCTAACCCTGGTCTCTGTGGAAAACACAGCCTCTAACCCTGGTCTCTGTGGAAAACACAGCCTCTAACCCTGGTCTCTGTGGAAAACACAGCCTCTAACCCTGGTCTTTGTGGAAAACACAGCCTCTAACCCTGGTCTCTGTGGAAAACACAGCCTCTAACCCTGGTCTCTGTGGAAAACACAGCCTCTAACCCTGGTCTTTGTGGAAAACACAGCCTCTAACCCCTGGTCTCTGTGGAAAACACAGCCTCTAACCCTGGTCTCTGTGGAAAACACAGCCTCTAACCCTGGTCTCTGTGGAAAACACAGCCTCTAACCCTGGTCTTTGTGGAAAACACAGCCTCTAACCCTGGTCTCTGTGGAAAACACAGCCTCTAACCCTGGTCTTTGTGGAAAACACAGCCTCTAACCCTGGTCTTTGTGGAAAACACAGCCTCTAACCCCTGGGCTTTGTGGAAAACACAGCCTCTAACCCTGGTCTCTGTGGAAAACACAGCCTCTAACCCCTGGTTTTCTCTGTGTCTGTAGGAGAGGAAGGTAACCATGACGCTTCTCAGATGGCTGTTGATGATGACGATGATGATCCAGAAAACAGGTCTAAAAAATATTTTCATAAACACAAACCGAATATGTCCTCAAACCGCATGCTCTCAACCAGCTGACTGTGACATTCCTTTTCTTATTTCCTTTCCTTGTGTCCTTTCCTTGTGTCCTTTCCTTCCTCAATAGGATTGCCAAGAAGATGCTGCTGGCCCAGATCAAGGCCAACTACTCTTCAGGAGCAGAGGAGAGCTCTGACGAGGATGGAGAAGAGAAGGAACAGAGGAAGGGAGGAGAGGAGGAGGAGGAGGAGGAGGAGGGTGGGTTACGTTCAAGTTGTTGATACGTTAGTGATTCTGCAGTGCTTCATTCCACCACTAGTGTTTTACATCACCAGATGTAGAAACCATAAATAACTGCTTGTGTTCCATAAGCAGATGATGGTGAGGAAGAGGAGGAGGAGGAGGAAGGGGACTCTGGCTCTGACATGGATGTGAAGAAGAGTGGGGGGCGTCGCCACCGGCTGCTCCGCCACAAACTGACGCTGAGCGAGGGAGAGTCAGGAGAGGAGAAAGAGAAACCAGCCAGCAAGGGGAAGAAGGAGACCAAGAGGACCAGACGGAAAGGTATGGGGGTTGGCAGTGTGGCTGTCTGGCGCTCTGTCTGGCGCTCTGTCTGGCCGACTGTCTAAGCTTGTGTCAACACCTATGGAACAGAATGAATGTCGTACTCTGCAAACTGCTATGACTGTTTTCACTCAGCTTTACCTCCCTCCCACCCCGTCTCTCTCGCCATTTTCTCTCTCGCTCGCCCCTCTCTCTCGCCCCTCTCTCTCTCTCTCTCTCTCTCTCTCGCCCCCCTCTCTCTCTCTCGCCCCCCTCTCTCTCTCTCTCGCCCCTCTCCCTCCCCAGTGGGCAGTGATGACTCAGCAGACTTAGACTCTGAGGAGTCGGCTAGCAGCAGTGAGTCAGGAGTTAGTGAGGAGATCAGTGAGGAGGAGGAGGAGGAGTCAGAGGAGGAGTCAGAGGAGGGCAGCAGTCGCAGGAGGACCACGCGCTCCTCCAAGAAGAAGAAGAAGAAGAAGGAGGAGAGGAGCTACGCCCAGAAGAAGAAACGCCGTCGCATCAAGGTTCAGGACTCTTCATCTGACGAGAAGGTATGGGGGAGGGGGGAAAGGAAGGGAGAAGGTATGGGGGAGGGGGGGAAAGGAAAGGAGAAGGGAGGGGGGAAAGGAGAAGGGAGGGGGGAAAGGAAAGGAGAAGGGAGGGGGGAAAGGAGAAGGGAGGGGGGAAAGGAAAGGAGAAGGGAGGGGGGAAAGGAATGGAGAAGGTATGGGGGAGGGGGGAAAGGAAGGGAGAAGGTATGGGGGAAAGGAATGGAGAAGGTATGGGGGAAAGGAATGGAGAAGGTATGGGGGAAAGGAATGGAGAAGGTATGGGGGAGGGGGGAAAGGAAGGGAGAAGGTATGGGGGAGGGGGGAAAGGAAGGGAGAAGGTATGGGGGAGGGGGAAAGGAAGGGAGAAGGTATGGGGGAGGGGGGAAAGGAGAAGGTATGGGGAAAGGAATGGAGAAGGTATGGGGGAGGGGGGAAAGGAAGGGAGAAGGTATGGGGGAAAGGAATGGAGAAGGTATGGGGGAAAGGAATGGAGAAGGTATGGGGGAAAGGAATGGAGAAGGTATGGGGGAGGGGGGAAAGGAAGGGAGAAGGTATGGGGGAGGGGGGAAAGGAAGGGAGAAGGTATGGGGGAGGGGGAAAGGAAGGGAGAAGGTATGGGGGAGGGGGGAAAGGAGAAGGTATGGGGGAGGGGGGAAAGGAAGGGAGAAGGTATGGGGGAAAGGAAGGGAGAAGGTATGGGGGAAAGGAATGGAGAAGGTATGGGGGAAAGGAATGGAGAAGGTATGGGGGAAAGGAATGGAGAAGGTATGGGGGAAAGGAATGGAGAAGGTATGGGGGAGGGGGGAAAGGAAGGGAGAAGGTATGGGGGAGGGGGAAAGGAAGGGAGAAGGTATGGGGGAGGGGGGAAAGGAGAAGGTATGGGGGAGGGGGGAAAGGAAGGGAGAAGGTATGGGGGAAAGGAAGGGAGAAGGTATGGGGGAAAGGAATGGAGAAGGTATGGGGGAAAGGAATGGAGAAGGTATGGGGGAAAGGAATGGAGAAGGTATGGGGGAAAGGAATGGAGAAGGTATGGGGGAAAGGAATGGAGAAGGTATGGGGGAGGGCGGAAAGGAAGGGAGAAGGTATGGGGGAAAGGAATGGAGAGGGGAGGGGGGAAAGGAAGGGAGAAGGTATGGGGGAGGGGGGAAAGGAAGGGAGAAGGTATGGGGGAGGGGGGGAGGGGGGAAGGAATGGAGAAGGTATGGGGGAGGGGGAATGGAGAAGGTATGGGGAAAGGTATGGGGGAGGGGGGAAAGGAAGGGAGAAGGTATGGGGGAGGGGGGAAAGGAAGAGAGAAGGTATGGGGGAGGGGGGAAAGGAAGGGAGAAGGTATGGGGGAGGGGGGAAAGGAGAAGGTATGGGGGAGGGGGGAAAGGAAGGGAGAAGGTATGGGGGAGGGGGGAAAGGAGAAGGTATGGGGGAGGGGGGAAAGGAAGGGAGAAGGTATGGGGGAGGGGGGAAAGGAAGGGAGAAGGTATGGGGGAAAGGAAGGGAGAAGGTATGGGGGAAAGGAATGGAGAAGGTATGGGGGAAAGGAATGGAGAAGGTATGGGGGAAAGGAATGGAGAAGGTATGGGGGAAAGGAATGGAGAAGGTATGGGGGAGGGCGGAAAGGGAGGGAGAAGGTATGGGGGAAAGGAATGGAGAAGGTATGGGGGAGGGGGGAAAGGAAGGGAGAAGGTATGGGGGAGGGGGAATGGAGAAGGTATGGGGGAAAGGAATGGAGAAGGTATGGGGGAGGGGGGAAAGGAAGGGAGAAGGTATGGGGGAGGGGGAAAGGAGAAGGTATGGGGGAAAGGAATGGAGAAGGTATGGGGGAGGGGGGAAAGGAAGGGAGAAGGTTTGGGGAGGGGGGAAAGGAAGGGAGAAGGTATGGGGGAGGGGGAAAGGAGAAGGTATGGGGGAAAGGAATGGAGAAGGTATGGGGGAGGGGGGAAAGGAAGGGAGAAGGTATGGGGGAGGGGGAAGGGAGAAGGTATGGGGGAAAGGAATGGAGAAGGTATGGGGGAGGGGGGAAAGGAAGGGAGAAGGTATGGGGGAAAGGAATGGAGAAGGTATGGGGGAGGGGGGAAAGGAAGGGAGAAGGTATGGGGGAGGGGGGAAAGGAAGGGAGAAGGTATGGGGGAGGGGGAAAGGAGAAGGTATGGGGGAAAGGAATGGAGAAGGTATGGGGGAGGGGGGAAAGGAATGGAGAAGGTATGGGGGAGGGGGGAAAGGAAGGGAGAAGGTATGGGGGAGGGGGGAAAGGAAGGGAGAAGGTATGGGGGAGGGGGAAAGGAGAAGGTATGGGGGAAAGGAATGGAGAAGGTATGGGGGAGGGGGGAAAGGAATGGAGAAGGTATGGGGGAGGGGGGAAAGGAATGGAGAAGGTATGGGGGAGGGGGGAAAGGAATGGAGAAGGGAGGGGGGAAAGGAAGGGAGAAGGTATGGGGGAGGGGGAAAGGAGAAGGTATAGGGGAGGGGGAAAGGAGAAGGGGAGGGGGAAAGGAGAAGGTATGAGGGAGGGGGAAAGGAGAAGGTATAGGGGAGGGGGAAAGGAGAAGGTATAGGGGAGGGGGAAAGGAGAAGGTATGGGGGAGGGGGAAAGGAGAAGGTATGGGGGAGGGGGAAAGGAGAAGGTATGGGGGAAAGGAATGGAGAAGGTATGGGGGAAAGGAATGGAGAAGGTATGGGGGAGGGGGAAAGGAGAAGGTATGGGGGAAAGGAATGGAGAAGGTATGGGGGAGGGGGAAAGGAGAAGGTATGGGGGAAAGAAATGGAGAAGGTATGGGGGAGGGGGGAAAGGAAGGGAGAAGATATTCACCTTACAAATATAGAATTTGGTCTGGAATTCAAATTGATTGGTTACCACGTTCACGATGTGTGATTGGTTAGTTGACCCCTGGGGGTTGATGTTGAAAGGTCAGAGGTTAACCGTCATTCCCTCTCCTCCAGAGCGGGTCAGGAGAGGACGGCTCGGGGAAGGAGGATGGAGACACTCCTAAAGGACAGAGGAAGAAGATCAGAAAAATCCTCAAGGACGACAAGCTGAGGACGGAAACGAGGGATGCCCTGAAGGAAGAGGAGGAGAGGAGGAGACGCATCGCTGAGAGGGAGCAGCTCAGGGAGAAACTCAGAGAGGTAAAAAGTCAACTGTGTGTGTGGACCCCAGGAAGACTAGCTGTTGTCATGGCATCTGCTAATGGGATGGAAATGAAGATAATGATTGACTGAGTCAATCAATGAGTGGACTCCAAACGGAGGAGTCAGATGGATGTATGGGCCTTGGGCTCAGATAAGCGCATGGTGCCGGCTATGATCAGTTATCACAGGGATCACACAGAGTATAAATGTACTTTAAACACTTTTTGAATAGAGTTGAAGTCGCTTAGTGTGAATTTGTCTGTCTGTAAAGGTTTAAATGCTTGTAGACGAGAAGATCAGCTGCCCTATACTCCTAGGAACATAACCTGTCCCAACCAGCTGCCCTATACTCCTAGGAACATAACCTGTCCCAACCAGCTGCCCTATACTCCTAGGAACATAACCTGTCCCAACCAGCAGAACAGTCTCCCAGCTGCCCTATACTCCTAAGAACATAACCTGTCCCAACCAGCTGACCTATACTCCTAGGAACATAAAACCTGTCCCAACCAGCTGCCCTATACTCCTAGGAACATAACCTGTCCCAACCAGCTGACCTATACTCCTAGGAACATAACCTGTCCCAACCAGCAGAACAGTCTCCCAGCTGCCCTAAATTCCTAGGAACATAACCTGTCCCAACCAGCAGAACAGTCTCTCAGCTGCCCTATACGCCTAAGAACATAACCTGTCCCAAACAGCAGAACAGTCTCTCAGCTGCCCTATACTCCTAGGAACACAACCTGTCCCAACCGGCAGAACAGTCTCCCAGCTGCCCTATACTCCTAGGAACACAACCTGTCCCAACCAGCTGACCTATACTCCTAAGAACATAACCTGTCCCAACCAGCAGAACAGTCTCCCAGCTGCCCTAAACTCCTAGGAACACAACCTGTCCCAACCAGCTGACCTATACTCCTAGGAACATAAAACCTGTCCCAACCAGCTGCCCTATACTCCTAGGAACATAAAACCTGTCCCAACCAGCTGACCTATACTCCTAGGAACATAAAACCTGTCCCAACCAGCTGACCTATACTCCTAGGAACATAAAACCTGTCCCAACCAGCTGACCTATACTCCTAGGAACATAACCTGTCCCAACCAGCTGACCTATACTCCTAGGAACATAAAACCTGTCCCAACCAGCTGCCCTATACTCCTAGGAACATAAAACCTGTCCCAACCAGCTGACCTATACTCCTAGGAACATAAAACCTGTCCCAACCAGCTGACCTATACTCCTAGGAACATAAAACCTGTCCCAACCAGCTGACCTATACTCCTAGGAACATAAAACCTGTCCCAACCAGCTGACCTATACTCCTAGGAACATAAAACCTGTCCCAACCAGCTGACCTATACTCCTAGGAACATAAAACCTGTCCCAACCAGCTGACCTATACTCCTAGGAACATAAAACCTGTCCCAACCAGCTGACCTATACTCCTAGGAACATAAAACCTGTCCCAACCAGCTGACCTATACTCCTAGGAACATAAAACCTGTCCCAACCAGCTGACCTATACTCCTAGGAACATAAAACCTGTCCCAACCAGCTGACCTATACTCCTAGGAACATAACCTGTCCCAACCAGCAGAATAAATGTATGTATTTGTATGTGCAGACTGTAATGCTTTTAGACTAGACTCTACATGTCCCTCCCGACCAGGTACTCGTGGTGGAGGAGGCGTCCGCCGTGGCTTGTCCAATCACAACCAAGCTGGTGCTGGATGAAGACGAGGAGACCAAGGAGCCCATGGTGCAGGTTCACCGCAATCTGGTCACTAAGCTCAAACCACACCAGGTCGACGGTGAGAGACATGTAGTAGTAGTGGAGCCCATGGTGAAGGTGGAATAGTAGGAGTAGTAGTAGTAACAGTAGTAGTAGTAGTAGTAGTAGCAGCATTAGTAGTAGTAGTAGCAGTAGTAGTAGTAGCAGCATTAGTAGTAGTAGTAGTAGTAGCAGCATTAGTAGTAGTAGTAGTAGCAGCAGCATTAGTAGTAGTAGTAGTAGCAGCAGCATTAGTAGTAGTAGTAGCAGCATTAGTAGTAGTAGTAGCAGCATTAGTAGTAGTAGTAGCAGCATTAGTAGTAGTAGTAGTAGCAGCATTAGTAGTAGTAGCAGCATTAGTAGTAGTAGCATTAGTAGTAGTAGTAGCAGTAGTAGTAGTAGCAGTAGTAGTAGTAGCAGCATTAGTAGTAGTAGCAGCAGTAGTAGTAGTAGTAGTAGTAGTAGTAGCAGCATTAGTAGCAGCATTAGTAGTAGTAGTAGTAGCAGCATTAGTAGTAGTAGTAGCAGCATTAGTAGTAGTAGTAGTAGTAGTAGTAGTAGTAGTAGTAGTAGTAGTAGTAGTAGTAGTAGTAGTAGCAGCATTAGTAGTAGTAGCAGCATTAGTAGTAGTAGCAGCATTAGTAGTAGTAGCAGCATTAGCATTAGTAGCAGCATTAGTAGTAGTAGTAGTAGTAGTAGCAGCATTAGTAGCAGCATTAGTAGTAGTAGTAGTAGCATTAGTAGCAGCATTAGTAGTAGTAGTAGTAGTAGTAGTAGCAGCATTAGTAGTAGTAGCAGCATTAGTAGTAGCAGTAGCATTAGTAGCAGCATTAGTAGTAGTAGTAGCAGCATTAGTAGTAGTAGCAGCATTAGTAGTAGTAGCAGCATTAGTAGTAGTAGTAGCATTAGTAGTAGTAGCAGCATTAGTAGTAGTAGTAGCAGCATTAGTAGTAGTAGTAGTAGCAGCATTAGTAGTAGTAGTAGTAGCAGCATTAGTAGTAGTAGCAGCATTAGTAGTAGTAGCAGCATTAGTAGTAGTAGTAGCTGCATTAGTAGTAGTAGTAGTAGCAGCATTAGTAGTAGTAGCAGCATTAGTAGTAGTAGTAGTAGCAGCATTAGTAGTAGTAGCAGCATTAGTAGTAGTAGTAGTAGCAGCATTAGTAGTAGTAGTAGTAGCAGCATTAGTAGTAGTAGCAGCATTAGTAGTAGTAGTAGTAGCAGCATTAGTAGTAGTAGCAGCATTAGTAGTAGTAGTAGTAGTAGTAGCAGCATTAGTAGTAGTAGCAGCATTAGTAGTAGCAGCATTAGTAGTAGTAGTAGTAGTAGTAGCAGCATTAGTAGTAGTAGCAGCATTAGTAGTAGTAGCAGCATTAGTAGTAGTAGTAGTAGCAGCATTAGTAGTAGTAGTAGTAGTAGCAGCATTAGTAGTAGTAGCAGCATTAGTAGTAGTAGTAGCAGCATTAGTAGTAGTAGTAGTAGTAGCAGTAGTGTAGTAGCAGTAGCAGCAGCAGTAGTAGTAGTAGCGGTAGTGGTAGAACCGGCGGTAGTAGAACCAGCAGTAGTAGAACCAGCTCTAGTAGAACCAGTGGTACCGGTAGTAGAACCAGTGGTAGTAGAACCAGTGGCAGCGGTAGTAGAACCAGTGGCAGCGGTAGTAGAACCAGCGGTAGCGGTAGTAGAACCAGCGGTAGCGGTAGTAGAACCAGTGGCAGCGGTAGTAGAACCAGTGGTAGTAGAACCAGTGGCAGTGGTAGTAGAACCAGTGGTAGTAGAACCAGCGGTAGTAGAACCAGCGGTAGTAGAACCAGCGGTAGTAGAACCAGCGGTACCGGTAGTAGAACCAGTGGCAGCGGTAGTAGAACCAGCGGTAGTAGAACCAGTGGCAGCGGTAGTAGAACCAGCGGTAGTAGAACCAGCGGTAGTAGAACCAGCAGTAGTTGTAACTACCAAACCAACAGGTAGAGAACGTCTTTCATCATAATGTTGATGGTATAGTGAATGGAGCGCTGCTATTACTTGTTTACTCATCAAGTCATTACCTCATCAAGTCATTACCTCATCAAGTCATTACCATGCTTCACAGCAGTCTGCGTCAACGCCGAACAGACACGTC
The DNA here is from genome assembly GCF_013265735.2 of Oncorhynchus mykiss. Lineage (NCBI taxonomy): Eukaryota > Metazoa > Chordata > Actinopteri > Salmoniformes > Salmonidae > Oncorhynchus > Oncorhynchus mykiss. The sequence continues at coordinate 41,789,079 of NC_048578.1, forward strand.
TTCAGAAATGCTTTGGGTGTTGAGTGAGGTCTCTGTGTCTGTCTCTCTAGGGGTCCAGTTCATGTGGGACTGCTGTTGTGAGTCGGTGAAGAAAACCAACAAGAACTCTGGTTCTGGATGTATCCTGGCTCACTGTATGGGTCTGGGAAAAACACTGCAGGTCTGTACCACCCAGCCACCTGTTGTTTCTGTTTGTTAGACTTTCATTTCTGTCTTCCTATAGAAAGGGGGGTGCTTCTCTGGTTGTGGGAGGAGCATAATATCTACTTCCACCATTTATCTCATCTGACCCTGTAATTACCTGCTTTTACCACTAGGGGTAACCCTGCACTGTACTCTGTTGCAGTCCCTGCTTTTACCACTAGGGGGTAACCCTGCACACGGTCTACTTCACCCTTTGTCTCTGTACAGTGCATTCAGAAAGTATTCAGACCCCTTGACTTTTTCCACATTTTGTTACGTTACAGCCTTATTCTAAAATGGATTAAATAGACCCCCCCCCCCCCCCCCCTCATCAATCTACACACACTACCCCACAATGACATCACAATACCCCACAATGACATCACAATACCGCACAATGACATCACAATACCCCACAATGACATCACACTACCCCAGTATGACATCACAATACCCCATAATGACAAAGCAAAAACGTTTATTTAGATCTGTTTTCAAATGTCTTAAATGAAAAACATATCTTATCTCTGTATTCAGACCCTTTGCTATGTGACTTGAAATTGAGCTCAGGTGCATCCTGTTTCCATTGATCATCCTTGAGATGTTTCTACAACTTGATTGGAGTCCACCTGTGGTAAATTCAATTGATTGGACATGATTTGGAAAGAAATACACCTGTCTATATAAGGTCCCACAGTTGACAGTGTATGTCAGAGCAAAAACCAAACCATGAGGTCAAAGGAATTGTCCGTATGGCTCCGAGACATGATTGTGTTGAGGAACAGATCTGGGGAAGGGCACCAAAACGTTTCTGCAGCATTGAAGGTCCCCAGTTTGGCCTCCATTCCTAAATAGAAGAAGTTTGGTAACACCAAGACTCTTCCTAGAGCTGGCTGCCCGGCCAAACTGAGCAATCAGGGTAGAAGGGCCTTGGTCAGGGAGGCGACCAAGAATCCAATAGTCTCTCTGACAGAGCTCCAGAGTTCCTCTTTGTAGATGGGAGAAACTTCCAGAAGGACAACCATCTCTGCAGCACTCCACCAATCAGGTCTTTATGGTAGAATGGCCAGACAGAAGCCACTCCTCAGTAAAGGCACATGACAGCCCGCTTGGAGTTTGCCAAAAGGCACCTAGAGGATTCTGACTGTGAGAAACAGGATTCTCTGGTCTGATGAAACCAAGATTGAACTCGTTGGCCTGAATGCCAAGCTTCACATCTGGATAAAACCTGGCACCATCCCTACGGTGAAGCGTGGTGGTGGCAGCATCCCTACGGTGAAGCGTGGTGGTGGCAGCATCCCTACGGTGAAGCGTGGTGGTGGCAGCATCCCTACGGTGAAGCGTGGTGGTGGCAGCACCCCTACGGTGAAGCATGGTGGTGGCAGCACCCCTACGGTGAAGCATGGTGGTGGCAGCACCCCTACGGTGAAGCATGGTGGTGGCAGCACCCCTACGGTGAAGCATGGTGGTGGCACCACCCCTACGGTGAAGCATGGTGGTGGCACCACCCCTACGGTGAAGCATGGTGGTGGCATCCACCCCTACGGTGAAGCATGGTGGTGGCAGCATCCCTACGGTGAAGCATGGTGGTGGCAGCATCATGCTGTGGGGATATTTTCCAGCGGCAGGGACTTGGAAAACTTGTCAGAATAGATGAACGGAGCAAAGGACAGAGATCCTTGATGAAAACCTGCTCCAGAGCGCTCAGGACCTCCGACTGGGGCGAAGGTTCACCTTCCAACAGGACAACGACCCTATTGATTTATCGTTATGGGACAGTGTGTCGCGTCGTTATGGGACAGTGTGTCGCGTCGTTATGGGACAGTGTGTCGCGTCGTTATGGGACAGTGTGTCGTGTCGTTATGGGACAGTGTGTCTATGGGGTATTGAGTCATGAGGTTTTGAGACGTTATGGGAGGGGATTGAGTCGTTATGGGGTATTGTCAGTAGTGTGTCATTTATGGGGGTATTGTGTCTTGGGGTATTGTCTTTATCTGGTAGTGTGTCGTCTTGGGGTATTGAGTCATGAGGTATTGTGTCATTATGGGGTAGTGTGTCATTATTGGGTAGTGTGCCATTATGGGGTAGTGTGCCATTATGTGGGTATTGTGCGTAGATTTATGAGGGGGAAAAAATAATTGTATCCATTGTATAATAAGGTTGTAACGGAACAAAATGTATCTAACCCTGTTTATATCACTAGGTGGTAACCCTACTCCACACACTACTGCTGTGTGACAAGTTAGACTTCTCTCTCTATGTGTATATATCTATACTGTATCTAACCCTGTTTATATCACTAGGTGGTAACCCTACTCCACACACTACTGCTGTGTGACAAGTTAGACTACTCTCTCTATGTGTATATATCTATACTGTATCTAACCCTGTTTAAATCACTAGGTGGTAACCCTACTCAACACTACTGCTGTGTGACAAGTTAGACTTCTCTCTCTATGTGTATATATCTATACTGTATCTAACCCTGTTTATATCACTAGGTGGTAACCCTACTCCACACACTACTGCTGTGTGACAAGTTAGACTACTCTCTCTATGTGTATATATCTATACTGTATCTAACCCTGTTTATATCACTAGGTGGTAACCCTACTCCACACTACTGCTGTGTGACAAGTTAGACTACTCTCTCTATGTGTATATATCTATACTGTATCTAACCCTGTTTATATCACTAGGTGGTAACCCTACTCCACACACTACTGCTGTGTGACAAGTTAGACTACTCTCTCTATGTGTATATATCTATACTGTATCTAACCCTGTTTAAATCACTAGGTGGTAACCCTACTCAACACTACTGCTGTGTGACAAGTTAGACTTCTCTCTCTATGTGTATATATCTATACTGTATCTAACCCTGTTTATATCACTAGGTGGTAACCCTACTCCACACTACTGCTGTGTGACAAGTTAGACTTCTCTCTCTATGTGTATATATCTATACTGTATCTAACCCTGTTTATATCACTAGGTGGTAACCCTACTCAACACTACTGCTGTGTGACAAGTTAGACTACTCTCTCTATGTGTATATATCTATACTGTATCTAACCCTGTTTATATCACTAGGTGGTAACCCTACTCCACACTACTGCTGTGTGACAAGTTAGACTTCTCTCTCTATGTGTATATATCTATACTGTATCTAACCCTGTTTATATCACTAGGTGGTAACCCTACTCCACACACTACTGCTGTGTGACAAGTTAGACTACTCTCTCTATGTGTATATATCTATACTGTATCTAACCCTGTTTAAATCACTAGGTGGTAACCCTACTCAACACTACTGCTGTGTGACAAGTTAGACTACTCTCTCTATGTGTATATATCTATACTGTATCTAACCCTGTTTATATCACTAGGTGGTAACCCTACTCCACACACTACTGCTGTGTGAAAAGTTAGACTTCTCCACGGCTCTGATCGTCTGTCCTCTCAACACGGTTCTCAACTGGCTCAATGAGTTTGAGAAGTGGCAGTACGGCTTCAAGGACGAGGAGAGTTTAGAGGTACACACACACACACACACACACACACACACATATTCACACAGTTGAAGTCAGAAGTTTACATACACTTAGGTTGGAGTCATTAAAACTCGTTTTTCAACCACTCCACAAATGTCTTGTTAACAAACTATAGTTTTGGCAAGTCAGTTAGGACATCTACTTTGTGCATGACACAAGTCATTTCACCATCAATTGTTTACAGACAGATTATTCCACTTATAATTCATTGGATCACAATTCCAGTTGTCGTTTTCTGTAAAGAAATGCTCTAAATGGCACTGTGTTTATTTGGGAGAAATGTTGTCAGTAGTTTATAGAATAAAAACAAACATTTTAATTTGACCCAAACACATACCTATAAATAGTAAAACCACAGAAAGAGATCATTATGCAGTGGTCTCTAGTTTTTTCCAGAGCTGTGTGTGTGTTTACGCTGTGTGTCGGTGTTGCCGCTCTGTGTCTGTCACTAGGTGACGGAGCTGGCCACGGTGAAGCGTCCTCAGGAGAGAGCTTCTGCTCTGCAGCAGTGGCAGGAGGATGGAGGAATCATGATCATTGGCTATGAGATGTACCGTAACCTCACACAGGGTAGAAACATCAAGAGCAAGAAACTCAAAGAGACCTTCCAGAAGACCCTGGTTGACCCAGGTAGGTAGAGGACACACACACACACACACATGGTTATTTCTTGTATCCAGTTTCTTCTCAACTCTCTCTGCTCTGTGTTGTCTCCCTCCCCAGGCCCAGACTTTGTGATCTGTGATGAGGGCCACATCTTGAAGAACGAGGCGTCGGCCATCTCTAAAGCCATGAACTCCATCAAGACCCGACGGAGAGTGGTGCTCACTGGCACACCGCTGCAGAACAACCTCATAGAGTGTATGTCCGTTACTTCCTGTTATATCTACACTGCTGCAGAACAACCTCATAGAGTGTATGTCCGTTACTTCCTGTTATATCCACACCGCTGCAGAACAACCTCATAGAGTGTATGTCCGTTACTTCCTGTTATATCCACACCGCTGCAGAACAACCTCATAGAGTGTATGTCCGTTACTTCCTGTTATATCCACACCGCTGCAGAACAACCTCATAGAGTGTATGTCCGTTACTTCCTGTTATATCCACACTGCTGCAGAACAACCTCATAGAGTGTATGTCCGTTACTTCCTGTTATATCCACACCGCTGCAGAACAACCTCATAGAGTGTATGTCCGTTACTTCCTGTTATATCCACACCGCTGCAGAACAACCTCATAGAGTGTATGTCCGTTACTTCCTGTTATATACAGTTAGCCAAAATCAAACAGAACTTCCCATAGGGCAGGAGTCCCTCTCCTGTTTCTGTAGAGTGAACCAGAACGGCCCGTGGGGCAGGAGTCCCTCTCCTGTTTCTGTAGAGTGAACCAGAACGCCCCGTGGGGCAGGAGTCCATCTCCTGTTTCTGTAGAGTGAACCAGAACGGCCCGTGGGGCAGGAGTCCATCTCCTGTTTCTGTAGAGTGAACCAGAACGGCCCGTGGGGCAGGAGTCCATCTCCTGTTTCTGTAGAGTGAACCAGAACGGCCCGTGGGGCAGGAGTCCATCTCCTGTTTCTGTAGAGTGAACCAGAACGGCCCATAGGGCAGGAGTCCCTCTCCTGTTTCTGTAGAGTGAACCAGAAAGGCCCGTGGGGCAGGAGTCCATCTCCTGTTTCTGTAGAGTGAACCAGAACGGCCCGTGGGGCAGGAGTCCATCTCCTGTTTCTGTAGAGTGAACCAGAACGGCCCGTAGGGCAGGAGTCCATCTCCTGTTTCTGTAGAGTGAACCAGAACGGCCCGTGGGGCAGGAGTCCATCTCCTGTTTCTGTAGATTGAACCAGAACAGCCCGTAGGGCAGGTGTACATCTCCTGTTTCTGTAGAGTGAACCAGAACGGCCCGTAGGGCAGGAGTCCATCTCCTGTTTCTGTAGAGTGAGCCAGAACGGCCCGTAGGGCAGGAGTCCATCTCCTGTTTCTGTAGAGTGAACCAGAAAGGTCCGTGGGGCAGGAGTCCATCTCCTGTTTCTGTAGAGTGAACCAGAAAGGCCCGTGGGGCAGGAGTCCATCTCCTGTTTCTGTAGAGTGAGCCAGAACGGCCCGTAGGGCAGGAGTCCATCTCCTGTTTCTGTAGAGTGAACCAGAACGGCCCGTGGGGCAGGAGTCCATCTCCTGTTTCTGTAGAGTGAACCAGAACGGCCCGTAGTGCAGGAGTCCATCTCCTGTTTCTGTAGAGTGAACCAGAACGGCCCGTGGGGCAGGAGTCCATCTCCTGTTTCTGTAGAGTGAACCAGAACGGCCCGTAGGGCAGGAGTCCATCTCCTGTTTCTGTAGAGTGAACCAGAAAGGTCCGTGGGGCAGGAGTCCATCTCCTGTTTCTGTAGAGTGAACCAGAAAGGCCCGTGGGGCAGGAGTCCATCTCCTGTTTCTGTAGAGTGAACCAGAACGGCCCGTAGGGCAGGAGTCCATCTCCTGTTTCTGTAGAGTGAGCCAGAACGGCCCATAGGGCAGGAGTCCATCTCCTGTTTCTGTAGAGTGAGCCAGAACGGCCCATAGGGCAGGAGTCCATCTCCTGTTTCTGTAGAGTGAGCCAGAACGGCCCGTAGGGCAGGAGTCCATCTCCTGTTTCTGTAGAGTGAACCAGAACGGCCCGTGGGGCAGGAGTCCATCTCCTGTTTCTGTAGAGTGAACCAGAACGGCCCGTGGGGCAGGAGTCCATCTCCTGTTTCTGTAGAGTGAACCAGAACGGCCCGTGGGGCAGGAGTCCATCTCCTGTTTCTGTAGAGTGAGCCAGAACGGCCCGTAGGGCAGGAGTCCATCTCCTGTTTCTGTAGAGTGAACCAGAACGGCCCGTGGGGCAGGAGTCCATCTCCTGTTTCTGTAGAGTGAACCAGAACGGCCCGTGGGGCAGGAGTCCATCTCCTGTTTCTGTAGAGTGAGCCAGAACGGCCCGTGGGGCAGGAGTCCATCTCCTGTTTCTGTAGAGTGAGCCAGAACGGCCCATAGGGCAGGAGTCCATCTCCTGTTTCTGTAGAGTGAGCCAGAACGGCCCATAGGGCAGGAGTCCATCTCCTGTTTCTGTAGAGTGAACCAGAACGGCCCATAGGGCAGGAGTCCATCTCCTGTTTCTGTAGAGTGAGCCAGAACGGCCCGTAGGGCAGGAGTCCATCTCCTGTTTCTGTAGAGTGAACCAGAACGGCCCGTGGGGCAGGAGTCCATCTCCTGTTTCTGTAGAGTGAACCAGAACGGCCCGTAGTGCAGGAGTCCATCTCCTGTTTCTGTAGAGTGAGCCAGAACGGCCCGTAGGGCAGGAGTCCATCTCCTGTTTCTGTAGAGTGAACCAGAACGGCCCGTGGGGCAGGAGTCCATCTCCTGTTTCTGTAGAGTGAACCAGAACGGCCCGTAGGGCAGGAGTCCATCTCCTGTTTCTGTAGAGTGAACCAGAAAGGTCCGTGGGGCAGGAGTCCATCTCCTGTTTCTGTAGAGTGAACCAGAAAGGCCCGTGGGGCAGGAGTCCATCTCCTGTTTCTGTAGAGTGAACCAGAACGGCCCGTAGGGCAGGAGTCCATCTCCTGTTTCTGTAGAGTGAGCCAGAACGGCCCATAGGGCAGGAGTCCATCTCCTGTTTCTGTAGAGTGAGCCAGAACGGCCCGTAGGGCAGGAGTCCATCTCCTGTTTCTGTAGAGTGAGCCAGAACGGCCCGTAGGGCAGGAGTCCATCTCCTGTTTCTGTAGAGTGAACCAGAACGGCCCGTGGAACGGCCCGTGGGGCAGGAGTCCATCTCCTGTTTCTGTAGAGTGAGCCAGAACGGCCCATAGGGCAGGAGTCCATCTCCTGTTTCTGTAGAGTGAGCCAGAACGGCCCATAGGGCAGGAGTCCATCTCCTGTTTCTGTAGAGTGAACCAGAACGGCCCATAGGGCAGGAGTCCATCTCCTGTTTCTGTAGAGTGAACCAGAACGGCCCGTGGGGCAGGAGTCCATCTCCTGTTTCTGTAGAGTGAACCAGAACGGCCCGTGGGGCAGGAGTCCATCTCCTGTTTCTGTAGAGTGAACCAGAACGGCCCGTGGAACGGCCCGTGGGGCAGGAGTCCATCTCCTGTTTCTGTAGAGTGAGCCAGAACGGCCCATAGGGCAGGAGTCCATCTCCTGTTTCTGTAGAGTGAGCCAGAACGTCCCATAGGGCAGGAGTCCATCTCCTGTTTCTGTAGAGTGAACCAGAACGGCCCATAGGGCAGGAGTCCATCTCCTGTTTCTGTAGAGTGAGCCAGAACGGCCCGTAGGGCAGGAGTCCATCTCCTGTTTCTGTAGAGTGAACCAGAACGGCCCGTGGGGCAGGAGTCCATCTCCTGTTTCTGTAGAGTGAACCAGAACGGCCCGTAGTGCAGGAGTCCATCTCCTGTTTCTGTAGAGTGAACCAGAACGGCCCGTGGGGCAGGAGTCCATCTCCTGTTTCTGTAGAGTGAACCAGAACGGCCCGTAGGGCAGGAGTCCATCTCCTGTTTCTGTAGAGTGAACCAGAAAGGTCCGTGGGGCAGGAGTCCATCTCCTGTTTCTGTAGAGTGAACCAGAAATGCCCGTGGGGCAGGAGTCCATCTCCTGTTTCTGTAGAGTGAGCCAGAACGGCCCATAGGGCAGGAGTCCATCTCCTGTTTCTGTAGAGTGAGCCAGAACGGCCCATAGGGCAGGAGTCCATCTCCTGTTTCTGTAGAGTGAGCCAGAACGGCCCGTAGGGCAGGAGTCCATCTCCTGTTTCTGTAGAGTGAACCAGAACGGCCCGTGGGGCAGGAGTCCATCTCCTGTTTCTGTAGAGTGAACCAGAACGGCCCGTGGGGCAGGAGTCCATCTCCTGTTTCTGTAGAGTGAACCAGAACGGCCCGTGGGGCAGGAGTCCATCTCCTGTTTCTGTAGAGTGAGCCAGAACGGCCCGTGGGGCAGGAGTCCATCTCCTGTTTCTGTAGAGTGAGCCAGAACGGCCCGTGGGGCAGGAGTCCATCTCCTGTTTCTGTAGAGTGAACCAGAACGGCCCGTAGGGCAGGAGTCCATCTCCTGTTTCTGTAGAGTGAACCAGAAAGGTCCGTGGGGCAGGAGTCCATCTCCTGTTTCTGTAGAGTGAACCAGAAAGGCCCGTGGGGCAGGAGTCCATCTCCTGTTTCTGTAGAGTGAACCAGAACGGCCCGTAGGGCAGGAGTCCATCTCCTGTTTCTGTAGAGTGAGCCAGAACGGCCCATAGGGCAGGAGTCCATCTCCTGTTTCTGTAGAGTGAGCCAGAACGGCCCGTAGGGCAGGAGTCCATCTCCTGTTTCTGTAGAGTGAGCCAGAACGGCCCGTAGGGCAGGAGTCCATCTCCTGTTTCTGTAGAGTGAGCCAGAACGGCCCGTAGGGCAGGAGTCCATCTCCTGTTTCTGTAGAGTGAACCAGAACGGCCCGTGGAACGGCCCGTGGGGCAGGAGTCCATCTCCTGTTTCTGTAGAGTGAGCCAGAACGGCCCATAGGGCAGGAGTCCATCTCCTGTTTCTGTAGAGTGAGCCAGAACGGCCCATAGGGCAGGAGTCCATCTCCTGTTTCTGTAGAGTGAACCAGAACGGCCCATAGGGCAGGAGTCCATCTCCTGTTTCTGTAGAGTGAGCCAGAACGGCCCGTAGGGCAGGAGTCCATCTCCTGTTTCTGTAGAGTGAACCAGAACGGCCCGTGGGGCAGGAGTCCATCTCCTGTTTCTGTAGAGTGAACCAGAACGGCCCGTAGTGCAGGAGTCCATCTCCTGTTTCTGTAGAGTGAACCAGAACGGCCCGTGGGGCAGGAGTCCATCTCCTGTTTCTGTAGAGTGAACCAGAACGGCCCGTAGGGCAGGAGTCCATCTCCTGTTTCTGTAGAGTGAACCAGAACGGCCCGTGGGGCAGGAGTCCATCTCCTGTTTCTGTAGAGTGAACCAGAACGGCCCGTGGGGCAGGAGTCCATCTCCTGTTTCTGTAGAGTGAACCAGAACGGCCCGTGGGGCAGGAGTCCATCTCCTGTTTCTGTAGAGTGAGCCAGAACGGCCCGTGGGGCAGGAGTCCATCTCCTGTTTCTGTAGAGTGAACCAGAACGGCCCGTGGGGCAGGAGTCCATCTCCTGTTTCTGTAGAGTGAACCAGAACGGCCCGTGGGGCAGGAGTCCATCTCCTGTTTCTGTAGAGTGAACCAGAACGGCCCGTGGGGCAGGAGTCCATCTCCTGTTTCTGTAGAGTGAACCAGAACGGCCCGTGGGGCAGGAGTCCATCTCCTGTTTCTGTAGAGTGAACCAGAAAGGCCCGTGGGGCAGGAGTCCATCTCCTGTTTCTGTAGTGAGACAGCTTGATGTTCAGGACGCTCCATGACATACTAGCGTCCTGTCTATATTCAGGGTTTTTAGTGGGTATCTTAAGTATTCATACCCGAGAATATTTTTCACATTTTGTTCCTTTTCAGAGAGGGATTCACAGAGGGTCTTCTATCTACACAATACTTCATAATTTCAAAGAGAGAAGCAAATTCTGCAAATGAAATTAGGCGAACTATTCGAATTTTAGCTACCAGGAAATGGCAGAGCGATTTCTGCATATTGCTTCTTTAAATCTTGACTGAGCTTGAATAATTTTGAAACTAGTTAACGCGAAAATATTGCACAATACAGGTGTGCAAAGCTCTTATGAGACTCACCTCAGAAGACTGACAGCTGTTATCACTGCCAAAGGTGTTTCAAACATGTATTGACACACGGGGTGAATACTTACCTAATCAAGCTATATTAGTTTATTTCTCTTTTTTGATTAAATTTTTTACATTTCAGGATTTTGTTTAGATGGACGACAACAAAATGACAATGAAATCCTTTTTAAATCTCGCGTTATAACACCACAAAATGTGACGAAATCCGTGAGGGCTGAATATTTATGATACCACTGTGTATTTGAAAGTGTACCAATGTGTGTGTGCCCTGTCCAGACCACTGCATGGTGAACTTCATCAAGGAGAACCTGCTGGGGTCAGTGAAGGAGTTCAGGAACCGCTTCGTCAATCCCATCCAGAACGGGCAGGCAGCAGACTCCACAGACCAGGATGTACGGATCATGAAGAAGAGGGCTCACATCCTCTACGAGATGCTCAATGGATGTGTTCAGGTAACACTGTGGGTAACGGGCGGCTCACATCCTCTACGAGATGCTCAATGGATGTGTTCAGGTAACACTGTGGGTAACGGGCGGCTCACATCCTCTACGAGATGCTCAATGGATGTGTTCAGGTAACACTGTGGGTAACGGGCGGCTCACATCCTCTACGAGATGCTCAATGGATGTGTTCAGGTAACACTGTGGGTAACGGGCGGCTCACATCCTCTACGAGATGCTCAATGGATGTGTTCAGGTAACACTGTGGGTAACGGGCGGCTCACATCCTCTACGAGATGCTCAATGGATGTGTTCAGGTAACACTGTGGGTAACGGGCGGCTCACATCCTCTACGAGATGCTCAATGGATGTGTTCAGGTAACACTGTGGGTAACGGGCGGCTCACATCCTCTACGAGATGCTCAATGGATGTGTTCAGGTAACACTGTGGGTAACGGGTGGCTCACATCCTCTACGAGATGCTCAATGGATGTGTTCAGGTAACACTGTGGGTAACGGGTGGCCCACAGCCTCCCTTTTGTAGGCCCGCGGATCCATTTCCAAAAACTCCCCCCCCCCCCCCCCCCCCCCCCCCCAGTTGAGGAACTCAGTCAGGTTTTCAATTTACTGTTGCTAGGCAGAATAGAGGAATTCACAAGGTGACATTTCTAATTGCGGTTGATCATCAGCAGTTTCTGTCTTATGTCAGTCACTGTCAATCACTCAATTAGTCATGTCAGCTAGCAATGTTTTAGATTGGTAAATTAGTCAGCCGGTTGTCTAAACTTGTAGTAATATTTGCCGAATATAGACTGGGCACACAGGACATGTGCCCAGGGGGCCCTGACCCCCAGGGGGCCCTGCTGACCTCGAGGGGGGCCCCCATTCATTTTGTGAGTCACTCTCACTCAGATATCATATTATTAAGATTACAACATTTATGGAATTACAGGAAATTTGCTGTAAAACTGCCCATTTTTCCCCCCTGATGCCAAAAGGTGGAGAATTGCAGGAAATGTCCTTTAAAGTGATACCTTGGGATTTTGGAAATCAGTCCCTTAATCTACTTGCCCAGAGTCAGATGAACTTGTGGATACCACAGTACCACGTAAATCTCCGTTTTGGATGAGACAGACTTTATGACTTAATTGTCCTCCACTTTGTAGACTGTTTTGACACTAGAATAAGTATTTCTGACTGATATCGACAACCTCAGGCTGTTTCCAATGACAGACTGTTTCCAATGACAGACTGTTTTTTTATTGTCTCTCTTTGACTGTGTCCCTCCCTTCTCAGAGAAGAGACTACCGTGTGTTTACTGGTCTCTGCTCTCTCTCCAGAGAAGAGACTACTGTGTGTTTACTGGTCTCTGCTCTCTCTCCAGAGAAGAGACTACTGTGTGTTTACTGGTCTCTCTGCTCTCTCTCCAGAGAAGAGACTACTCTGCCCTGACCAAGTTCCTGCCTCCTAAACATGAGTACGTTGTGTCCGTCAGAGTCACGCCCATCCAGTGTACTCTATACCGACACTACCTGGAGCACTTAACAGGTACACACTAACCCCTATCCCATCTAGTGTACTCTATACCGACACTACCTGGAGCACTTAACAGGTACACACTAACCCCTATCCCATCTAGTGTACTCTATACCGACACTACCTGGAGCACTTAACAGGTACACACTAACCCCTATCCCATCTAGTGTACTCTATACCGACACTACCTGGAGCACTTAACAGGTACACACTAACCCCTATCCCATCTAGTGTACTCTATACCGACACTACCTGGAGCACTTAACAGATACACACTAACCCCTATCCCATCTAGTGTACTCTATACCGACACTACCTGGAGCACTTAACAGGTACACACTAACCCCTATCCCATCTAGTGTACTCTATACCGACACTACCTGGAGCACTTAACAGGTACACACTAACCCCTATCCCATCTAGTGTACTCTATACCGACACTACCTGGAGCACTTAACAGGTACACATTAGGGCCCGGGGTAGCCCTGCTATTGGGGGTGGGGGCCCGGGGTAGCCCTGCTATTGGGGGTGGGGGCCCGGGGTAGCCCTGCTATTAGGGGGGGTGGGGGCCCGGGGTAGCCCTGCTATCAGGGGGGTGGGGGCCTGGGGTAGCCCTGCTATTAGGGGGGGGTGGGATAGCCCTGCTATTAGGGGGGAGGGATAGCCCTGCTATAGGGGGGGAGGGGTAGCCCTGCTATAGGGGGGGAGGGACTGGGGTAGCCCTGCTATAGGAGGGGGAGGCTGGACTACATAAATGGCTCTGAGCCTCTCATGCATAATGCTACTTTCTGTCCCTAAATTATATACAAAATAAATATTAATATTTATTCATAAAAACTAGCAACTGAACTGAATTTCAAGTAAAAATCTAAAAACCGAATAGAAAAGGAACAGAAAATCTCAAAACAACCGTGATTATAGCACTATATTTGTTCCGTCTCTCTGATTGTTCTGGTGTTATGAGTGTGAGGGAGTGGTACCTTATTCAGCTACATCTGTGGTGGGTATGAAAGACATAATTCTCCCTCTCTCACGCACCTCTCTGTCTCGCTCTGTCTCTGTGGGCAGGTGCGGGGAACGTGGTGGAGGGGGGTCGGGGCCGAGCCGGGACCAAACTGTTCCAGGACTTCCAGATGCTCAGCAGAATCTGGACCCATCCCTGGTGCCTGCAGCTGGACTACATCAGCAAGGAAAACAAGGTACACACACTTTTCCTGTATTTCCCCTCGCCCGGCTGTCTGTCTCTCCCCTCGCCCGGCTGTCTGTCTCTCCCCTCGCCCGGCTCTCTGTCTGTCTCCCTCCTCGCCCGGCCCTCTGTCTGTCTCCCCCCTCGCCCGGCTGTCTGTCTGTCTCCCCCCTCGCCCGGCTGTCTGTCTGCCTCCCCCCCTCGCCCGGCTGTCTGTCTGTCTCTCCCCCCTCGCCCGGCTGTCTGTCTGTCTCTCCCCCCTCGCCCGGCTGTCTGTCTGTCTCCCCCCTCGCCCGGCTGTCTGTCTGCCTCCCCCCCTCGCCCGGCTGTCTGTCTGCCTCCCCCCCTCGCCCGGCTGTCTGTCTCTCCCCCCTCGCCCGGCTGTCTGTCTGTCTCTCCCCCCTCGCCCGGCTGTCTGTCTGTCTCTACCCCCTCGCCCGGCTGTCTGTCTGTGTCTCTCTCCCCTCGCCCGGCTGCCTGCCTGTCTATCCCCCCTCGCCCGGCTGCCTGCCTGTCTCTCTCCCCCCTCGCCCGGCTGCCTGTCTGTCTCTCTCCCCCCTCGCCCGGCTGCCTGTCTGTCTCTCTCTCCCCTCGCCCGGCTGCCTGTCTGTCTCTCTCTCTCCCCTCGCCCGGCTGCCTGTCTGTCTCTCTCTCTCCCCTCGCCCGGCTGCCTGTCTGTCTCTCTCTCTCCCCTCGCCCGGCTGCCTGTCTGTCTCTCTCTCTCCCCTCGCCCGGCTGCCTGTCTGTCTCTCTCTCTCGCCCGGCTGCCTGTCTGTCTCTCTCCCCCCTCGCCCGGCTGCCTGTCTGTCTCTCTCCCCCCTCGCCCGGCTGCCTGCCTGTCTCTCCCCCCTCGCCCTGCTGCCTGCCTGTCTCTTCCCCCTCGCCCGGCTGCCTGCCTGTCTCCCTCCCCCCTCGCCCGGCTGCCTGTCTGTCTCTCTCTCCCCTAGCCCGGCTGCCTGTCTGTCTCTCTCTCCCCTCGCCCGGCTGCCTGTCTGTCTCTCTCTCCCCTCGCCCGGCTGCCTGTCTGTCTCTCTCTCCCCTCGCCCGGCTGCCTGTCTGTCTCTCTCTCCCCTCGCCCGGCTGCCTGTCTGTCTCTCTCTCCCCTCGCCCGGCTGCCTGTCTGTCTCTCTCTCCCCTCGCCCGGCTGCCTGTCTGTCTCTCTCTCCCCTCGCCCGGCTGCCTGTCTGTCTCTCTCTCCCCTCGCCCGGCTGCCTGTCTGTCTCTCTCTCCCCTCGCCCGGCTGCCTGTCTGTCTCTCTCTCTCCTTGCCCGGCTGTCTGTCTGTCTCTCTCTCTCCTTGCCCGGCTGTCTGTTTGAACATTTTGGGCCTGCTTGTAGCTTTGAGGTCTTTGTACTTGTCTTGGAAAATAATCTAAGAGAAACTCTTTATTATCTCATGTTCCCGCTCTTAGTTGACTCTGTCTCAGGGGTCTGACATCAGGGCTTCTGACGGTGTCTCAGGGCTTCTGACTGTGTCTCAGGGCATCTGACGGTGTCTCAGGGCATCTGACGGTGTCTCAGGGCTTCTAACGGTGTCTCAGGGGTTCTGACGGTGTCTCAGGGCTTCTGACTGTGTCTTGTGTTTTAGGGGTACTTTGACGAGGACAGCATGGACGAGTTCATCGCCTCGGAGACCGAGGAGTCTTCCATGAGCATGACCTCTGAAGACGAGAAACAGAAAAAGTAACCACATATTATTTACAGGGATGTGAACTCGTCACTTTTCTGCGTAATTCACCATCCTGTAATTCACCATCCTGTAATTCACCATCCTGTAATTCACCATCCTGTATTTCACCATCCTGTATTTCACCATCCTGTAATTCACCATCCTGTAATTCACCATCCTGTAATTCACCATCCTGTAATTCACCATCCTGTAATTCACCATCCTGTAGATCCACGAAAGAAAAAAAACATCCCAACACATCTACTATATCAGAGAGATGTCAGATGTATTCCCAACACATCTACTATATCAGAGTGGTGTCAGATGTATTCCCAACACATCTACTATATCAGAGTGATGTCAGATGTATTCCCAACACATCTACTATATCAGAGTGGTGTCAGATGTATTCCCAACACATCTACTATATCAGAGTGGTGTCAGATGTATTCCCAACACATCTACTATATCAGAGTGGTGTCAGATATAATCCCAACACATCTACTATATCAGAGTGGTGTCAGATGTATTCCCAACACATCTACTATATAAGAGTGGTGTCAGATGTATTCCCAACACATCTACTATATCAGAGTGGTGTCAGATATAATCCCAACACATCTACTATATCAGAGTGATGTCAGATATATTCCCAACACATCTACTATATCAGAGTGGTGTCAGATGTATTCCCAACACATCTACTATATCAGAGTGGTGTCAGATGTATTCCCAACACATCTACTATATCAGAGAGATGTCAGATGTATTCCCAACACATCTACTATATCAGAGTGGTGTCAGATGTATTCCCAACACATCTACTATATCAGAGTGATGTCAGATGTATTCCCAACACATCTACTATATCAGAGTGGTGTCAGATGTATTCCCAACACATCTACTATATCAGAGTGGTGTCAGATGTATTCCCAACACATCTACTATATCAGAGTGGTGTCAGATATAATCCCAACACATCTACTATATCAGAGTGGTGTCAGATGTATTCCCAACACATCTACTATATAAGAGTGGTGTCAGATGTATTCCCAACACATCTACTATATCAGAGTGGTGTCAGATATAATCCCAACACATCTACTATATCAGAGTGATGTCAGATATATTCCCAACACATCTACTATATCAGAGTGGTGTCAGATGTATTCCCAACACATCTACTATATCAGAGTGGTGTCAGATGTATTCCCAACACATCTACTATATCAGAGTGGTGTCAATGTATTCCCAACACATCTACTATATAAGAGTGGTGTCAGATGTATTCCCAACACATCTACTATATCAGAGTGGTGTCAGATATAATCCCAACACATCTACTATATCAGAGTGATGTCAGATATATTCCCAACACATCTACTATATCAGAGTGGTGTCAGATGTATTCCCAACACATCTACTATATCAGAGTGGTGTCAGATATAATCCCAACACATCTACTATATCAGAGTGGTGTCAATGTATTCCCAACACATCTACTATATCAGAGTGGTGTCAGATATAATCCCAACACATCTACTATATAAGAGTGATGTCAGATGTATTCCCAACACATCTACTATATCAGAGAGATGTCAGATATATTCCCAACACATCTACTATATCAGAGTGATGTCAGATGTATTCCCAACACATCTACTATATCAGAGAGATGTCAGATGTATTCCCAACACATCTACTATATCAGAGTGATGTCAGATATATTCCCAACACATCTACTATATCAGAGTGGTGTCAGATATAATCCCAACACATCTACTATATCAGTGATGTCAGATGTATTCCCAACACATCTACTATATCAGAGTGGTGTCAGATGTATTCCCAACACATCTACTATATCAGAGTGATGTCAGATGTATTCCCAACACGTGTACTATATCAGAGTGGTGTCAGATATAATCCCAACACATCTACTATATCAGAGTGGTGTCAGATATAATCCCAACACATCTACTATATCAGAGTGGTGTCAGATATAATCCCAACACATCTACTATATCAGAGAGATGTCAGATGTATTCCCAACACATCTACTATATCAGAGTGATGTCAGATGTATTCCCAACACATCTACTATATCAGAGTGGTGTCAGATATAATCCCAACACATCTACTATATCAGAGTGATGTCAGATGTATTCCCAACACGTGTACTATATCAGAGTGGTGTCAGATGTATTCCCAACACATCTACTATATCAGAGTGATGTCAGATGTATTCCCAACACGTGTACTATATCAGAGTGGTGTCAGATATAATCCCAACACGTGTACTATATCAGAGTGGTGTCAGATATAATCCCAACACATCTACTATATCAGTGATGTCAGATGTATTCCCAACACATCTACTATGTCAGAGTGATGTCAGATGTATTCCCAACACGTGTACTATATCAGAGTGGTGTCAGATATAATCCCAACACATCTACTATATCAGAGAGATGTCAGATGTATTCCCAACACATCTACTATATCAGAGTGGTGTCAGATGTATTCCCAACACATCTACTATATCAGAGTGATGTCAGATATAATCCCAACACATCTACTATATCAGAGTGATGTCAGATGTATTCCCAACACATCTACTATATCAGAGTGGTGTCAGATGTATTCCCAACACATCTACTATATCAGAGTGATGTCAGATGTATTCCCAACACATCTACTATATCAGAGTGATGTCAGATGTATTCCCAACACATCTACTATATCAGAGTGATGTCAGATGTATTCCCAACACATCTACTATATCAGAGTGATGTCAGATGTATTCCCAACACATCTACTATATCAGAGTGATGTCAGATGTATTCCCAACACATCTACTATATAAGAGTGGTGTCAGATATATTCATCCAGTATCAGGTGTGACAGCTGTTTGACTGCAGTCATTGGTCCGGTCGGCTGCTTCCTCTAACCAGTCATTGGTCCGGTCGGCTGCTTCCTCTAACCAGTCATTGGTCCGGTCGGCTGCTTCCTCTAACCAGTCATTGGTCCGGTCGGCTGCTTCCTCTAACCAGTCATTGGTCCGGTCGGCTGCTTCCTCTAACCAGTCATTGGTCCGGTCGGCTGCTTCCTCTAACCAGTCATTGGTCCGGTGACTGTCTTATCGTACTGTAATGTACAACCTGACTGTCTTATCATACTGTAATATACAACCTTGTACTGCTGACTGTATTATCATACTGTAATGTACAACCTGACTGTCTTATCGTACTGTAATATACAACCTGACTGTCTTATCGTACTGTAATGTACAACCTGACTGTCTTATCATACTGTAATATACAACCTGACTGTCTTATCATACTGTAATGTACAACCTGACTGTCTTATCATACTGTAATGTACAACCTGACTGTCTTATCATACTGTAGTATACAACCTTGTACTGCTGACTGTCTTATCATACTGTAATGTACAACCTGACTGTCTTATCATACTGTAATATACAACCTGACTGTCTTATCATACTGTAATGTACAACCTGACTGTCTTATTATACTGTAATGTACAACCTGACTGTCTTATCATACTGTAGTATACAACCTTGTACTGCTGACTGTCTTATCATACTGTAATGTACAACCTGACTGTCTTATCATACTGTAATGTACAACCTGACTGTCTTATCATACTGTAGTATACAACCTTGTACTGCTGACTGTCTTATCATACTGTAATATACAACCTTGTACTGCTGACTGTCTTATCATACTGTAATGTACAACCTGACTGTCTTATCGTACTGTAATGTACAACCTGACTGTCTTATCATACTGTAATATACAACCTTGTACTGCTGACTGTCTTATCATACTGTAATGTACAACCTGACTGTCTTATCGTACTGTAGTATACAACCGGACTGTCTTATCATACTGTAATATACAACCTTGTACTGCTGACTGTCTTATCATACTGTAATGTACAACCTGACTGTCTTATCATACTGTAATGTACAACCTGACTGTCTTATCATACTGTAATGTACAACCTGACTGTCTTATCATACTGTAATGTACAGCCTGACTGTCTTATCGTACTGTAGTATACAACCGGACTGTCTTATCATACTGTAATATACAACCTGACTGTCTTATCGTACTGTAGTGTACAACCTGACTGTCTTATCATACTGTAATGTACAACCTGACTGTCTTATCATACTGTAGTATACAACCTTGCTCTGCTCTCCCCCCTGTAGGAAGAAGAAGCGAGGGAAGGCCAGGAAGAAGGACAGTGACTCAGACAGTGATGCTCTCGAGGTGATAAAGGAGTGGAACACCAGCTCCCGAGGGGGAGACCCTTCCAGCCGCAACCGGGCGGAGCCAGAGGAGGAAGGTATAGAAATACAATTATATAGAGCCTGTAGATGGTTACCTCACTAGAAATGTGATGTTATGGTGTCAGGAAGGGAGTGTTGAAGTAAGGTTTGCTCTGTTAGAACAAAGAGTATGAAATAATTATTATTCCACTTTGACAAAGTATTTTGTGTAGATTGTTGACAACAACAAAAAACAGACAATTAAATCCATTTTAATCCCACTTTGTAACACAATACAATGTGAATAAATCTAAGGGGTCTGAATACTTTTGAAAGGCACTGTACATAACATGAACCATCTGAGCTCACTGCTCCAGCTCTGACCTCTAACCCTCGCCCTCTGCTCTCCCCAAGTGCGGCCAGCTTCCAGCCCTGGCACCAGGAGTCCTGACTGGCACAAGGAGTTTGTTACGGAGGCCGACTCTGAGATCCTGGAGCATTCTGGGAAGATGGTGCTGCTGTTTGAGATCCTCCGTATGGCCGAGGAGGTGGAGGACAAAGTGTAAGGAGCCGAGCTCTGGAGACATGGAACACATTGTGCTGAATTGATCAATGCTAAGTGCTTGAATGAAATGCTTGAAAATTGCTCGGTGGGACTGTTTCCCTGTTTTAAATGTCCTGTTAACATGACAGTCCAGTGATGTTGACGCGTCTTCTGTCCCCTCATCAGTCTGGTGTTCAGTCAGTCTCTGATCTCTCTGGACCTGATTGAAGACTTCCTGGAGCTGTCTGGCCGAGCCAAAGAGGAGGAGAAACAGTCTCCCTACAAAGGTACTATACTGCCCTGACCTCTACCGCCTGACCTCTGACCTCTACCACCCTAACCTCTATTACCTCTCTCTCTGTATTGTGATGTTGCAGACTTGGTTCTGCCTCCTTCTCATTGAGTATTGAAGACTGACTTGGTACTGCAGGTTGCCATTAGCTACTAAATTATGCTTGTAACTTATTGTTTGATATAAATTCATTTCGTTATAGTGCAGGATCCTGTTTTCTGCTAACAGTAGTACCTGCAGCACTGTGGTCATCCTTACACTTAATGGCTTCAACGAGGGGCTTCACTCCTGGCCCAGAGTCTAGTGATGTGTTTTGAAACTAGGCCTGTTGAAGGATTGGTTTGGGAGAAGGCTTGCCTATTGACTACCTAAACTGAAGCTGACAGGAAAGGTCAAACTGTATGATGACTGTAGTCTCTGAAAACTGTTGTCTGATGACACTGTGTTTACCTGTGCAGGTGAGGGGAAGTGGTTCCGGAACATAGACTACTACCGCTTGGACGGCTCCACCAACGCCCTGAACCGGAAGAAGTGGGCAGAAGAGTTCAATGACACCAGCAACGTCCGGTAAACTACACTCGGCTCGCCACTAAACGGCACCCGGCTCGCCACCAAACGGCACCCGGCTCGCCACCAAACGGCACCCGGCTCGCAACTAAACATCAAATCAAATGTATTTATAAAGCCCTTCGTACATCAGCTGATGTCACAAAGTGCTGTACAGAAACCCAGCCTAAAACCCCAAACAGCAAGCAATGCAGGTGTAGAAGCATGGTGGCTAGGAAAAACTCCCTAGAAAGGCCAAAACCTAGGGAGGAACCAGGCTATGTGGGGTGGCCAGTCCTCTTCTGGCTGTGCCGGGTGGTGATTATAACAGAACATGGCCAAGATGTTCAAATGTTCATAGGTGACCAGCAGGGTCAAATAATAATTATCACAGTAGTTGTCGAGGGTGCAGCAAGTCAGCAGATGTATTCCCAACACATCTACTATATCAGAGTGGTGTCAGATGTATTCCCAACACATCTACTATATCAGAGTGATGTCAGATGTATTCCCAACACATCTACTATATCAGAGTGATGTCAGATGTATTCCCAACACATCTACTATATCAGAGTGATGTCAGATGTATTCCCAACACATCTACTATATCAGAGTGATGTCAGATGTATTCCCAACACATCTACTATATCAGAGTGATGTCAGATGTATTCCCAACACATCTACTATATAAGAGTGGTGTCAGATATAAGTCAGCACCTCAGGAGTAAATGTCTGTTGGCTTTTCATAGCCGAGCATTCAGAGTATCTCTACCGCTCCTGCTGTCTCTAGAGAGTTGAAAACAGCAGGTCTGGGACAGGTAGCACATCCGGTGAACAGGTCAGGGTTCCATAGCCGCAGGCAGAACAGTTGAAACTGGAGCAGCAGCATGTCCAGGTGGACTGGGGACAGCAAGGAGTCATCATGCCAGGTAGTCCTGAGGCATGGTCCTAGGGCTCAGGTCCTCCGAGAGGGGAGGGACAGAGACAGGGAGAATACTTACCCTCCCACCTGGCCAACATCCAGATTGCAGAACACCAAATTCAAATACAGAAATACTCATTATAAAAATTCAGAAAACAAAACATATTTAACATAGGTTTAAAGATGAACTTCTTGTGACTCCAACCACGGTGTCAGATTTATAAAAATGCTTTACGGCAAAAGCATACCTTACAATTATTTGAGAACACAGCCCAGCAGACAAATCATTACAAACAGTAACCAGCCAAGTAGAAGAGTTACAGAACTCAGAAATAGAGAGAAAATGAATCCCTTTGATGATCTTCATATGGTTGCACTCAGAAGACATTAATTTACTCAATAACTGTTCCTTTTGTTCGATAGTTAGTCTCTTTCTAGCCAAAAACCTCAGTTTTGTTTGTGTTTTCTTCAGTAATCCACAGGCTCAAATGTAGGCAGACGAAAAATGATGTTTATATTCAATCATCAGGTTGTTTTTAGCCTAAATTATCTATAATATTTCAACCGGACAATAACGTCGTCAATATAAAGGGTAAACAAAGGCACTCTCTCGGTCGCGCGCATGACAAAGCTCTGACACGTAAGGGTCCACTCACTCAGACTGGTCTTATCAGAATACGAGCCTGAAACCATTTCTAAAATTTCTACATCTAGTGGAAGGCATTGGAACTGCAATTTGAGTCCTAAGTCAATGGATTCTGTAATGGCATTGAATAGAAAACTACAAAACCAAAAAATAAACTACTTCCTGAATGGATTTCTCTCAGGTTTTCACCTGCCAAATCAGTTCTGTTATACTCAGACACTATTGTAACAGTTTTGGAAACTTTTGTGTTTTCTATCCAAATTGACCAGTCATATGCATATTATATCATACAGTGCCTTGCGAAAGTATTCGGCCCCCTTGAACTTTGCGACCTTTTGCCACATTTCAGGTTTCAAACATAAAGATATAAAACTGTATTTTTTTGTGAAGAATCAACAAGTGGGACACAATCATGAAGTGGAACGACATTTATTGGATATTTCAAACTTTTTTAACAAATCAAAAACTGAAAAATTGGGCGTGCAAAATTATTATTATTAATTTATTATTATTATTATTATTAATTAATTAATTATTATCTTTATGTTTGAAGCCTAAACCTGAAGCCCAACCTTCGGTTACTAGTCCAACACTCTAACCACTAGGATACCCTGCCGCCCCAATATCTCTATACTCTCTACAAACGACACCCGGTACCCCCTCTAGTACAAACATGTTTTTGATAGTCCTGTCCCTTCATAGTTGATATTGTAATGTAGGCATCTTCAATAAGAGGAAGTTGGTTCTATCATTGCTCCCTTCTTACTTTCTCCCCCATCTCTCCTCTCTACCTCTCCTCTCCCCCATCTCTCCTCTCTACCTCTCCTCTCCCCCATCTCTCCCTCTGTAGAGGTCGGTTGTTCCTGATCTCGACCAGGGCTGGTTCTCTGGGCATCAACCTGATAGGAGCTAACAGGGTCATCATCTTCGACGCGTCCTGGAACCCGTCGTACGACATCCAGAGTATCTTCAGGCTCTACCGCTTCGGACAGCTCAAGACCTGCTACGTTTACCGATTCCTGGCTCAGGTAACCAGCCAGTCAGCCAGCCAGCCAGCCAGCCAGTCAGTCAGTCAGTCAGCCAGCCAGTCAGTCAGTCAGTCAGCCAGCCAGCCAGTCAGCCAGTCAACCAGCTAGTCAAGTCAACCAGCCAGCCAGTCAGCCAGCCAGCCAGCCAGTCAGCCAGCCAGCCAGCCAGCCAGCCAGTCAGTCAGCCAGCCAGCCAGTCAGTTAGCCAGTCAGTCAGCCAGCCAGTCAGTTAGCCAGTCAGTCAACCAGTCAGCCAGTCAGTCAGTCAGTCAGTCAGCCAGCCAGCCAGTCAACCAGCCAGCCAGCCAGTCAACCAGCCAGCCAGCCAGCCAACCAGTCAGTTAGCCAGTCAACCAGCCAGCCAGTCAGCCAGCCAGCCAGTCAGTCAGCCAGCCAGCCAGCCAACCAACCAGTCAGTTAGCCAGTCAACCAGCCAGCCAGTCAACCAGTCAGTCAGTCAGCCAGCCAGTCAACCAGCCAGCCAGCCAACCAACCAGTCAGTTAGCCAGTCAACCAGCCAGTCAAGTCAGCCAGCCAACCAGCCAGCCAGCCAATCAGCCAGTCAAGTCAGCCAGTCAACCAACCAGTCAACCAACCAGTCAGCCAACCAACCAGCCAACCAACCAGTCAGTTAGCCAGTCAACCAGCCAGTCAAGTCAGCCAGCCAACCAGCCAGTCAGTCGATCACATAATACTCAGCAGAGTTCAGACTAAAATCAGGACAACGAAGGTGTATTGTAGTGGCATATTTAGCAAAACAGAAGCTGACGTGTTTGAGTGATCTGAGGGGAATGTGTGTCTAATATGGTCATACATTGGACAGCAGGTTAGGAAGTGCAGCTCAGTTTCCACCTCATTTTGTGGACAGTGAGCACATAGCCTGTCTTCTCTTGAGAGCCATGTCTGCCTACGGCGGCCTTTCTCAATAGCAAGGCTATGCTCACTGAGTCGAAGCTTTCCTTAAGTTTGGGTCAGTCACCGTGGTCAGGTATTCTGCCGCTGTGTACTCTCTGTGTAGGGCCAAATAGCATTCTAGTTTGCTCAGTTTTTTTGTAATACTTTCCAATGTGTCAAGTAATTATCTTTTTGTTTTCTCATGATTTGGTTGGGTCTAGTCGAAAGTTTACATACACTTAGTTTACTTACACTTGGTGTCATTAACTCGTTTTTCAACCACTCCACAAATATCTTGTTAACAAACTATATAGTTTTGGCAAGTCGGTTAGGCCATCTACTTTGTGCATGACACAAGTCATGTTTACAGACATATTATTTCACTTATAATTCACTATCACAATTCCAGTGGGTCAGATGTTTACATACACTAAGTTGACTGTGCCTTTAAACAGCTTGGAAAATTCCAGAAAATGAATTCATGGCTTTAAAAACTTCTGATAAGCTAATTGACCTCATCTGAGTCAATGGAGGTGTACCTGTGGATGTATTGCAAGGCATACCTTCAAACTCAGTGCCTCTTTGCTTGACATCATGGGAAAACCAAAAGAAATCAGCCAAGCCAATTGTAGACCTCCAAGTCTGGTTCATCCTCGGGAGCAATTTCCAAACGCACCACGTGTACTATTGTTTGTACAGATGAACAAGTATAAACACCATGGAACCACGCAGCCGGCATACAGCTCAGGAAGGAGACGGGTTCTGTCTCCTAGAGATGAACGTACTATGGTGTGAAAAGTGCAAATCAATCCCAGAACAACAGCAAAGGACCCTGTGAAGATGCTGGAGGAAACAGGTACAAAAGTATCTATTTCCACAGTAAAACGAGTCCTATATCAACATAACCTGAAAGGCCTTTCAGCAAGGAAGAAGCCACTGCTCCAAAACCGCCATAAAAAAGCCAGACTATGGTTTGCAACTGAACATGGGGACAAAGATCGTACTTTTAGGAGAAATGTCCTCTGGTCTGATGAAACAAAAATAGAACTGTTTGGCCATAATGACCATCGTTATGTTTCGAGGAAAAAGGGGGAGGCTTGCAAGCCAAAGAACACCATCTCAACCGTGAAGCATATATATATGGAAAAAGCACACCATGCAATAATCTGAGTATGGCGCTCTGAGACCAAACCAGCCAAAGAGATATCCGCCATGTTGCGCAGTCAACATTAGTCAGAAATAGCATTATAAATATTCACTTACCTTCAGAATGCACTCCCAGGAATCCACAATAAATGTTTGATAAAGTTCATCATTCATGTCCAAATACCTCCTTTTTGTTAGGGTGTTTGGTAAACAAATCCAAACGCACATGCAAGTCCAGCCGAAAGGTCGGACGAAAAGTCCAAAAAATTATATTACAGTTCGTAGAAGCATGTCAAACGAAGTATGGAATCAATCTTTAGGATGTTTTTATCATAAATCTTCAATAATGTTCCAACCGGAGAATTCCTTTGTCTGTAGAAAAGCAATGGAATGCAAACTAACTCTCACGTGACCACGTGTCACGAGCTCGTGGCACTCTGCCAGATACCTGGCTCATTCCCCTCTCATTCAGTCACACATCACAGTAGAAGCATCAAACACGGTTCTAAAGACTGTTGACATCTAGTGGAAGCCTTAGGAAGTGCAATATGACCCCATAGACACTGTATATTGGAATGACAAAGAGTTGAAAAACTACAAACCTCAGATTTCCCACTTCCTGGTTGGATTTTTCTCAGGTTTTCGCCTGCCATATGAGTTCTGTTATAGTCATTATTCAAACATTTTTAGAAACTTCAGTGTTTTCTATCCAAATATACTAATTTTCATATTCTAGCTTTTATGAGTAGCAGGCAGTTTACTCACCTTATTCATCCAAGCGTTTTCCAATTTTCCCAGAAGTCGTTCGAGTCTTTGGATTCCTCAATAACATTGAGCTGATATCTGACGTGCTGTTCCCTCTTTTTCTGTAGTGTTTTAGTGAAGGTTTTCTGAGAAAACCCAGGTTTTCTGAGGCTCTGTTTTTGGCTGGATAGATTTCTCTATTTCTTTCTTAGGTTTTTGCATTCTTCATCAACCCATTTGGTAATTGTTAATTTTCTTCGCTTTTTTGGTTGACATTTTTAAATTTGAAAGGGTTAGAGGTCAAATATACTGTTTTAGGTTAGGTTAGGTTATTGCCAAGTTTACACCTTCACAATTACAGTGGAACGTTTTGTCCAGGAAGTTAAAAGGGATTGAATGTGTTGTTGCCTAATTGTTTTTTTATAGGTTTCCAATAATAATAGTTATAGTATAATAGTTTTTGGGTAGTTTTCCGCACTACTTTCCTTCCATCTATAGTATTTCTTAATATTATTCAGTTCCTTTGGCGTTGATGCCTCATGATTCAGTATTGCTCTGTTCAAGTAGACTGTGATTTTGCTGTGATCTGATAGGCAATGGGCTCACTGTGAACTCTGAGAGACTGAGACTCTGGGTTGAGGCCTGTGATAAAGTAGTCTACAGTACTACTGCCAAGAGATGAGCTATAGGTGTATCCATCGTAGGAGTCCCCTCGAAGCCTATCATTGACTATGTACATACCCAGCGTGCGACAGAGCTGCAGGAGTTGTGACCCATTTTTGTTGGTTATGTTGTCGTAGTTGTGTCTAGGGGGGCATATGGGGGAGGGAATGCTGTCACCTCCAGGTAGGTGTTTGTCCCCCTGTGTGCTGAGGGTGTCAGGTTCTTGTCCAGTTCTGGCATTTAGGTCGCCACAGACTAGTACATGTCCCTGGGCCTGGAAATTATTGATTTCCCCCTCCAGGACGGAGAGGTGTCTTTATTTAAGTATGGGGAATCTAGTGGGGGGGATATAGGTAGCACACAGGAGGACATTTTTCTCTGTTAGGATAATTTCATTTTGAATTTCTAGCCAAATGTAAAATGTTCCTGTTTAGATTAATTTAATAGAGTGTGTTAGGTCTGTTCTATACCAAATTAGCGTGTGGTGTGGTGGATGGGACTACCAGCTCTCTGTAACCTAGAGGGCAACCAGTGGGTCCATCTCCTCTATACCACCCACCTGGTAGTGTGGTGGATGGGACTACCAGCTCTCTGTAACCTAGAGGACAACCAGTGGGTCCATCTCCTCTATACCACCCACCTGGTAGTGTGGTGGATGGGACTACCAGCTCTCTTTAACCTAGAGGGCCATCTCCTCTATACCATGTTTCTTGTAGGATGACAATGTCTGGATTTCTGATTAATTTGGTGAAGTCCAGATTCCTGCTCTTCAGGCCAAAGGCAGATGACCTCAGGCCTGGGATATTCCAGGATGATATAGTGAAGGCTTTTTGTTCCATAAAGTGTCCAATGTTGTTAGTCGTGGTTTGGCCTCAGGCCAGTAAGTGTGAGCAGAGCCTGCTGAGCATCTGGTACTTGCCATTGGCTTGTGCTAGTGTAAGAGTGGGGGTTGGGCCCGTTTGCCTGCTCACGGCCTGGGCGGATGTGTGAATTTCATGTTGAGACCCTCTTTGCGGGGGTGGGGGACATGGGGTGGGCAGTAATGGCATAGGTCTGATCTGAGGGGTCCTATATGTGGGCATGGTTAGTTGGGGTGGGGTCGTGGGTCCTGCTACCTGTAGAGGTGGACCTGGTTGTTAAGTTCAAGTCCAGGGTGGAGTGGTGGACCAGGAAAATGTTTGGTTTTGAGGCACAGGAAACACTTTCGTTTACCCAGTATTCTTTTCAAATTTATTTAACTAGGCAAGTCAGTTAAGAACAAATTCTTATTTACAATGACTGCCTAGGAACGGTGGGTTAATTGCCTGTTCAGGGGAAGAACCTGTCCTCCTGTCCTCTTCTCAGGGTACTATAGATGTAAACCTGTCCTCTTCCCCTCTCAGGGTACTATAGATGTAAACCTGTCCTCTTCCCCTCTCAGGGTACTATGGATGTAAACCTGTCCTCTTCCCCTCTCAGGGTACTATAGATGTAAACCTGTCCTCTGACCTGTCCTCTTCCCCTCTCAGGGTACTATAGATGTAAACCTGTCCTCTTCCCCTCTCAGGGTACTATGGATGTAAACCTGTCCTCTTCCCCTCTCAGGGTACTATGGATGTAAACCTGTCCTCTTCCCCTCTCAGGGTACTATGGATGTAAACCTGTCCTCTTCCCCTCTCAGGGTACTATAGATGTAAACCTGTCCTCTGACCTGTCCTCTTCCCCTCTCAGGGTACTATAGATGTAAACCTGTCCTCTTCCCCTCTCAGGGTACTATGGTTGTAAACCTGTCCTCTTCCTCTCTCAGGGTACTATAGATGTAAACCTGTCCTCTGACCTGTCCTCTTCCCCTCTCAGGGTACTATAGATGTAAACCTGTCCTCTTCCCTTCTCAGGGTACTATGGATGTAAACCTGTCCTCTGACCTGTCCTATTCTCCTCTCAGGGTACTATGGAAGAGAAGATCTATGACCGCCAGGTGGCTAAACAGTCTCTGTCCTTCCGAGTGGTGGATCAACAGCAGATAGAGAGACATTTCACCATGAATGAGCTGACGGAGCTCTACGCCTTTGAACCTGACCTTCTGGATGATCCCACTGGCAAGAAGAGCAAGAGGACCACGCCTATGCTGCCAAAGGTACCGGGGCTGGATGGGATGGCTGGGGGGGAGGGAGGGGGGGGTTTAATAATCTCTCTAGGACAGGCGTCGGTAACATAGATCTATGTAACTTCTGTCCCAGGACTATGGGATGTGACTAATAACGAGGAACAATTATGTCACTGGTTGTTTGGAGAAATCACGGTTTTGTGTGTGTGTGCACGTTCTCATAAATCTGTGTAGTGGAGGGAACTTGCGGCCCATCTGGCCCCCTGCTCACCGAGACCCTGCTGAGGAACAGGTCCAACCCTCGTTACTGTGTTTAAACCCTCTCATTATAGACACACCGCAATATCCTTCACTGGAACAACGATGAACCAAATAACCTTTAAATGCCAAGATGCTCTCTGTTAACCTGCTCCCTCTGTGCATATGTACCCTGGAATGTGTGTGTGTGTGTGTATAACAGGTTAGTGTGCAGCCAGCTGCCTTTGATCTTTAGAGATGTCATAAACCCTGTTGTTTATCCCTCCCTCGGTCTGTCCGGCCTGCGTCCACCCTCCAGCTCTCTCTGTCTCGTTCCATTGTTTCCTCTCTTCATGGGTGCAGGTGCTGTGTGACAGGCTGGTTTGGCCCCCGAGGGCCCCACCATGCCGTTTAATGATCTCAGCACAGCCTTTAGAGAGGCTGTCTAACAGCACAACACAGCTGCTCCGACATTAATCTGTTTACTGCCTTTTACCAAATACATGGATGAATCCGTTGGAGAGAAGAGAGATGGATGAATCAGTTGGAGAGAAGAGAGATGGATGAATCCGTTGGAGAGAAGAGAGATGGATGAATCCGTTGGAGAGAAGAGAGATGGATGAATCAGTTGGAGAGAAGAGAGATGGATGAATCCGTTGGAGAGAAGAGAGATGGATGAATCAGTTGGAGAGAAGAGAGATGGATGAATCAGTTGGAGAGAAGAGAGATGGATGAATCAGTTGGAGAGAAGAGAGATGGATGAATCAGTTGGAGAGAAGAGAGATGGATGAATCAGTTGGAGAGAAGAGAGATGGATGAATCCGTTGGAGAGAAGAGAGATGGATGAATCAGTTGGAGAGATGGATGAATCAGTTGGAAGAAGAGGTGGATGAATCAGTTGGAAGAAGAGTTGGAAGAAGAGGTGGATGAATCAGTTGGAAGAAGAGGTGGATAAATCAGTTGGAAGAAGAGGTGGATGAATCAGTTGGAATAAGAGGTGGATGAATCAGTTGGAATAAGAGGTGGATGAATCAGTTGGAATAAGAGGTGGATGAATCAGTTGGAATAAGAGGTGGATGAATCAGTTGGAAGAAGAGGTGGATGAATCAGTTGGAAGAAGAGGTGGATGAATCAGTTGGAAGAAGAGGTGGAAGAAGAGGTGGATGAATCAGTTGGAAGAAGAGGTGGATGAATCAGTTGGAAGAAGAGGTGGATAAATCAGTTGGAAGAAGAGGTGGATGAATCAGTTGGAATAAGAGGTGGATGAATCAGTTGGAATAAGAGGTGGATGAATCAGTTGGAAGAAGAGGTGGATGAATCAGTTGGAAGAAGAGGTGGATGAATCAGTTGGAAGAAGAGGTGGATGAATCAGTTGGAAGAAGAGGTGGATGAATCAGTTGGAAGAAGAGGTGGATGAATCAGTTGGAAGAAGAGGTAGATGAATCAGTTGGAAGAAGAGGGTAGGTGAATCAGTTGGAAGGAGAGGGTAGGTGAATCAGTTGGAAGGAGAGGGTAGGTGAATCAGTTGGAAGGAGAGGGTAGGTGAATCAGTTGGAAGGAGAGGGTAGGTGAATCAGTTGGAAGAAGAGGTGGATGAATCAGTTGGAAGGAGAGGGTAGGTGAATCAGTTGGAAGGAGAGGGTAGGTGAATCAGTTGGAAGGAGAGTGTAGGTGAATCAGTTGGAAGGAGAGCGATCCTTCAGTCCACAGCGATCCTTTAAGTATCTCTGTGGTTTTGTCAGTATCTTTGATCCTGGATTACAACTGAGCTACCTCTCACCCTCTCTTCTCCTCACCCGGGTAGTTTTTCTTCTCTCTCTCCATCAGTCTACCTGATGGTGTGTCATTAGTCCATCCCTCTCTTTAAGACACTTCCTGTGTGCATCCCAACTCCAAATGGCTCCCTATGCCCTAAAGAGTGCCCTAAAGGGTTAAAGTAGTGCATTAAATAGGGAGCCATTTGGGACACAGCCTTCCTGTCTTCCTGCTCTAGAATAGTGAACACTAATTGCAGACCAAGGAAGTAGCTTGTTTCCTCCTAATGACAGAGAAGGGAGCAACCAGGGGCCCCACTAACCCCAGACACTGGAGAAGTCCACACACACACACACACACAGATACATAAGGGGCCCTGCAGGTGTGTTCCCAGCTCTCAGCAGGTGATATAATAGTATTTAGCTGCTGTATAGGACTGACAGGCTCCCAGTAGTCTACTGTCTGTAGTGGTGAAATGGCTCCCAGTAGTCTACTGTCTGTAGTGGTGAAATGGCTCCCAGTAGTCTACTGTCTGTAGTGGTGAAATGGCTCCCAGTAGTCTACTGTCTGTAGTGGTGAAATGGCTCCCAGTAGTCTACTGTCTGTAGTGGTGAAATGGCTCCCAGTAGTCTACTGTCTGTAGTGGTGAAATGGCTCCCAGTAGTCTGTCTGTAGTGGTGAAATGGCTCCCAGTAGTCTACTGTCTGTAGTGGTGAAATGGCTCCCAGTAGTCTACTGTCTGTAGTGGTGAAATGGCTCCCAGTAGTCTACTGTTTCAGATGTTTCTGCCGAACTCTCCGTAAGCCTGTAGTATTCTGTCGGCTTCCACAGGTCCACGTCCTCAGCTGTGGGGCTTCCACAGGTCCACGTCCTCAGCTGTGGGGCTTCCACAGGTCCACGTCCTCAGCTGTGGGGCTTCCACAGGTCCACGTCCTCAGCTGTGGGGCTTCCACAAGTCCACTTACTCAGCTGTGGGGCTTCCACAAGTCCACTTACTCAGCTGTGGGGCTTCCACAGATCCACGTCCTCAGCTGTGGGGCTTCCACAAGTCCACGTCCTCAGCTGTGGGGCTTCCACAGGTCCACGTCCTCAGCTGTGGGGCTTCCACATGTCCACTTACTCAGCTGTGGGGCTTCCACAAGTCCACTTACTCAGCTGTGGGGCTTCCACAGATCCACGTCCTCAGCTGTGGGGCTTCCACAAGTCCACGTCCTCAGCTGTGGGGCTTCCACAGGTCCACGTCCTCAGCTGTGGGGCTTCCACAGGTCCACGTCCTCAGCTGTGGGGCTTCCACAAGTCCACGTACTCAGATGTGGGGCTTCCACAGGTCCACATACTCAGCTGTGGGGCTTCCACAGGTCCACGTCCTCAGCTGTGGGGCTTCCACAGGTCCACGTCCTCAGCTGTGGGGCTTCCACAGGTCCACGTCCTCAGCTGTGGGGCTTCCACAGATCCACGTCCTCAGCTCAGGGCTTCCACAGATCCACGTCCTCAGCTGTGGGGCTTCCACAGATCCACGTCCTCAGCTCAGGGCTTCCACAGGTCCACATACTCAGTAGTGATGAATAAATATACTATATACATCATAACTGTAGTAGTGATGAATAAATATACTATATACATCATAACTGTAGTAGTGATGAATAAATATACTATATACATCATAACTGTAGTAGTGATGAGTAAATATACAATATACATCATAACTATTCAGTGGAAACTATTGGCCAGGGTTCCACTTTGCCATGATGTGTGGTTGAGGTCCCTGGTGATCTTCTAGGCCTTCCTGCAAGACCTGGTGGTGTAGATGTCCTGGACGGCAGGCAATGTGCACTCAATGGTGCGTTCAGCTGCACGTATCACCCTCTGAAGAGCCCCACGGTCCGCGCAGGATGCTCTCGAGGGTGCTCCTGTAGAACACTGGGATGCAGCCCAACAGGATGCTCTCGATGGTGCTCCTGTAGAACACTGTGATGCAGCCCGACAGGATGCTCTCGATGGTGCTCCTGTAGAACACTGTGATGCAACCCGACAGGATGCTCTCGATGGTGCTCCTGTAGAACACTGTGATTCAGCCCGACAGGATGCTCTCGATGGTGCTCCTGTAGAACACTGTGATGCAACCCGACAGGATGCTCTCGATGGTGCTCCTGTAGAACACTGTGATTCAGCCCGACAGGATGCTCTCGATGGTGCTCCTGTAGAACACTGAGGGCCCATCGTGGACAGGCCACATTTCTTCAGCACCCTGAGGTTGAATAGTTGCTGTCATGCCTTCACTTCGGTGTCGGTGTGGTTACACTATTTCAGCTTTTCCGAGATGTGTACGCTGAGGAATGTGAAGTTGACCATCTCCACGGAGGAATGGCGCCTGGTTCCTCCTGAAGTCCACAATCTGCTCCTTTGTTTAGCTAACGTTCAGGGAGAGGTGGTTTACCCAGCACCACGCCTTCAGAGTACCTACCTCCTCTCTGTAGGCCATCTTGTCACCCCCTCCCTCCCTCTCTCCTCCCGTTTCTCTCTCCTCCCCCTGTCCCTCAATCCCCCCCCTGTCTCTCTCTCCTCTCCTCCTGTTTCTCTCTCCCCCCGTTTCTCTCTCCTCCCCCTGTCCCTCAATCTCCCCCCCGTCTCTCTCTCCTCTCCACCCGTTTCTCTCTCCTCTCCTCCCGTTTCTCTCTCCTCTCCTCCTGTTTCTCTCTCCTCCCGTTTCTCTCTCCTCCCGTTTCTCTCTCCTCCTGTCTCTCTCTCCTCCCTCCTCCAGCTGCCTGGTGTTCCACTCTGTAGTAGAACACTCAAACCAGCTGTTGGACTTTGTCATCTCTGATCAGATTAACAGAATGTATTTTTTTTCCACTTTTAGGGTTTTGATTAGTTAAAAAAGAACTGGTGCTGTCGGTTTGTGGTTTCATGGTGTGTGTCCTAGCTGACTGCTCCATCTCTCCTGTAGGACCACAGCAATAAGGGACAGATTGTGGGCTATCATGAACTTGACTCCCTGACCTTAACCTAACCTTAACCTGACCTAAACCTGACCTTAACCTAACCGTGCTGTAACTTCTCTCCTGTAGGACCCCTTCCTAGCTGAGCTGCTCCACAGCAATAAGGAGCAGATTGTGGGCTATCATGAACATGACTCCCTGCTGGATCACAAGGAAGAGGAGGCTCTCAGCGAGGAGGACCGCAAAGCAGCCTGGGCCGAGTACGAGGCGGAGAAGAAGGTACAGTCAGTCAGACAGACTCTGAAAAGCTTCTACCCCCAAGCCATGAAACTGCTAAACAGTTAGTCCGGGTAGAGATTTGGTTAACTATGTAACTGTCTGCATTGGCCCTTTAAGCTTGGCCCTTCGGCGCGGCTGGATTTTAGAGACTGCCATCTTGGCCGTGTAGAGCCAATTTTAGAGAATGCCATCTTGGCCGTGTAGAGCCCATTTTAGAGGCCCCCATCTTGGCCGTATAGAGTCCATTTTAGAGGCTGCCATATTGGCCATGTAGAGCCCATTTTAGAGGCTGCCATCTTGGTCGTGTAGAGCCCCCCAACTTGGCCGTGTAGAACCCATTTTAGAGGCCCCCATCTTGGCTGTGTAGAGCCCCCCCAACTTGGCCGTGTAGAGCCCATTTTAGAGGCCCCCACCTTAGCCGTGTGGAGCCCATTTTAGAGCCTGCCATCTTGGCCGTGTAGAGCCCATTTTAGAGGCCGCCATCTTGGCCGTGTAGAGGCCATTTTAGAGGCCGCCATCTTGGCCGTGTAGAGGCCATTTTAGAGGCCGCCATCTTGGCCGTGTATAGGCCATTTTAGAGGCCCCCACCGTGGCCGTGTAGAGCCCATTTTAGAGGCTGCCATCTTGAATTGTTTAACATTTAAGGCAATTTCCTGCAATTCTACAAATGGAGCTGAGAGAATGTTGCCCTTTTAAAGCGAATTTATTTTGCTCAAACACAAAATCAATACTGCTAAATTATTTGTTTTTGGAATTTAAATTCTCCCTGACAGTCTAGCTTTTATTTTGGTGATTGTTAGTTCTCAAACATGATCTCATTGTATATACAGTTGAAGTCAGAAGTTTACATACACCTCAGCCAAATACATTAAACTCAGTTTTTCACAATTCCTGACATTTAATCCTAGTAAAAACTCCCTGTCTTAGGTCAGTTAGTATCACCACTTTATTTTAAGAATGTGAAATGTCAGAATAATAGTAGAGAGAATTATTTATTTCAGCTTTTATTTCTTTCATCACATTCCCAGTGGGTCAGAAGTTTACATACAATCAATTAGTATTTGGTAGCATTGCCTTTAACTTGTTTAACTTGGGTCAAACGTTTCGGGTAGCCTTCCACAAGCTTCCCACAATAAATTGGGTGAATTTTGGCCCATTCCTCCTGACAGAGCTGGTGTAACTGAGTCAGGTTTGTAGGCCTCCTTGCTCGCACACGCTTTTTCAGTTCTGCCAACAAACTTTATATCGGATTGAGGTCAGGGTTTGTGATGGCCACTCCAATACCTCGACTTTGTTGTCCTTAAGCCATTTTGCCACAACTTTGGAAGTATACTTGGGGTCATTGTCCATTTGGAAGACCCATTTGCGACCAAGTTTTAACTTCCTGACTGATGTCTTGAGATGTTGCTTCAATATATCCACATAATTTTCCTACCTCATGATGCCATCTATTTTGTGAAGTGCACCAGTCCCTCCTGCAGCAAAGCACCCCCACAACATGATGCTGCCACCCCTGTGCTTCACAGTTGGGATGGTGTTCTTCGGCTTGCAAGCCTCCCCCTTTTTCCTCCAAAAATAATGATGGTCATTATGGCCAAACTCTTTTATTTTTGTTTCATCAGACCAGAGGACATTTCTCCAAAAAGTACGATCTTTGTCCCCCATGTGCAGTTGCAAACCGTAGTCTGGCTTTTTAATGGCGGGTTTGGAGCAGTAGCTTCATCTTTGCTGAGCGGCCTTTCAGGTTATGTCGATACAGGACCAATTGTGCAAGTTCTCCCACTTAAAAAGATGAGAGAGGCCTGTAATTTTTATCATAGGTAGACTTCAACTATGACAGACAAAACGAGAAAAAACATCCAGAAAATCACATTGTAGGATTTTTAATGAATTTATTTGTCTCTATAACCCTCTCTGTCTCTATAACCCTCTCTGTCTCTATAACCCTCTCTGTCTTTATAACCCTCTCTGTCCCAGGGTCTGTCTCTGTCCCAGGGTCTGTTTCTGTGTGTCTCTATAACCCTCTGTCTCTGTGTGTCTCTATAACCCTCTCTGTCCCAGGGTCTGTCTCTGTCTGTCTCTATAACCCTCTCTGTCTCTGTCCCAGGGTCTGTCTCTGTAACCCTCTCTGTCTCTGTCCCAGGGTCTGTCTCTGTCTGTCTCTGTAACCCTCTCTGTCTCTGTCCCAGGGTCTGTCTCTGCGTGTGAACCATGGAGCGTACGGAGGACAGATGGACATGGGAGGAGCTAACAGCTACTTCCCCTTCAACGTTGCCGCACTGGCCTCTATGTCCAACCCTCAGCTGGAGGTACCGGTCACACACACTGCCTGTCACACACACACACGCGCACACACACACACATACTGCCCTGTCACAGAC
This sequence comes from Oncorhynchus mykiss, assembly GCF_013265735.2. Classification (NCBI taxonomy): domain Eukaryota; kingdom Metazoa; phylum Chordata; class Actinopteri; order Salmoniformes; family Salmonidae; genus Oncorhynchus; species Oncorhynchus mykiss. The sequence continues at coordinate 41,825,730 of NC_048578.1, forward strand.
GCACTCGCCCAGCCCCGTGTCCTGCATTTCAGACCCTGCTGCGAATTGACCAAATTATATGTTACTCACACACACCGGTTGGTGGCCCTCCCATGACCCAGTACGTTAAGTTGGGGTTCTAGATTTAACCCAGTACTCTAAATTTGGGTTCTAGATTTATTTTTTTACTTTTGCATCTTTTTTTCTACGATTGTAGGAGTTGATCAACCAGGGCCGTCAGAAGGTGATGGAGGCCACCAACGCTCTCAAGTTCCTCCCCAGAGAATCTCTAGAGGACACCATCGGGAGAGTGGTGAGTGGAGGGGTGGAGGGACAACCTAATATAATCTAACTAGATCATCTCTAGGAGACACCATCAGGAGGGGTGGAGGGACAACCTAATATAATCTCTAGAAGACACCATCAGGAGGGGTGGAGGGACAACCTAAAAAACTAACTAGATCATCTCTAGAAGACCCCATCTGGAGGGGGAGGGATGGACTGAATGGGTGCTGGAGTCTATCCTCCTAAGAACCTGTGTTGAAGACTTGAGGTGTGAGGAAGTTTTGGTTATATGGTCTGTCAGAACAGTGTGTGACCAGTCTCCTCCTCTCCCCCCCAGTGGAAGGAGAACCCAGCACTAACGGAGTCCCAGGTCCAGGCCATGGCTCTGGGGAGACAGGCCAGTGTAGAGATGGAACTCAAACGAAGAGAAGCTGTCTACAGAGACGTCCTCAATAAGCAACAGACTGTAAGATCACAACCTCTAGCCTGACACGACCTAACACAACATGATACAAGCTAGCACGACCTAGCAGGACCTAACACGACATGATACAAGCTAGCACGACCTAGCAGGACCTAACACGACATGATACAAGCTAGCACGACCTAGCAGGACCTAACACGACATGATAAAAGCTAGCACGACCTAGCAGGACCTAACACGACATGATACAAGCTAGCACGACCTAGCAGGACCTAACACGACATGATACAAGCTAGCACGACCTAGCAGGACCTAACACGACATGATACAAGCTAGCAGGACCTAACACGACATGATACAAGCTAGCACGACCTAACACGACATGATACAAGCTAGCACGACCTAGCAGGACCTAACACGACATGATACAAGCTAGCACGACCTAGCAGGACCTAACACGACATGATACAAGCTAGCACGACCTAGCAGGACCTAACACGACATGATACAAGCTAGCACGACCTAGCAGGACCTAACACGACATGATACAAGCTAGCAGGACCTAACACGACATGATACAAGCTAGCACGACCTAGCAGGACCTAACACGACATGATACAAGCTAGCAGGACCTAACACGACATGATACAAGCTAGCACGACCTAACACGACATGATACAAGCTAGCACGACCTAGCAGGACCTAACACGACACAAGCTAGCACGACCTAGCAGGACCTAACACAACATGATACAAGCTAGCACGACCTAGCAGGACCTAACACGACATGATACAAGCTAGCACGACCTAGCAGGACCTAACACGACATGATACAAGCTAGCACGACCTAGCAGGACCTAACACGACATGATACAAGCTAGCACGACCTAGCAGGACCTAACACGACATGATACAAGCTAGCACGACCTAGCAGGACCTAACACAACATGATACAAGCTAGCACGACCTAGCAGGACCTAACACGACATGATACAAGCTAGCAGGACCTAACACGACATGATACAAGCTAGCAGGACCTAACACGACATGATACAAGCTAGCACGACCTAGCAGGACCTAACACGACATGATACAAGCTAGCACGACCTAGCAGGACCTAACACGACATGATACAAGCTAGCAGGACCTAACACAACATGATACAAGCTAGCATGACCCGACCTAGCACGACATGATACAAGCTTGCACGACACGACCTAGCACGACATGATACAAGCTAGCACGACACAACCTAGCACGACATGATACAAGCTAGCACGACATGATACAAGCTAGCATGACCCAACCTAGCACAACATGATACAAGCTAGCATGACCCGACCTAGCACGACATGATACAAGCTTGCACGACACGACCTAGCACGACATGATACAAGCTAGCACGACACAACCTAGCACGACATGTTACAAGCTAGCACAACATGATACAAGCTAGCACAACCTAGCACGACCTAACACGACATGATACAAGCTAGCATGACCCGACCTAGCACGACATGATACAAGCTAGCACGACACGATCTAGCACGACATGATACAACCTAGCACGACCTAACATGACATGATACAAGCTAGCACGACCTAACATGACACAAGCTAGCACGACCTAGCATGACATAATACAAGCTAGCACGACACGACCTAGCACAACATGATACAAGCTAGCACGACACAACCTAGCACGACATGATACAAGCTAGCACGACCTAGAACAACCTAACATGACACAACCTAGCACGACCTAACATGACATGATACAAGCTAGCACGACCTAGCACGACCTAGCACGACACGATACAAGCTAGCACGACACGACCTAGCATGACATAATACAAGCTAGCACGACCTAGCATGACATAATACAAGCTAGCACGACCTAGCATGACATAATACAAGCTAGCACGACACGACCTAACACATGATACAAGCTAGCACAACAGAACCTAGCCCGACATCCGCTAGCACATCCTAACACGATATGAAACAAGCTAGCACGACAAGACCTGACACGACACCACTACCTTAAACGTTTCCTTTCCACCTGCTATCTAAACCTCTCCTGTTTCTCTTTCTAGTGTTCAGGCTGATGACCACCTAGTCTCTCTAACCTCCATCTGTCTCTCTCTGATGGAACCTGAGAAGTCCTAACCTCTCTCTCCATCTGTCTCTCTCTGATGGAACCTGAGAAGTCCTAACCTCTCTCTCCATCTGTCTCTCTCTGATGGAACCTGAGAAGTCCTAACCTCTCTCTCCATCTGTCTCTCTCTGATGGAACCTGAGAAGTCCTAACCTCTCTCTCCATCTGTCTCTCTCTGATGGAACCTGAGAAGTCCTAACCTCTCCCTCCATCTCTCTGATGGAACCTGAGAAGTCCTAACCTCTCTCTCCATCTGTCTCTCTCTGATGGAACCTGAGAAGTCCTAACCTCTCTCTCCATCTGTCTCTCTCTGATGGAACCTGAGAAGTCCTAACCTCTTCCTCTATCTCTCTGATGGAACCTGAGAAGTCCTAACCTCTCTCTCCATCTGTCTCTCTCTGATGGAACCTGAGAAGTCCTAACCTCTCCCTGCCTCCCCTCCACAGCTAATGATGTACGTTCAGAAGGTGATCACCAACAGGAAGGTGAGAGAGCAGCAGATGGCCATGGCCAACCAGGCCCAGCTGATGAGCCAGATGAACGGCATGCTGGGAGCTGGAGGGATGAGCCAGATGGAACTCTTGGGGTTGTACCAACAGCTGGGGGCGCTACAGGGTCATCCCACCCACCCCTCCATGGGCGGCAAGAACCCCGGCCCCTCCAAGGGCAACCTGTAAGGGGAGGGGGACCCAGGGCTTGCTCCACATAGTCCCCTATCTATTCTCTACATAGTGCACTATCCACTTCATATTGGCTCTGGTCAAAAGTAGTGCACTATTTAGGCAATAGGGTATCATTTGGGACTCAGACCCACTCACTGCCCCCTCACTGTCTCACTCAGTAGGTTGCTCCTTAATGCTGCCCCGTCTCCTATGTAGTGCACTAGATGGAGCGCAGATCCCTAGGGTTTTGGTTAGAAGTAGTGCACTATGTAGGGGATAGGGGTGGGATCTGGGACGTTGCCCGCTGTCTTACAACCCTCCTTCACTGGGGAGGTGAGATGACACAGAGAGAAGGGTCTCGGAGCCCCTCACCACTCCCTCCAGCTCTCCCGTCTCCTGAAGCAGGGAATGACATGACTTGTATAGGGACTATATGAAGGCGTTTTAGAAATGTCATTTGAAATTCTGTATATACCGCCTTAATGTTATTCAACTTCTCTTCTGTCTGCAGTTTTCATGTATTTAAAATAACGTAAGGAAAGGGAAATGTTTTTGTCCCAATGCTTTTAAGCATTACGTTATTCTTTCCCCTGAAAGGAGGGGTTGTTTAATGAATTGATTATTCTGTAAGTTGTGTTTTGATACAGTTTTAATGAATGCCTGTCTATCTAAAGAACCCCCAGAGGGAGACCATAGTGCTGACAGGACTGTTTTAGGATATTAAACATCTAGATTATTAGATCCCCTGTAGAACCCTCCCTCCACCAAGACAGACACACGCAGACAGACACACGCAGACAGACACACGCAGACAGACACACGCAGACAGACACACGCAGACCAAGACACACGCAGACCAAGACACACGCAGACCAAGACACACGCAGACAGACACACGCAGACCAAGACACACGCAGACCAAGACACACGCAGACCAAGACACACGCAGACAGACACACGCAGACAGACACACGCAGACAGACACACGCAGACAGACACACGCAGACAGACACACGCAGACAGACACACGCAGACAGACACACGCAGACAGACACACGCAGACAGACACACGCAGACAGACACACGCAGACAGACACACGCAGACAGACACACGCAGACCAAGACACACGCAGACCAAGACACACGCAGACAGACACACGCAGACAGACACACGCAGACAGACACACGCAGACAGACACACGCAGACAGACACGCGCAGACAGACACACGCAGACAGACACACGCAGACAGAGACACACGCAGACCAAGACACACGCAGACCAAGACACACGCAGACCGACACACGCAGACCGACACACGCAGACAGACACACGCAGACAGACACACGCAGACAGACACACGCAGACAGACACACGCAGACAGACACACGCAGACAGAGACACACGCAGACCAAGACACACGCAGACCAAGACACACGCAGACAGACACACGCAGACCGACACACGCAGACCGACACACGCAGACAGACACACGCAGACAGACACACGCAGACAGACACACGCAGACAGACACACGCAGACCAAGACACACGCAGACCAAGACACACGCAGACCAAGACACACGCAGACCAAGACACACGCAGACCGACACACGCAGACCAAGACACACGCAGACCAAGACACACGCAGACCAAGACACACGCAGACCAAGACACACGCAGACCAAGACACACGCAGACCAAGACACACGCAGACCAAGACACACGCAGACCAAGACACACGCAGACCAAGACACACGCAGACCAAGACACACGCAGACCAAGACACACGCAGACCAAGACACACGCAGACCAAGACACACGCAGACAGACAGACCGACCAAGACACACGCAGACCAAGACACACGCAGACCAAGACACACGCAGACAGACAGACAGACCGACCAAGACACACACGCACGCAGACACGCTGACAGACCAAGACACACGCAGACCAAGACACACGCAGACCAAGACACACGCAGACAGACAGACCGACCAAGACACACACGCACGCAGACACGCTGACAGACCAAGACACATGCAGACAGACAGACAGACCAAGACACACGCAAGCAGACACACCAAGACACACGCAGACAGACAGACAGACAGACAAGACACACGCAGACAGACAGACAGACAGACCAAGACACACGCAGGCAGACAGACAGACAGACAGACAGACAGACCAAGACACACGCAGACAGACAGACAGACAGACCAAGACACAGGCAGGCATCCAGGCAGGCATCCAGAAAGACGGACACACAGGCAGGCAGAAAGACGGACACGCAGGCAGGCAGAAAGACAGAAAGACGGACACGCAGGCAGACAGAAAGACGGACACGCAGGCAGAAAGACAAAGACGGACACGCAGACAGGCAGAAAGACAGAAAGACGGACACGCAGGCAGGCAGAAAGACAGACACGCAGGCAGGCAGAAAGACAGACACGCAGGCACGCAGAAAGACAGACACGCATGCAGGCAGAAAGACAGACACGCAGGCAGGCAGAAAGACAGACACGCAGGCAGGCAGAAAGACAGACACGCAGGCAGGCAGAAAGACAGACACGCAGGCAGGCAGAAAGACCGACACGCAGGCAGGCAGAAAGACAGACACGCAGGCAGGCAGGCAGAAAGATGTGCTGGTGTTGTAAAACTCTTTGGGAGATTCTGATGCATAGCCATGACAAAACAAAATGAGGGCATTAATTCCATTTCCTAAAGTTTTGTGTAAATTACATTTGAGAATGATTTTTCTAGCTTGTAGCCCTTAATATTTCCACTATTTGTCTCATGGTTATTATAATGGTAATATGGAATGCTCTCGTGACGTTTTAAACAAACTGTCCCCCTCCCTCGCCCCTCACTCACTTCCCCGGGACTCTCTCTCTTTGTAAAGCTCATGCTCTTGTTGTCAAGTTGTTGCCTAGCGTAGCTCCATATCCCAGGGTGCTGTTCATCCTTCTCTTTCTGTTCCACTTGTTGCATCCTAATCCCGCCCTGGTACAGGACGGGGTGGACAGGTCGACAGGAGGTTGTCTGACCTGGTCGACAGGAGGCAGGGTTCCTCCGTTTGCACAATAAGGTGTATTTCTGAGATGTTGCCTGTCGCCCTCCCAAGAATGTCCTTCTCATGTTTAGCAAATACACCAACTAGGTTTTTTGTTGCCATTCATTGATTGATCTGAACTGCTACTATCTTGATAAGTATTTAATATAACATTTAATAAAGTGACCAAAAGGGTGACCACCTTTAAGTTTTTGTGGAGTTTCTTTCACTGACTACACCACAGGGAATACTGACTACACCACAGGGCATACTGACTACACCACAGGGAATACTGACTACACCACGGGGCATACTGACTACACCACAGGGAATACTGACTACACCACGGGGCATACTGACTACACCACAGGGAATACTGACTACACCACAGGGCATACTGACTACACCACGGGGCATACTGACTACACCACGGGGCATACTGACTACACCACGGGAAATACTGACTACACCACGGGAAATACTGACTACACCACAGGGCATACTGACTACACCACGGGGCATACTGACTACACCACGGGGCATACTGACTACACCACAGGGCATACTGACTACACCACAGGGAGTACTGACTACACCACAGGGCGTACTGACTACACCACAGGGCATACTGACTACACCACGGGGAATACTGACTACATCACAGGGAATACTGACTACACCACGGGGCATGCTGACTACACCACGGGGCATGCTGACTACATCACGGGGAATACTGACTACACCACGGGAAATACTGACTACACCACAGGGCATACTGACTACACCACGGGGCATACTGACTACACCACGGGGCATACTGACTACACCACAGGGAGTACTGACTACACCACAGGGCGTACTGACTACACCACAGGGCATACTGACTACACCACGGGGAATACTGACTACATCACAGGGAATACTGACTACACCACGGGGCATGCTGACTACACCACGGGGCATGCTGACTACATCACGGGGAATACTGACTACACCACGGGGCATGCTGACTACACCACGGGGCATGCTGACTACATCACGGGGAATACTGACTACACCACGGGGCATGCTGACTACATCACGGGGAATACTGACTACACCACGGGGCATACTGACTACACCACGGGGCATGCTGACTACATCACGGGGCATACTGACTACACCACGGGGAATACTGACTACACCACAGGGCATAAAAAATTACATGGGATTTCTGCCACGTTCAAAACAACTGGAAACTCTGATCAGGTGGGAAAGTCGGAGCTCTTGGAAAAGGCCAGAGTTTCCAGGTTGGATGACCGTTCAAATCCATTTTTCCCCGTCGAGGAGCTCTTGGAAAAGGCCAGAGTTTCCAGGTTGGATGACCGTTCAAATCCATTTTTCCCCGTCGAGGAGCTCTTGGAAAAGGCCAGAGTTTCCAGGTTGGATGACCGTTCAAATCCATTTTTCCCCGTCGAGGAGCTCTTGGAAAAGGCCAGAGTTTCCAGGTTGGATGACCATTCAAATCCATTTTTCCCAGTCGAGGAGCTCTTGGAAAAGGCCAGAGTTTCCAGGTTGGATGACCATTCAAATCCATTTTTCCCCGTCGAGGAGCTCTTGGAAAAGGCCAGAGTTTCCAGGTTGGATGACCATTCAAATCCATTTTTCTCAGTCGCGGAGCTCTTGGAAAAGGCCAGAGTTTCCAGGTTGGATGACCATTCAAATCCATTTTTCTCAGTCGCGGAGCTCTTTTATTTCCGAGTTCCCCGTTGTTCTGCAACAGACACACTGGACGCCGACATAACCCAAGAAAGGGAAATATGAACAAATGAAACCATAAATTGAATTAAAACGATCAGAACTTCTACCTCATGAGTCTTGCGAAGGTTCATGTGCACTATAAGCATCGCGCCCCCCTCAGAGCAGGGTAGGAAATGGTTGGACTGCAGCATGGGCCGATCACACATGAAACAGAAATGTGCACTATAAGCATCGCGCCCCCCTCAGAGCAGGGTAAGAAATGGTTGGACTGCAGCATGGGCCGATCACACATGAAACAGAAATGTGCACTATAAGCATCGCGCCCCCCTCAGAGCAGGGTAAGAAATGGTTGGACTGCAGCATGGGCCGATCACACATGAAACAGAAATGTGCACTATAAGCATCGCGCCCCCCTCAGAGCAGGGTAGGAAATGGTTGGACTGCAGCATGGGCCGATCACACATGAAACAGAAATGTGCACTATAAGCATCGCGCCCCCCTCAGAGCAGGGTAAGAAATGGTTGGACTGCAGCATGGGCCGATCACACATGAAACAGAAATGTGCACTATAAGCATCGCGCCCCCCTCAGAGCAGGGTAGGAAATGGTTGGACTGCAGCATGGGCCGATCACACATGAAACAGAAATGTGCACTATAAGCATCGCGCCCCCCTCAGAGCAGGGTAGGAAATGGTTGGACTGCAGCATGGGCCGATCACACATGAAACAGAAATGTGCACTATAAGCATCGCGCCCCCCTCAGAGCAGGGTAGGAAATGGTTGGACTGCAGCATGGGCCGATCACACATGAAACAGAAATGTGCACTATAAGCATCGCGCCCCCCTCAGAGCAGGGTAAGAAATGGTTGGACTGCAGCATGGGCCGATCACACATGAAACAGAAATGTGCACTATAAGCATCGCGCCCCCCTCAGAGCAGGGTAAGAAATGGTTGGACTGCAGCATGGGCCGATCACACATGAAACAGAAATGTCTACGTGCTGCAATATGATGAAACGTAAGTATTATTGTATTAGATGGAATATACTGCAGATTTACCACACCGGGCCTATGCATTTCAAACGTGTGAAAGCAACAACAAACATTTCAACAAGATTTTTTTTTAAGAAAGCACTCTCCACTGTTATGGTGCATCTTTCGACACAGTGATCATTTATTTTAACAACAAATTCTAAATGATCAATTTGAAGCCATTGTTAGGCTTCATACCAAAAGACCGGTAAGCTAGTACGTTTTGCCCCAATGCTGGTGAGCAAAGTAAACAGTTCATGGTCTTGATCAACACACTTTGGAGCTGCATATTTATTTATTATGGCAATCGTCTCTCCCTACAAACTGCCGTTTACGCTGCACTCGATCCGATTGGCTGTACAGCAAATCAGGAAATGTCCTCCTTCAAGTTATTTTATATTCTATCAAGTCGAGTCTCAAGTCATCAAATTTGGGACAGGAAACAGACTCGTCTAAGTCAGGTGACTCGAGTCCACAACCCTGCTATTTATGTAAATGATATTGGTCTATCTGTAAAAACCTGTAACAGTCATCTGTATCCAGAGGCCCCTGTTATGTACATTCTTGACCCTATCGCTGACCAGGCTATACCAGAGCTTCAGTCTGATTTTGTTGCCTTGCGGAAAGCCCTTGTTGATTTCAAATTTGGTACTTAATGCGGGAAAAAATAAATGAATGGTGTTTTCTAATTCTCCTGTAAATATTTCAGATGGTTTATGTAACCGGTGTGAAATGGCTAGCCAATGCTAATGGTGTTTCAATCTTGGACGTCAATTGCTCTGAGACCTTGAAGTAGTAGTTCCCCTTGCTCTGAGACCTTGAAGTAGTTGTTCCCCTTGCTCTGAGACCTTGAAGTAGTAGTTCCCCTTGCTCTGAGACCTTGAAGTAGTAGTTCCCCTTGCTCTGAGACCTTGAAGTAGTAGTTCCCCTTGCTCTGAGACCTTGAAGTAGTTGTTCCCCTTGCTCTGAGACCTTGAAGTAGTAGTTCCCCTTGCTTTGCAAAGGCCACGGCTTTTATGGCTCGATGAGTAACGATGCTTCGTGGGTGTCAGTTGTCAATGTGTGCAGAGGGTCCCTGGTTTGAGTCCAGGGAGGGCGAGGAGAGGGACGGAAGCTGTTACACATTTATGCATTGGATGGTTATTTTATTGAGCAGGTTCCCACCTATAAATATCTGGGCTTTTGGATTGACAATAATTTGATGTTTAAAAAACTACACTATTTTTTATTTTTTAAATTTCACCTTTATTGACAACAAGTTCTCATTTACAACTGCGACCTGGCCAAGATAAAGCATAGCAATTCCACACATACAACAACACATGGAATAAACAAAACATACAGTCAATAACACAGTAGAACTAAACAAAACAAAAAAATCTATATACAGTGAGTGCAAATGAGGTCAAATAAGGGAGTTAAGGCAATAAATAGGCCATGGTGGCGAAGTAATTACAATATAGCAATTAACACTGAAATGGAGATATGCAGAAGATGAATGTGCAAGTAGAGATACTGGGGTGCAAAGGAGCAAGATAAATAAATAAATACAGTATGGTGATGAGGAAGGCAGATGGGCTGTTTACAAACAACAGCTCAAACAGGAAGTACCAGTGATGTGCTCAATACGGAATTGGTCGGATGAAGCAGACATGAAGCTAGACAGCTGTTCTGCTAGTACAGATGGGATTCTGGAATTCATCCGATAACAGTGAAGAGTTTAACCACAACAGTCATGGGCTTCATCAATAAGTGTATAGACAATGTCTTCCCCACAGTGACTATAAGAATGTATCCAAACCAAAAAATCATGGATTACAGGCAATATCTGTGCTGGGATAAAAAGTCTAGAGCTACCGCTTACAAGGAACGGGACGTGGACATGGACACATGCAAGAAAGCTACGACCTCCGACCGGGGTCCACACCTTTGGGGGGGGTGCTGTCACGTTCTGACCTTTATTTCCTTTGTTTTGTATTTATTTAGTATGGTCAGGGCGTGAGTTGGGGTGGGCAGTCTATGTGTGTTTTTCTATGATTTTGGGATTTCTATGTTTCGGCCTAGTATGGTTCTCAATCAGAGGCAGGTGTCATTAGTTGTCTATTAGATTGTCTATGTTAGTTGCTTGTGTCAGCACAGTTCTCATTATAGCTTCACGGTCGTTATTCGTTTATTGCTTTGTATAGTTTGTATTCAGTGTTCAGTGCTTTCTTTAATTAAAAAATCATCATGAACACATACCACGCTGCATTTTGGTCCTCTCCTTACGACGATCGTGACACCGACGAGACATCAAACATGCAAAATATCAGATGAAGGAGGAATCCTATTGGTCTGATGCTCGTCGGGCTCGCAGACTATAACGGGCCATTAAGGGAACCCCAGCCGTGAGATGCCCAGTGATGCAGAACTCACAAACTAGTAAAATGCTTCGAGGAATATAACACTGTGCATGAAAGACCCTGTTTTTTTGTGGATGACTGTGTATTGTTGCTAGGCTACAGGACTGTTTTACTAGCACAGACTGGAACATGTTCCGGGATTCATCCAATGGCATTGAGGAGTACACCTCCTCAGTCACCGTCTTCATCAATAAGTGCATCGACGACGTCGTCCCCACAGTGACCGTACGTACATATCCCAACCAGAAGCCATGGATTACAGGCAACATCCGCACTGAGCTAAAGGCTAGAGATGTCGCTTTCAAGGAGCGGGACACTAAACCATACGCTTATAAGAAATCCAGCACTGCCCTCAGACGAACCATCAAACAGGCAAAGCGTCAGGATTAAGATTGGATCCTACTACATTGGCTCTGACGCTCGTCGGATGTGGCAGGGCTTGAAAACTATTACGGACTACAAAGGGAAACCCAGACGTGAGCTGCCCAGTGACGCGAGCCTACCAGACTAGGTAAATGCCTTTTATGCACGTGTCGAGGCAAGCAACACTGAAGCATGCACGAGAGCACCAGCTGTTCTGGATGACTGTGTGATAACGCTCTGAGTAGCCGATGTGAGCAAGACCTTTAAACAAGTCAACATTCACAAGGCCGCAGGGCCAGACGAATTACCAGGATGTGTACTCTGAGCATGCTCTGACCAACTGTCAAGTGTCGTCACTGACATTTTCATCCTCTCCCTGACTGAGTCTTTAATATCTACATGTTTCAAGCAGACCACCATAGGTCCTGTGCCCAAGGAAGCGAAGGTAACCTGCCTAAATGACGACAGCCCCGTAGCACTCACATCGGTAGCCATGAAGTGCTTTGAAAGGCTGGTCATGGCTCACATCAGTTTGAACCCCTGATGACAAACTGAGGTGTGAAATTGTTTTGATTGAATAACTTTAATAATTTGTTGATTATGGCTGTGAAGTTCTATGTAATGTACTTGTTGTTGTATCTTGTTATTGTATTTTGCTATTTTACCCCGCCGCCTGCCGTATCTTGTTATTGTATTTTGCTATTTTACCCCGCCGCCTGCCGTATCTTGTTATTGTATTTTGCTATTTTACCCCGCCGCCTGCCGTATCTTGTTATTGTATTTTGCTATTTTACCCCGCCGCCTGCCGTATCTTGTTATTGTATTTTGTTATTGTATCATCTTATTGTATTTTGTTATTGTATCTTGCTATTGTATCTTGTTATTGTATTTTGTTAGTGTATCTTATTGTATTTTGTTATTGTATCATCTTATTGTATCTTGTTATTGTATCTTGCTATTGTATCTTATTGTATTTTGTTGTTGTATCTTGCTATTATTGTATGTTGTATGGTGTAGTTTTTGCACCATTGGAAATGAGACCCTGATCTTCATCCAGAGTAAATACAAAGAGGCTGGACTGCCAGATGGGTGGGGTTTACAGTTTTGTGACTCTTCGGTTGGTTCATTAAGCGAAGAAAGCTCAATCATTCCCAGATAACGTATGTCAAATGATTTCTAATAGTGTTTGAACCCAGCTGTGTATATGATTAGGCTGCCAGGCCAACAGAACAGCCCATCACAGACACTTAATTCTCGCTGACGTCTTAAGCCAATTAGGAGTTGGGATCCAGTTGCAGTAAGAATCTGATTTACTGCGTCGGATGGGAGGGAAGAAGGGATAGAATACTGAAGGGAGGGAGGCCTGACTTAGATCCTATGGAGAATGGAGGGAGGCCTGACTTAGACCCTATGGAGAATGGAGAGAGGCCTGACTTAGACCCGATGGAGAATGGAGGGAGGCCTGACTTAGACCCTATGGAGAATGGAGGGAGGCCTGACTTAGACCCTATGGAGAATGGAGGGAGGCCTGACTTAGACCCTATGGAGAATGGAGGGAGGCCTGACTTAGACCCTATGGAGAATGGAGGGAGGCCTGACTTAGACCCTATGGAGAATGGAGGGAGGCCTGACTTAGATCCTATGGAGAATGGAGGGAGGCCTGACTTAGACCCTATGGAGAATGGCGGGAGGCCTGACTTAGATCCTATGGAGAATGGAGGGAGGCCTGACTTAGACCCTATGGAGAATGGAGGGAGGCCTGAATTAGACCCTATGGAGAATGGAGGGAGGCCTGACTTAGACCCTATGGAGAATGGAGGGAGGCCTGATTTAGACCCTATGGAGAATGGTGGGAGGCCTGACTTAGACCCTATGGAGAATGGTGGGAGGCCTGACTTAGACCCTATGGAGAATGGAGGGAGGCCTGACTTAGACCCTATGGAGAATGGAGGGAGGCCTGACTTAGATCCTATGGAGGCAGGCGTCCCAAGAGGCACCCCTTTATAGTGCACTAATTTTGGTCAAAAGGGAAGGCCTACATCCACTATATAGGGTTTAGGAGGGCTAAGTACCAGGAGATTCTAGTGAGAAAATATTCCCTCCCTGAGTTGTTTTCCCTGGTTCTAATGGTTGCCTTTGAGAAATAGACCCAAGGTCCCTTGAGAAGTAGACCAAACATCCCTTGAGAAGTAGACCAATCCTTCTTTGAGAAGTAGACCAAACATCCCTTGAGAAGTAGACCAATCCTTCTTTGAGAAGTAGACCAAACGTCCCTTGAGAAGTAGACCAAACGTCCCTTGAGAAGTAGACCAAACCTTCTTTGAGAAGTAGACCAAACGTCCCTTGAGAAGTAGACCAAACGTCCAGGGGACTGAACTGGGAAGGGCTGTTGTGGTCCTCTGGAATCTCAAATCAAACATCGGAGTAGACACACCTCACAGGAGAAGAGACGCACCTCACAGGAGTAGAGACACAACCCACAGGAGTAGAGACATACAGACTCTGAGACATGCATACTGATACATACAGACTGATACATACAGACTGATACATACAGATTGATACATACAGACTCTGAGACATACAGACTGATACATACAGACTCTGAGACATACAGACTCTGAGACATACAGACTATAATACATACAGACTGATACATACAGACTGATACCTACAGACATACAGACTGATACATACAGACATACGGACTAATACATACAGACATACGGATTGATACATACAGACTCTGAGACATACAGACTCTGAGACATACAGACTATAATACATACAGACTGATACATACAGACTGATACATACAGACATACAGACTAATACATACAGACTCTGAGACATACAGACTGATACATACAGACTGATACATACAGACTCTGAGACATACAGACTCTGAGACATACAGACTCTAATACATACAGACTCTGAGACATACAGACTGATACATACAGACATACAGACTGATACATACAGACTCTGAGACATACAGACTGATACATACAGACATACAGACTGATACATACCGACTCTGAGACATACAGACTGAGACATACAGACATACAGACTCTGAGACATACAGACTGATTCATACAGACATACAGACTGATACATACAGACTATGAGACATACAGACTGAGACATACAGACTCTGAGACATACAGACTGAGACATACAGACTGAGACATACAGACTCTGATACATACAGACTCTGATACATACAGACTCTGAGACATACAGACTGAGACATACAGACTTAGACATACAGACTGAGACATACAGACTCTGAGAGATACAGACTCTAAGAGATACAGACTCTGATACATACAGACTGAGACATACAGACTGAGACATACAGACTGAGACATACAGACTCTGAGACATACAGACTCTGAGACATACAGACGGAGACATACAGACTGAGACATACAGACTCTGATACATACAGACTCTGATACATACAGACTCTGAGACATATAGACTGAGACATACAGACTCTGAGAGATACAGACTCTGAGAGATACAGACTCTGATACATACAGACTGAGACATACAGACTGAGACATTCAGACTGAGACATACAGACTCTGATACATACAGACTCTGATACATACAGACTCTGAGACATATAGACTGAGACATACAGACTCTGAGAGATACAGACTCTGAGACATACAGACTGATACATTACAGACTCTGAGACATACAGACTCTGAGACATACAGACTCTGAGACATACAGACTGAGACATACAGACTGAGACATTCAGACTGAGACATACAGACTCTGAGACATGCAGACTCTGATACATACAGGCTCTGAGACATACAGACTGAGACATACAGACTGAGACATACAGACTGAGACATACAGACTCTGAGACATACAGACTCTGAGACATACAGACTGATACATTACAGACTCTGAGACATACAGACTCTGAGACATACAGACTCTGAGACATACAGACTCTGAGACATACAGACTGATACATACAGACTCTGAGACGTACAGACTCTGAGACATACAGACTCTGAGACATACAGACTGATACATATAGATTCTAATACATACAGACATACAGACTCTGAGACATACAGACTCTGAGACATACAGACTCTGAGACATGCAGGCTCTGAGACATACAGACTGAGACATACAGACTGAGACATACAGACTCTGAGACATACAGACTGATACATACAGACATACAGACTGATACATACAGACTCTGAGACATACAGACTGAGACATACAGACTGATACATACAGACATACAGACAGATACATACAGACTCTGAGACATACAGACTGAGACATACAGACTGATACATACAGACATACAGACTGATACATACAGACTCTGAGACATACAGACTGATACATACAGACATACAGACTGATACATACAGACTCTGAGACATACAGACTGAGACATACAGACTGATACATACAGACATACAGACTGATACATACAGACTCTGAGGCATACAGACTGAGACATACAGACTGATACATACAGACATACAGACTGATACATACAGACTCTGAGACATACAGACTGAGACATACAGACTGATACATACAGACATACAGACTGATACATACAGACTCTGAGACATACAGACACTAATGGATTATACATATCTGATTTGAATCAGTACACTAGATCCTAATCCAAGTTCTCACAGTGAACACTCAACAGCAAGACAATTTTATTGCCAAATTTATTTATTTTCAGGTATTTCATTTTACGTGTCAGCATTTTTGTCTATAATTTCAGTAGAATTTACAGTTGTGATAACTTCAAGTTCATTACAAAATAGAGCCTTTGCAATAAATAAATATAATATAGATTTATACTTATACTTTATATGTAATAAAATAAATATATAGTACATCTCATAAATAGGATCATTCCTATGTACACCTCAGCTGGTTGTATTTTAATAATGTTCCTCTGTACAGGCTGAACATTACAAGTCCCTTTCTCTCTCCCGTCTGTCTGTTCTACAGCTCTCCCTCTGTTCGACAGCTCTCCCTCTGTTCTCCCTCTGTTCTACAGTTCTCCCTCTGTTCTCCCTCTGTTCTACAGTTCTCCCTCTGTTCTACAGTTCTCCCTCTGTTCTCCCTCTGTTCTACAGTTCTCCCTCTGTTCGACAGCTCTCCCTCTGTTCTCCCTCTGTTCTACAGTTCTCCCTCTGTTCTCCCTCTGTTCTACAGTTCTCCCTCTGTTCTACAGTTCTCCCTCTGTTCTCACTCTGTTCTACAGTTCTCCCTCTGCTCTACAGTTCTCCCTCTGTTCTACAGTTCTCCCTCTGTTCTACAGTTCTCCCTCTGTTCTCCCTCTGTTCTACAGTTCTCCCTCTGTTCTCCCTCTGTTCTACAGTTATCCCTCTGTTCTACAGTTCTCCCTCTGTTCTCCCTCTGTTCTACAGTTCTCCCTCTGTTCTACAGTTCTCCCTCTGTTCTACAGTTCTCCCTCTGTTCTACAGTTCTCCCTCTGTTCTACAGTTCTCCCTCTGTTCTCACTCTGTTCTACAGTTCTCCCTCTGCTCTACAGTTCTCCCTCTGTTCTACAGTTCTCCCTCTGTTCTACAGTTCTCCCTCTGTTCTCCCTCTGTTCTACAGTTCTCCCTCTGTTCTCCCTCTGTTCTACAGTTCTCCCTCTGTTCTACAGTTCTCCCTCTGTTCTCCCTCTGTTCTACAGTTCTCCCTCTGTTCTACAGTTCTCCCTCTGTTCTACAGTTCTCCCTCTGTTCTCCCTCTGTTCTACAGTTCTCCCTCTGTTCTCCCTCTGTTTTACAGTTCTCCCTCTGTTCTACCTCTGTTCTACAGTTCTCCCTCTGTTCTCCCTCTGTTCTACAATTCTCCCTCTGTTCTACAGTTCTCCCTCTGTTCTCCCTCTGTTCTACAGTTCTCCCTCTGTTCTACAGTTCTCCCTCTGTTCTCCCTCTGTTCTACAGTTCTCACTCTGTTCTACAGTTCTCCCTCTGTTCTCCCTCTGTTTTACAGTTCTCCCTCTGTTCTCCCTCTGTTCTACAGTTCTCCCTCTGTTCTCCCTCTGTTCTACAGTTCTCCCTCTGTTCTACAGTTCTCCCTCTGTTCTCCCTCTGTTCTACAGTTCTCCCTCTGTTCTCCCTCTGTTCTACAGTTCTCCCTCTGTTCTACAGTTCTCCCTCTGTACTCCCTCTGTTCTACAGTTCTCCCTCTGTTCTACAGTTCTCCCTCTGTTCTCCCTCTGTTTTACAGTTCTCCCTCTGTTCTCCCTCTGTTCTACAGTTCTCCCTCTGTACTCCCTCTGTTCTACAGTTCTCCCTCTGTTCTACAGTTCTCCCTCTGTACTCCCTCTGTTCTACAGTTCTCCCTCTGTTCTACAGTTCTCCCTCTGTTCTCCCTCTGTTTTACAGTTCTCCCTCTGTTCTCCCTCTGTTCTACAGTTCTCCCTCTGTTCTACAGTTCTCCCTCTGTTCTCCCTCTGTTCTACAGTTCTCCCTCTGTTCTCCCTCTGTTCTACAGTTCTCCCTCTGTTCAAAAGTCAAAACACAGACACATAAAGAACCCTCCTACAGACACACACCACAGCTTTACTCTGGCCAGGGAAGTGCTTTCATTTTCAAGGTTACTGTGGCCTAGTATTGTAACCTCACTGTAGCCTAGTAGTGTAACCTCGATGTAGTCTAGTAGTGTAATCTCACTGTAGTCTAGTAGTGTAACCTCACTGTAGACTAGTGGTGTAACCTCACTGTAGTCTGGTAGTGTAACCTCACTGTAGTCTAGTAGTGTAACCCCACTGTAGTCTGGTAGTGTAACCTCGCTGTAGTCTAGTAGTGTAACCTCACTGTAGTCTAGTAGTGTAACCTCACTGTAGTCTGGTAGTGTATCCTCACTGTAGTCTGGTAGTGTAACCTTACTGTAGTCTAGTAGTGTAACCTCACTGTAGTCTGGTAGTGTAACCTCACTGTAGTCTAGTAGTGTAAACTCACTGTAGTCTAGTAGTGTAACCTCACTGTAGTCTAGTAGTGTAACCTCACTGTAGTCTGGTAGTGTAACCTCACTGTAGTCTGGTAGTGTAACCTCACTGTAGTCTAGTAGTATAACCTCACTGTAGTCTGGTAGTGTAACCTCACTGTAGTGTAAACTCACTGTAGTCTAGTAGTGTAAACTCACTGTAGTATAACCTCACTGTAGTCTGGTAGTGTAACCTCACTGTAGTGTAACCTCACTGTAGTCTAGTAGTGTAACCTCACTGTAGTGTAACCTCACTGTAGTCTAGGAGTGTAACCTCACTGTAGTCTAGTGGTGTAACCTCACTGTAGTCTGGCAGTGTAACCTCACTGTAGTCTAGTGGTGTAACCTCACTGTAGCCTGGTAGTGTAACCTCACTGTAGTCTAGTGGTGTAACCTCACTGTAGTCTAGTGATGTAACCTCACTGTAGTGTGACCTCACTGTAGTCTAGTAGTGTAACCTCACTTTAGTCTGGTAGTGTAACCTCACTGTAGTCTAGTAGTGTAACCTCACTGTAGTCTGGTAGTGTTACCTCACTGTAGTCTCGTAGTGTAACCTCACGGTAGTCTAGTAGTGTAACCTCACTGTAGTCTGGTAGTGTATCCTCACTGTAGTCTGGTAGTGTAACCTCACTGTAGTCTGGTAGTGTAATCTCACTGTAGTCTAGTAGTGTAACCCCACAGTAGTGTAACCTCACTGTAGTCTGGTAGTGTAACCTCACTGTAGTCTAGTAGTATAACCTCACTGTAGTCTAATAGTGTAACCTCACTGTAGTCTAGTGGTGTAACCTCACTGTAGTCTAGTGGTGTAACCTCACTGTAGTCTGGTAGTGTAACCTCACTGTAGTCTAGTGGTGTAACCTCACTGTAGTCTGGCAGTGTAACCTCACTGTAGTCTAGTGGTGTAACCTCACTGTAGTCTAGTAGTGTTACCTCACTGTAGTCTAGTGGTGTAACATCACTGTAGTATGGTAGTGTAACCTAACTGCAGTCTAGTAGTGGAACCTCACTGTAGTCTGGTAGTGTAACCTCACTGTAGTCTAGTAGTGTAATCTCACGGTAGTCTAGTAATGTAACCTCACTGTAGTCTAGTAGTGTAACCTCACTGTAGTATGGTAGTGTAACCTAACTGCAGTCTAGTAGTGTAACATCACTGTAGTATGGTAGTGTAACCTAACTGCAGTCTAGTAGTGGAACCTCACTGTAGTCTGGTAGTGTAACCTCACTGTAGTCTAGTAGTGTAATCTCACGGTAGTCTAGTAATGTAACCTCACTGTAGTCTAGTAGTGTAACCTCACTGTAGTCTAGTGGTGTAGCCTGGTAGTGTATTCTCACTGTAGTCTAGTAGTGTAACCTCACTGTAGTTTGGTAGTGAAACCTCACTGTAGTCTGGTAGTGTAATCTCACTGTAGTCTAGTAGTGTAACCCCACTGTAGTGTGACCTCACTGTAGTCTAGTAGTGTAACCTCACTGTAGTCTGGTAGTGTAACTTCACTGTAGTCTGGTAGTATAACCTCACTGTAGTCTAGTAGTATAACCTCACTGTAGTCTAGTAGTGTAACCTCACTGTAGTCTAGTAGTGTAAACTCACTGTAGTGTAACCTCACTGTAGTCTAGTGGTGTAACCTCACTGTAGTCTAGTGGTGTAACCTCACTGTAGTCTGGTAGTGTAACCTCACTGTAGTCTAGTACTGTAAGCTCACTGTAGTCTAGTGGTGTAACCTCACTGTAGTCTGGTAGTGTAACCTCACTGTATTCTCGTAGTTTAACCTCACTGTAGTCTCGTAGTGTAATCTCACGGTAGTCTAGTAATGTAACCTCACTGTAGTCTAGTAGTGTAACCTCACTATAGTCTAGTAGTGTAACCTCACTGTAGTCTAGTGGTGTAGCCTGGTAGTGTATTCTCACTGTAGTCTGGTAGTGTAACCTCACTGTAGTCTAGTAGTGTAACCTTAATGTAGTCTAGTAATGTAACCTCACTGTAGTGTGACCTCACTGTAGTCTAGTAGTGTAACCTCACTTTAGTCTGGTAGTGTAACCTCACTGTAGTCTAGTAGTGTAACCTCACTGTAGTCTGGTAGTGTAACCTCACTGTAGTCTCGTAGTGTAACCTCACGGTAGTCTAGTAGTGTAACCTCACTGTAGTCTAGTGGTGTAGCCTGGTAGTGTATTCTCACTGTAGTCTGGTAGTGTAACCTCACTGTAGTCTGGTAGTGTAATCTCACTGTAGTCTAGTAGTGTAACCCCACTGTAGTGTGACCTCACTGTAGTCTAGTAGTGTAACCTCACTGTTGTCTGGTAGTGTAACCTCACTGTAGTCTGGTAGTGTAACCTCACTGTAGTCTAGTAGTATAACCTCACTGTAGTCTAATAGTGTAACCTCACTGTAGTCTAGTGGTGTAACCTCACTGTAGTCTAGTGGTGTAACCTCACTGTAGTCTGGTAGTGTAACCTCACTGTAGTCTAGTGGTGTAACCTCACTGTAGTCTGGCAGTGTAACCTCACTGTAGTCTAGTGGTGTAACCTCACTGTAGTCTAGTGATGTAACCTCACTGTAGTGTGACCTCACTGTAGTCTAGTAGTGTAACCTCACTTTAGTCTGGTAGTGTAACCTCACTGTAGTCTAGTAGTGTAACCTCACTGTAGTCTGGTAGTGTAACCTCACTGTAGTCTCGTAGTGTAACCTCACGGTAGTCTAGTAGTGTAACCTCACTGTAGTCTAGTGGTGTAGCCTGGTAGTGTATTCTCACTGTAGTCTGGTAGTGTAACCTCACTGTAGTCTGGTAGTGTAATCTCACTGTAGTCTAGTAGTGTAACCCCACTGTAGTGTGACCTCACTGTAGTCTAGTAGTGTAACCTCACTGTTGTCTGGTAGTGTAACCTCACTGTAGTCTGGTAGTGTAACCTCACTGTATTCTAGTAGTGTAACCTCACTGTAGTCTGGTAGTGTAATCTCACTGTAGTGTAACCTCACTGTAGTCTAGTGGTGTAACCTCACTGTAGTCTGGCAGTGTAACCTCACTGTAGTCTAGTGGTGTAACCTCACTGTAGCCTGGTAGTGTAACCTCACTGTAGTCTAGTAGTGTTACCTCACTGTAGTCTAGTGGTGTAACCTGACTGTAGTCTAGTGATGTAACCATACTGTAGTGTGACCTCACTGTAGTCTAGTAGTGTAACATCACTGTAGTCTGGTAGTGTAACCTAACTGCAGTCTAGTAGTGGAACCTCACTGTAGTCTGGTAGTGTAACCTCACTGTAGTCTAGTAGTGTAATCTCACGGTAGTCTAGTAATGTAACCTCACTGTAGTCTAGTAGTGTAACCTAACTGTAGTCTAGTGGTGTAGCCTGGTAGTGTATTCTCACTGTAGTCTAGTAGTGTAACCTCACTGTAGTTTGGTAGTGAAACCTCACTGTAGTCTGGTAGTGTAATCTCACTGTAGTCTAGTAGTGTAACCCCACTGTAGTGTAACCTCACTGTAGTCTGGTAGTGTAACTTCACTGTAGTCTGGTAGTATAACCTCACTGTAGTCTAGTAGTATAACATCACTGTAGTCTAGTAGTGTAACCTCACTGTAGTCTAGTAGTGTAAACTCACTGTAGTGTAACCTCACTGTAGTCTAGTGGTGTAACCTCACTGTAGTCTAGTGGTGTAACCTCACTGTAGTCTGGTAGTGTAACCTCACTGTATTCTCGTAGTTTAACCTCACTGTAGTCTCGTAGTGTAATCTCACGGTAGTCTAGTAATGTAACCTCACTGTAGTCTAGTAGTGTAACCTCACTATAGTCTAGTAGTGTAACCTCACTGTAGTCTAGTGGTGTAGCCTGGTAGTGTATTCTCACTGTAGTCTGGTAGTGTAACCTCACTGTAGTCTAGTAGTGTAACCTTAATGTAGTCTAGTAATGTAACCTCACTGTAGTGTGACCTCACTGTAGTCTAGTAGTGTGACCTCATTGTAGTCTGGTAGTGTAACCTTACTGTAGTCTAGTGGTGTAACGTCACTGTAGTCTGGTATTGTAACCTCACTGTAGTCTAGTAATGTAACCTCACTGTAGTGTGACCTCACTGTAGTCTAGTAGTGTAACCTCACTGTAGTCTGGTAATGTAACTTCACTGTAGTGTGGTAGTGTAACCTCACTGTAGTCTGGTAGTGTAACCTCACTGTAGTCTAGTAGTGTAACCTCACTGTAGTGTGACCTCACTGTAGTCTAGTAGTGTAACCTCACTGTAGTCTGGTAGTGTAACTTCACTGTAGTGTGGTAGTGTAACCTCACTGTAGTCTGGTAGTGTAATCTCACTGTAGTCTAGTAGTGTAACCTCACTGTAGTCTGGTAATGTAACCTCACGGTAGTGTGACCTCACTGTAGTCTAGTAGTGTAACCTCACTGTAGTCTGGTAGTGTAACCTCACTGTAGTCTAGTGGTGTAACCTCACTGTAGTGTGACCTCACTGTAGTCTAGTAGTGTAACCTCACTGTAGTCTGGTAGTGTAACCTCACTGTAGTCTAGTGGTGTAACCTCACTGTAGTCTAGTAGTGTAACCTCACTGTAGTCTAGTGATGTAACCTTACTGTAGTGTGACCTCACTGTAGTCTAGTAGTGTAACCTCACTGTAGTCTGGTAGTGTAACCTAACTGTAGTCTAGTAGTGTAACCTCACTGTAGTCTGGAAGTGTAACCTCACTGTAGTCTCGTAGTGTAATCTCACGGTAGTCTAGTAATGTAACCTCACTTTAGTCTAGTAGTGTAACCTCACTGTAGTCTAGTAGTGTAACCTCACTGTAGTCTAGTGGTGTAGCCTGGTAGTTTATTCTCACTGTAGTCTAGTAGTGTAACCTCACTGTAGTCTGGTAGTGTAACCTCACTGTAGTCTGGTAGTGTAATCGCACTGTAGTCTAGTAGTGTAACCCCACTGTAGTGTGACCTCACTGTAGTCTAGTAGTGTAACCTCACTGTAGTCTGGTAGTGTAACTTCACTGTAGTGTGGTAGTGTAACCTCACTGTAGTCTGGTAGTGTAACCTCACTGTAGTCTAGTAGTGTAATCTCACTGTAGTGTAACCTCACTGTAGTCTAGTGGTGTAACCTCACTGTAGTCTGGCAGTGTAACCTCACTGTAGTCTAGTGGTGTAACCTCACTGTAGCCTGGTAGTGTAACCTCACTGTAGTCTAGTAGTGTTACCTCACTGTAGTCTAGTGGTGTAACCTGACTGTAGTCTAGTGATGTAACCATACTGTAGTGTGACCTCACTGTAGTCTAGTAGTGTAACATCACTGTAGTCTGGTAGTGTAACCTAACTGCAGTCTAGTAGTGGAACCTCACTGTAGTCTGGTAGTGTAACCTCACTGTAGTCTAGTAGTGTAATCTCACGGTAGTCTAGTAATGTAACCTCACTGTAGTCTAGTAGTGTAACCTAACTGTAGTCTAGTGGTGTAGCCTGGTAGTGTATTCTCACTGTAGTCTAGTAGTGTAACCTCACTGTAGTTTGGTAGTGAAACCTCACTGTAGTCTGGTAGTGTAATCTCACTGTAGTCTAGTAGTGTAACCCCACTGTAGTGTAACCTCACTGTAGTCTGGTAGTGTAACTTCACTGTAGTCTGGTAGTATAACCTCACTGTAGTCTAGTAGTATAACATCACTGTAGTCTAGTAGTGTAACCTCACTGTAGTCTAGTAGTGTAAACTCACTGTAGTGTAACCTCACTGTAGTCTAGTGGTGTAACCTCACTGTAGTCTAGTGGTGTAACCTCACTGTAGTCTGGTAGTGTAACCTCACTGTATTCTCGTAGTTTAACCTCACTGTAGTCTCGTAGTGTAATCTCACGGTAGTCTAGTAATGTAACCTCACTGTAGTCTAGTAGTGTAACCTCACTATAGTCTAGTAGTGTAACCTCACTGTAGTCTAGTGGTGTAGCCTGGTAGTGTATTCTCACTGTAGTCTGGTAGTGTAACCTCACTGTAGTCTAGTAGTGTAACCTTAATGTAGTCTAGTAATGTAACCTCACTGTAGTGTGACCTCACTGTAGTCTAGTAGTGTGACCTCATTGTAGTCTGGTAGTGTAACCTTACTGTAGTCTAGTGGTGTAACGTCACTGTAGTCTGGTATTGTAACCTCACTGTAGTCTAGTAATGTAACCTCACTGTAGTGTGACCTCACTGTAGTCTAGTAGTGTAACCTCACTGTAGTCTGGTAATGTAACTTCACTGTAGTGTGGTAGTGTAACCTCACTGTAGTCTGGTAGTGTAACCTCACTGTAGTCTAGTAGTGTAACCTCACTGTAGTGTGACCTCACTGTAGTCTAGTAGTGTAACCTCACTGTAGTCTGGTAGTGTAACTTCACTGTAGTGTGGTAGTGTAACCTCACTGTAGTCTGGTAGTGTAATCTCACTGTAGTCTAGTAGTGTAACCTCACTGTAGTCTGGTAATGTAACCTCACTGTAGTGTGACCTCACTGTAGTCTGGTAGTGTAACCTCACTGTAGTCTGGTAGTGTAACCTCACTGTAGTCTAGTGGTGTAACCTCACTGTAGTGTGACCTCACTGTAGTCTAGTAGTGTAACCTCACTGTAGTCTGGTAGTGTAACCTCACTGTAGTCTAGTGGTGTAACCTCACTGTAGTCTAGTAGTGTAACCTCACTGTAGTCTAGTGATGTAACCTTACTGTAGTGTGACCTCACTGTAGTCTAGTAGTGTAACCTCACTGTAGTCTGGTAGTGTAACATAACTGTAGTCTAGTAGTGTAACCTCACTGTAGTCTGGAAGTGTAACCTCACTGTAGTCTCGTAGTGTAATCTCACGGTAGTCTAGTAATGTAACCTCACTTTAGTCTAGTAGTGTAACCTCACTGTAGTCTAGTAGTGTAACCTCACTGTAGTCTAGTGGTGTAGCCTGGTAGTTTATTCTCACTGTAGTCTAGTAGTGTAACCTCACTGTAGTCTGGTAGTGTAACCTCACTGTAGTCTGGTAGTGTAATCGCACTGTAGTCTAGTAGTGTAACCCCACTGTAGTGTGACCTCACTGTAGTCTAGTAGTGTAACCTCACTGTAGTCTGGTAGTGTAACTTCACTGTAGTGTGGTAGTGTAACCTCACTGTAGTCTGGTAGTGTAACCTCACTGTAGTCTAGTAGTGTAACCTCACTGTAGTGTGACCTCACTGTAGTCTAGTAGTGTAACCTCACTGTAGTCTAGTGGTGTAACCTCACTGTAGTCTGGTAGTGTAACCTCACTGTAGTCTAGTAATGTAAGCTCACTGTAGTCTAGTGGTGTAACCTCACTGTAGTCTGGTAGTGTAACCTCACTGTATTCTCGTAGTTTAACCTCACTGTAGTCTCGTAGTGTAATCTCACGGTAGTCTAGTAATGTAACCTCACTGTAGTCTAGTAGTGTAACCTCACTATAGTCTAGTAGTGTAACCTCACTGTAGTCTAGTGGTGTAGCCTGGTAGTGTATTCTCACTGTAGTCTGGTAGTGTAACCTCACTGTAGTCTAGTAGTGTAACCTTAATGTAGTCTAGTAATGTAACCTCACTGTAGTGTGACCTCACTGTAGTCTAGTAGTGTGACCTCATTGTAGTCTGGTAGTGTAACCTTACTGTAGTCTAGTGGTGTAACGTCACTGTAGTCTGGTATTGTAACCTCACTGTAGTCTAGTAATGTAACCTCACTGTAGTCTGGAAGTGTAACCTCACTGTAGTCTCGTAGTGTAATCTCACGGTAGTCTAGTAATGTAACCTCACTTTAGTCTAGTAGTGTAACCTCACTGTAGTCTAGTAGTGTAACCTCACTGTAGTCTAGTGGTGTAGTCTGGTAGTTTATTCTCACTGTAGTCTGGTAGTGTAACTTCACTGTAGTGTGGTAGTGTAACCTCACTGTAGTCTGGTAGTGTAACCTCACTGTAGTCTAGTAGTGTAACCTCACTGTAGTGTGACCTCACTGTAGTCTAGTAGTGTAACCTCACTGTAGTCTGGTAATGTAACTTCACTGTAGTGTGGTAGTGTAACCTCACTGTAGTCTGGTAGTGTAACCTCACTGTAGTCTAGTAGTGTAACCTCACTGTAGTCTGGTAATGTAACCTCATTGTAGTGTGACCTCACTGTAGTCTAGTAGTGTAACCTCATTGTAGTCTGGTAGTGTAACCTCACTGTAGTCTAGTGGTGTAACCTCACTGTAGTCTAGTAGTGTAACCTCACTGTAGTCTAGTGATGTAACCTTACTGTAGTGTGACCTCACTGTAGTCTAGTAGTGTAACCTCACTGTAGTCTGGTAGTGTAACCTAACTGTAGTCTAGTAGTGTAACCTCACTGTAGTCTGGAAGTGTAACCTCACTGTAGTCTCGTAGTGTAATCTCACGGTAGTCTAGTAATGTCACCTCACTTTAGTCTAGTAGTGTAACCTCACTGTAGTCTAGTAGTGTAACCTCACTGTAGTCTAGTGGTGTATCCTGGTAGTTTATTCTCACTGTAGTCTAGTAGTGTAACCTCACTGTAGTCTGGTAGTGTAATCGCACTGTAGTCTAGTAGTGTAACCCCACTGTAGTGTGACCTCACTGTAGTCTAGTAGTGTAACCTCACTGAAGTCTAGTGGTGTAACCTCACTGTAGTCTGGCAGTGTAAACTCACTGTAGTCTAGTGGTGTAACCTCACTGTAGCCCTAGTAGTGTAACCTCACTGTAGTCTAGTAGTGTTACCTAACTGTAGTCTAGTGGTGTAACCTGACTGTAGTCTAGTGATGTGACCTTACTGTAGTGTGACCTCACTGTAGTCTAGTAGTGGATAACCTCACTGTAGTCTGGTAGTGTAACCTAACTGTAGTCTAGTGGTGTAACCTCACTGTAGTCTGGTAGTGTAACCTCACTGTAGTCTCGTAGTGTAACCTCAATGTAGTCTCGTAGTGTAATCTCACGGTAGTCTAGTAATGTAACCTCACTGTAGTCTAGTAGTGTAACCTCACTATAGTCTAGTAGTGTAACCTCACTGTAGTCTAGTGGTGTAGCCTGGTAGTGTATTATCACTGTAGTCTGGTAGTGTAACCTCACTGTAGTCTGGTAGTGTAACCTTAATGTAGTCTAGTAATGTAACCTCACAGTAGTGTGACCTCACTGTAGTCTAGTAGTGTAACCTCACTGTAGTCTGGTAGTGTAATCTCACTGTACTGTGACGTCATTGTAGTCTAGTGGTGTAACGTCACTGTAGTCTGGTATTGTAACCTCACTGTAGTCTAGTAATGTAACCTCACTGTAGTGTGACCTCACTGTAGTTTAGTAGTGTAACCTCACTGTAGTCTGGTAGTGTAACTTCACTGTAGCCCGGTAGTGTAACCTCACTGTAGTCTGGTAGTGTAACCTCACTGTAGTCTAGTAGTGTAACCTCACTGTAGTCTAATAATGTAATCTCACTGTAGTCTAGTGGTGTAACCTCACTGTAGTCTAGTAGTGTAACCTCACTGTAGTCTGGTAGTGTAACCTCATTGTAGTCTAGATGTTTGGCCTGGTAGTGTATTCTCACTGTAGTCTAGTAGTGTAACCTCACTGTAGTCTAGTAGGGTAACCCCACTGTAGTGTGACCTCACTGTAGTCTAGTAGTGTAACCTCACTGTAGTCTGGTAGTGTAACCTCACTGTAGTCTAGTAGTATAACCTCACTGTAGTCTAGTAGTGTAACCTCACTGTAGTCTAGTAGTGTAAACTCACTGTAGTGTACCCTCACTGTAGTCTAATGGTGTAACCTCACTGTAGTCTAGTGGTGTAACCTCACTGTAGTCTGGTAGTGTAACCTCACTGTAGTCTAGTGGTGTAACCTCACTGTAGCATGGTAGTGTAACCTCACTGTAGTCTAGTAGTGTAACCTCACTGTAGTCTAGTGGTGTAACCTCACTGTAGCATGGTAGTGTAACCTCACTGTAGTCTAGTAGTGTTACCTAACTGTAGACTAGTGGTGTAACCTGACTGTAGTCTAGTGATGTGACCTTACTGTAGTGTGACCTTACTGTAGTCTAGTAGTGGATAACCTCAATGTAGTCTGGTAGTGTAACCTAACTGTAGTCTAGTAGTGTAATCTCACTGTAGTTTGGTAGTGTAACCTCACTGTAGTCTCGTAGTGTAACCTCACTGTAGTCTCGTAGTGTAATCTCACGGTAGTCTAGTAGTATAACCTCACTATAGTCTAGTAGTGTAACCTCACTGTAGTCTAGTGGTGTAGCCTGGTAGTGTATTCTCACTGTAGTCTGGTAGTGTAACCTCACTGTAGTCTGGTAGTGTAACCTTAATGTAGTCTAGTAATGTAATCTCACTGTAGTCTAGGAGTGTAACCTCACTGTAGTCAAGTAGTGTAAACTAACTGTTGTCTGGCAGTGTAACCTCACTGTAGTCTAGTGTTGTAACCTCACTGTAGCCTGGTAGTGTAACCTCACTGTGTCTAGTAGTGTTACCTAACTGTAGTCTAGTGGTGTAACCTGACTGTAGTCTAGTGATGTGACCTTACTGTAGTGTGACCTCACTGTAGTCTAGTAGTGGATAACCTCACTGTAGTCTGGTAGTGTAACCTAACTGTAGTCTAGTGGTGTAACCTCACTGTAGTCTGGTAGTGTAACCTCACTGTAGTCTCGTAGTGTAACCTCAATGTAGTCTCGTAGTGTAATCTCACGGTAGTCTAGTAATGTAACCTCACTGTAGTCTAGTAGTGTAACCTCACTATAGTCTAGTAGTGTAACCTCACTGTAGTCTAGTGGTGTAGCCTGGTAGTGTATTATCACTGTAGTCTGGTAGTGTAACCTCACTGTAGTCTGGTAGTGTAACCTTAATGTAGTCTAGTAATGTAACCTCACAGTAGTGTGACCTCACTGTAGTCTAGTAGTGTAACCTCACTGTAGTCTGGTAGTGTAATCTCACTGTACTGTGACGTCATTGTAGTCTAGTGGTGTAACGTCACTGTAGTCTGGTATTGTAACCTCACTGTAGTCTAGTAATGTAACCTCACTGTAGTGTGACCTCACTGTAGTTTAGTAGTGTAACCTCACTGTAGTCTGGTAGTGTAACTTCACTGTAGCCCGGTAGTGTAACCTCACTGTAGTCTGGTAGTGTAACCTCACTGTAGTCTAGTAGTGTAACCTCACTGTAGTCTAATAATGTAATCTCACTGTAGTCTAGTGGTGTAACCTCACTGTAGTCTAGTAGTGTAACCTCACTGTAGTCTGGTAGTGTAACCTCATTGTAGTCTAGATGTTTGGCCTGGTAGTGTATTCTCACTGTAGTCTAGTAGTGTAACCTCACTGTAGTCTAGTAGGGTAACCCCACTGTAGTGTGACCTCACTGTAGTCTAGTAGTGTAACCTCACTGTAGTCTGGTAGTGTAACCTCACTGTAGTCTAGTAGTATAACCTCACTGTAGTCTAGTAGTGTAACCTCACTGTAGTCTAGTAGTGTAAACTCACTGTAGTGTACCCTCACTGTAGTCTAATGGTGTAACCTCACTGTAGTCTAGTGGTGTAACCTCACTGTAGTCTGGTAGTGTAACCTCACTGTAGTCTAGTGGTGTAACCTCACTGTAGCATGGTAGTGTAACCTCACTGTAGTCTAGTAGTGTAACCTCACTGTAGTCTAGTGGTGTAACCTCACTGTAGCATGGTAGTGTAACCTCACTGTAGTCTAGTAGTGTTACCTAACTGTAGACTAGTGGTGTAACCTGACTGTAGTCTAGTGATGTGACCTTACTGTAGTGTGACCTTACTGTAGTCTAGTAGTGGATAACCTCAATGTAGTCTGGTAGTGTAACCTAACTGTAGTCTAGTAGTGTAATCTCACTGTAGTTTGGTAGTGTAACCTCACTGTAGTCTCGTAGTGTAACCTCACTGTAGTCTCGTAGTGTAATCTCACGGTAGTCTAGTAGTATAACCTCACTATAGTCTAGTAGTGTAACCTCACTGTAGTCTAGTGGTGTAGCCTGGTAGTGTATTCTCACTGTAGTCTGGTAGTGTAACCTCACTGTAGTCTGGTAGTGTAACCTTAATGTAGTCTAGTAATGTAATCTCACTGTAGTCTAGGAGTGTAACCTCACTGTAGTCAAGTAGTGTAAACTAACTGTTGTCTGGCAGTGTAACCTCACTGTAGTCTAGTGTTGTAACCTCACTGTAGCCTGGTAGTGTAACCTCACTGTGTCTAGTAGTGTTACCTAACTGTAGTCTAGTGGTGTAACCTGACTGTAGTCTAGTGATGTGACCTTACTGTAGTGTGACCTTACTGTAGTCTAGTAGTGGATAACCTCAATGTAGTCTGGTAGTGTAACCTAACTGTAGTCTAGTAGTGTAATCTCACTGTAGTTTGGTAGTGTAACCTCACTGTAGTCTCGTAGTGTAACCTCACTGTAGTCTCGTAGTGTAATCTCACGGTAGTCTAGTAGTGTAACCTCACTATAGTCTAGTAGTGTAACCTCACTGTAGTCTAGTGGTGTAGCCTGGTAGTGTATTCTCACTGTAGTCTAGTGTTGTAACCTCACTGTAGCCTGGTAGTGTAACCTCACTGTGTCTAGTAGTGTTACCTAACTGTAGTCTAGTGGTGTAACCTCACTGTAGTCTAGTGGTGTAACCTCACTGTAGTCTGGCAGTGTAACCTCACTGTAGTCTAGTGTTGTAACCTCACTGTAGCCTGGTAGTGTAACCTCACTGTGTCTAGTAGTGTTACCTAACTGTAGTCTAGTGGTGTAACCTGACTGTAGTCTAGTGATGTGACCTTACTGTAGTGTGATCTCACTGTAGTCTAGTAGTGGATAACCTAACTGTAGTCTGGTAGTGTAAGCTAACTGTAGTCTAGTAGTGTAACCTCACTGTAGTCTGGTAGTGTAACCTCACTGTAGTCTCGTAGTGTAACCTCACTGTAGTCTCGTAGTGTAATCTCACGGTAGTCTAGTAATGTAACCTCACTGTAGTCTAGTAGTGTAACCTCACTATAGTCTAGTAGTGTAACCTCACTGTAGTCTAGTGGTGTAGCCTGGTAGTTTATTCTCACTGTAGTCTGGTAGTGTAACCTCACTGTAGTCTGGTAGTGTAACCTTAATGTAGTCTAGTAATGTAACCTCACTGTAGTGTGAACTCACTGTAGTCTAGTAGTGTAACCTCACTGTAGTCTGGTATTGTATCCTCACTGTAGTCTAGTAATGTAACCTCACTGTAGTGTGACCTCACTGTAGTCTGGTAGTGTAACCTAACTGTAGTCTAGTAGTGTAACCTCACTGTAGTCTGGAAGTGTAACCTCACTGTAGTCTCGTAGTGTAATCTCACGGTAGTCTAGTAATGTCACCTCACTTTAGTCTAGTAGTGTAACCTCACTGTAGTCTAGTAGTGTAACCTCACTGTAGTCTAGTGGT
Source organism: Oncorhynchus mykiss (assembly GCF_013265735.2). Taxonomy (NCBI): domain Eukaryota; kingdom Metazoa; phylum Chordata; class Actinopteri; order Salmoniformes; family Salmonidae; genus Oncorhynchus; species Oncorhynchus mykiss. Next base: position 41,858,191 of record NC_048578.1, read on the forward strand.
GTATCCTGGTAGTTTATTCTCACTGTAGTCTAGTAGTGTAACCTCACTGTAGTCTGGTAGTGTAATCGCACTGTAGTCTAGTAGTGTAACCCCACTGTAGTGTGACCTCACTGTAGTCTAGTAGTGTAACCTCACTGAAGTCTAGTGGTGTAACCTCACTGTAGTCTGGCAGTGTAACCTCACTGTAGTCTAGTGGTGTAACCTCACTGTAGCCTGGTAGTGTAACCTCACTGTAGTCTAGTAGTGTTACCTAACTGTAGTCTAGTGGTGTAACCTGACTGTAGTCTAGTGATGTGACCTTACTGTAGTGTGACCTCACTGTAGTCTAGTAGTGGATAACCTCACTGTAGTCTGGTAGTGTAACCTAACTGTAGTCTAGTGGTGTAACCTCACTGTAGTCTGGTAGTGTAACCTCACTGTAGTCTCGTAGTGTAACCTCAATGTAGTCTCGTAGTGTAATCTCACGGCAGTCTAGTAATGTAACCTCACTGTAGTCTAGTAGTGTAACCTCACTATAGTCTAGTAGTGTAACCTCACTGTAGTCTAGTGGTGTAGCCTGGTAGTGTATTATCACTGTAGTCTGGTAGTGTAACCTCACTGTAGTCTGGTAGTGTAACCTTAATGTAGTCTAGTAATGTAACCTCACAGTAGTGTGACCTCACTGTAGTCTAGTAGTGTAACCTCACTGTAGTCTGGTAGTGTAATCTCACTGTACTGTGACCTCATTGTAGTCTAGTGGTGTAACGTCACTGTAGTCTGGTATTGTAACCTCACTGTAGTCTAGTAATGTAACCTCACTGTAGTGTGACCTCACTGTAGTTTAGTAGTGTAACCTCACTGTAGTCTGGTAGTGTAACTTCACTGTAGCCCGGTAGTGTAACCTCACTGTAGTCTGGTAGTGTAACCTCACTGTAGTCTAGTAGTGTAACCTCACTGTAGTCTAATAATGTAATCTCACTGTAGTCTAGTGGTGTAACCTCACTGTAGTCTAGTAGTGTAACCTCACTGTAGTCTGGTAGTGTAACCTCATTGTAGTCTAGTTGTTTGGCCTGGTAGTGTATTCTCACTGTAGTCTAGTAGTGTAACCTCACTGTAGTCTGGTAGTGTAACCTCACTGTAGTCTGGTAGTGTAATCTCACTGTAGTCTAGTAGTGTAACCCCACTGTAGTGTGACCTCACTGTAGTCTAGTAGTGTAACCTCACTGTAGTCTAGTAGTGTAACCTCACTGTAGTCTGGTAGTGTAACCTCACTGTAGTCTAGTAGTATAACCTCACTGTAGTCTAGTAGTGTAACCTCACTGTAGTCTAGTAGTGTAAACTCACTGTAGTGTACCCTCACTGTAGTCTAATAGTGTAACCTCACTGTAGTCTAGTGGTGTAACCTCACTGTAGTCTGGTAGTGTAACCTCACTGTAGTCTAGTGGTGTAACCTCACTGTAGCATGGTAGTGTAACCTCACTGTAGTCTAGTAGTGTTACCTAACTGTAGACTAGTGGTGTAACCTGACTGTAGTCTAGTGATGTGACCTTACTGTAGTGTGACCTTACTGTAGTCTAGTAGTGGATAACCTCAATGTAGTCTGGTAGTGTAACCCAACTGTAGTCTAGTAGTGTAATCTCACTGTAGTTTGGTAGTGTAACCTCACTGTAGTCTCGTAGTGTAACCTCACTGTAGTCTCGTAGTGTAATCTCACGGTAGTCTAGTAGTATAACCTCACTATAGTCTAGTAGTGTAACCTCACTGTAGTCTAGTGGTGTAGCCTGGTAGTGTATTCTCACTGTAGTCTGGTAGTGTAACCTCACTGTAGTCTGGTAGTGTAACCTTAATGTAGTCTAGTAATGTAATCTCACTGTAGTCTAGGAGTGTAACCTCACTGTAGTCAAGTAGTGTAAACTAACTGTTGTCTGGCAGTGTAACCTCACTGTAGTCTAGTGTTGTAACCTCACTGTAGCCTGGTAGTGTAACCTCACTGTGTCTAGTAGTGTTACCTAACTGTAGTCTAGTGGTGTAACCTGACTGTAGTCTAGTGATGTGACCTTACTGTAGTGTGACCTTACTGTAGTCTAGTAGTGGATAACCTCAATGTAGTCTGGTAGTGTAACCTAACTGTAGTCTAGTAGTGTAATCTCACTGTAGTTTGGTAGTGTAACCTCACTGTAGTCTCGTAGTGTAACCTCACTGTAGTCTCGTAGTGTAATCTCACGGTAGTCTAGTAGTGTAACCTCACTATAGTCTAGTAGTGTAACCTCACTGTAGTCTAGTGGTGTAGCCTGGTAGTGTATTCTCACTGTAGTCTAGTGTTGTAACCTCACTGTAGCCTGGTAGTGTAACCTCACTGTGTCTAGTAGTGTTACCTAACTGTAGTCTAGTGGTGTAACCTCACTGTAGTCTAGTGGTGTAACCTCACTGTAGTCTGGCAGTGTAACCTCACTGTAGTCTAGTGTTGTAACCTCACTGTAGCCTGGTAGTGTAACCTCACTGTGTCTAGTAGTGTTACCTAACTGTAGTCTAGTGGTGTAACCTGACTGTAGTCTAGTGATGTGACCTTACTGTAGTGTGACCTCACTGTAGTCTAGTAGTGGATAACCTAACTGTAGTCTGGTAGTGTAAGCTAACTGTAGTCTAGTAGTGTAACCTCACTGTAGTCTGGTAGTGTAACCTCACTGTAGTCTCGTAGTGTAACCTCACTGTAGTCTCGTAGTGTAATCTCACGGTAGTCTAGTAATGTAACCTCACTGTAGTCTAGTAGTGTAACCTCACTATAGTCTAGTAGTGTAACCTCACTGTAGTCTAGTGGTGTAGCCTGGTAGTTTATTCTCACTGTAGTCTGGTAGTGTAACCTCACTGTAGTCTGGTAGTGTAACCTTAATGTAGTCTAGTAATGTAACCTCACTGTAGTGTGAACTCACTGTAGTCTAGTAGTGTAACCTCACTGTAGTCTGGTATTGTATCCTCACTGTAGTCTAGTAATGTAACCTCACTGTAGTGTGACCTCACTGTAGTCTAGTAGTGTAACCTCACTGTAGTCTGGTAGTGTAACCTCACTGTAGGCTAGTAGTGTAACCTCACTGTAGTCTGGTAGTGTAACCTCAGTGTAGTCTAGTAGTGTAACCTCACTGTAGTCTAGTAGTGTAACCTCTCTGTAGTCTAGTAGTGTAATCTCACTGTAGTCTAGTAGTGTATCCTCACTGTAGTCTAGTGGTGTAACCTCACTGTAGCCTGGTAGTGTATTCTCACTGTAGTCTAGTAGTGTAATCTCACTGTAGTCTAGTAGTGTAACCTCACTGTAGTCTAGTGGTGTAGCCTGGTAGTGTATTCTCACTGTAGTCTGGTAGTGTAACCTCACTGTAGTCTGGTAGTGTAACCTCACTGTAGTCTGGTAGTGTAACCTCACTGTAGTCTAGTAGTGTAACCTCACTGTAGTCTGGTAGTGTAACCTCACTGTAGTCTAGTAGTGTAACCTCACTGTAGTCTAGTAGTGTAACTTCACTGTAGTCTAGTAGTGTAACCTCACTGTAGTCTAGTAGTGTAACCTCACTGTAGTCTGGTAGTGTAACCTCACTGTAGTCTGGTAGTGTAACCCTACTGTAGTCTAGTAGTGTAACCTCACTGTAGTCTGGTAGTGTAACCTCACTGTAGTCTAGTAATGTAAGCTCACTGTAGTGTGACCTCACTGTAGTCTAGTGGTGTAACCTCACTGTAGCCTGGTAGTGTATTCTCACTGTAGTCTAGTAGTTTAACCTCACTGTAGTCTAGTGGTGTAACCTCACTGTAGTCTGGTAGTGTAACCTCAATGTAGTCTGGTAGTGTAACCTCACTGTAGTCTAGTAGTGTAACCTCACTGTAGTCTAGTAGTGTAATCTCACTGTAGTCTAGTAGTGTAACCTCTCTGTAGTCTGGTTGTGTAACCTCACTGTAGTGTAATCTCACTGTAGTCTAATAGTGTAACCTCGCTGTAGTCTAGTAGTGTAACCTCACTGTAGTCTAGTAGTGTAACCTCACTGTAGTCTAGTAGTGTAACCTCACTGTAGTCTGGTAGTGTAACCTCACTGTAGTCTGGTTGTGTAACCTCACTGTAGTGTAACCTCACTGTAGTCTAATAGTATAACCTCACTGTAGTCTAGTGGTGTAACCTCACTGTAGTCCAGTAGTGTAACCTCACTGTAGTCTAGTAGTGTAATCTCACTGTAGTCTAGTAGTGTAACCTCACTGTAGTCTAGTAGTGTAACCTTAGTGTAGTCTGGTAGTGTACCCTCACTGTAGTGTAACCTCACTGTAGTCTGGTAGTGTAACCTCACTGTAGTGTAACCTCACTGTAGTCTAGTAGTGTAACCTCACTGTAGTCTGGTAGTGTAACCTCACTGTAGTGTAACCTCACTGTTGTGTAGTAGGGTAACCTCACTGTAGTCTAGTATTGTAACCTCACTGTAGTCTAATAGCGTAACCTCACTGTAGTCTGGTAGTGTAACCTCACTGTAGTGTAACCTCACTGTAGTCTAGTAGTGTAACCTCACTGTAGTCTGGTAGTGTAACCTCACTGTAGTGTAACCTCACTGTTGTGTAGTAGGGTAACCTCACTGTAGTCTAGTAGTGTAACCTCACTGTAGTATAATAGTGTAACCTTACTGTAGTCTGGTAGTGTAACCTCACTGTAGTCTAGTAGTGTAGTCTCACTGTAGTGTAACCTCACTATAGTCTAGTAGTGTAACCTCACTATAGTCTGGTAGTGTAACCTCACTGTTGTGTAGTAGGGTAACCTCACTGTAGTCTAGTAGTGTAACCTCACTGTAGTCTAATAGTGTAACCTCACTGTAGTCTGGTAGTGTAACCTCACTGTAGTCTAGTAGTGTAGTCTCACTGTAGTGTAACCTCACTATAGTCTGATAGTTTAACTTCACTGTAGTCTAGTAGTGTAACCTCACGGTAGTCTAGTGGTGTAACCTCACCGTAGTCTAGTAGTGTAACCTTACTGTAGTGTAACCTCACTGTAGTGTAACCTCACTGTAGTCTGGTAGTGTAACCTCAATGTAGTCTGGTAGTGTAACCTCACTGTAGTCTAGTAGTGTAACCTCACTGTAGTCTAGTAGTGTAATCTCACTGTAGTCTAGTAGTGTAACCTCTCTGTAGTCTGGTTGTGTAACCTCACTGTAGTGTAATCTCACTGTAGTCTAATAGTGTAACCTCGCTGTAGTCTAGTAGTGTAACCTCACTGTAGTCTAGTAGTGTAACCTCACTGTAGTCTAGTAGTGTAACCTCACTGTAGTCTGGTAGTGTAACCTCACTGTAGTCTGGTTGTGTAACCTCACTGTAGTGTAACCTCACTGTAGTCTAATAGTATAACCTCACTGTAGTCTAGTGGTGTAACCTCACTGTAGTCCAGTAGTGTAACCTCACTGTAGTCTAGTAGTGTAATCTCACTGTAGTCTAGTAGTGTAACCTCACTGTAGTCTAGTAGTGTAACCTTAGTGTAGTCTGGTAGTGTACCCTCACTGTAGTGTAACCTCACTGTAGTCTGGTAGTGTAACCTCACTGTAGTGTAACCTCACTGTAGTCTAGTAGTGTAACCTCACTGTAGTCTGGTAGTGTAACCTCACTGTAGTGTAACCTCACTGTTGTGTAGTAGGGTAACCTCACTGTAGTCTAGTATTGTAACCTCACTGTAGTCTAATAGCGTAACCTCACTGTAGTCTGGTAGTGTAACCTCACTGTAGTGTAACCTCACTGTAGTCTAGTAGTGTAACCTCACTGTAGTCTGGTAGTGTAACCTCACTGTAGTGTAACCTCACTGTTGTGTAGTAGGGTAACCTCACTGTAGTCTAGTAGTGTAACCTCACTGTAGTATAATAGTGTAACCTTACTGTAGTCTGGTAGTGTAACCTCACTGTAGTCTAGTAGTGTAGTCTCACTGTAGTGTAACCTCACTATAGTCTAGTAGTGTAACCTCACTATAGTCTGGTAGTGTAACCTCACTGTTGTGTAGTAGGGTAACCTCACTGTAGTCTAGTAGTGTAACCTCACTGTAGTCTAATAGTGTAACCTCACTGTAGTCTGGTAGTGTAACCTCACTGTAGTCTAGTAGTGTAGTCTCACTGTAGTGTAACCTCACTATAGTCTGATAGTTTAACTTCACTGTAGTCTAGTAGTGTAACCTCACGGTAGTCTAGTGGTGTAACCTCACCGTAGTCTAGTAGTGTAACCTTACTGTAGTGTAACCTCACTGTAGTGTAACCTCACTGTAGCCTTGTGGTGTAACCTCACTGTAGTCTAGTAGTGTAACCTTACTATAGTCTGATAGTGTAACCTCACTGTAGTCTAGTAGGGTAAACTCACTGTAGTGTAACCTCACTGTAGTCTGATAGTGTAACCTCACAGTAGTCTGGTAGTGTAACCTCACTGTAGTCTGGTAGTGTAACCTCACTGTAGTCTAGTAGGGTAAACTCACTGTAGTGTAACCTCACTGTAGTCTGGTAGTGTAACCTCACTGTAGTCTAGTAGTGTAACCTCACTGTAGTCTAGTAGTGTAACCTCACTGTAGTGTAACCTCACTGTAGTCTAGTGGTGTAACCTCACTGTAGTCTGGTAGTGTAACCTCACTGTAGTCTAGTAGTGTAAACTCACTGTAGTGTAATCTCACTGTAGTCTAGTAGTGTAAACTCACTGTAGTGTAACCTCACTGTAGTCTAGTGGTGTAACCTCACTGTAGTCTAGTGGTGTAACCTCACAGTAGTCTAGTAGTGTAACCTCACTGTAGTCTAGTGGTGTAACCTCACTGTAGTCTACATACAGCATTTCCTAGTCTTTCTAGATGCCACAACATCTGCTACTATTATGAGTTTGAGGATAAACTTTATCAGAGAGGAGAAGGCTGTTTGGTTGGCCTGCTCGGGGGGGGGGGGGGGGGGGGAAGTCATGATGACCCTGTAGAGGCAATTAGTAATTCCTCTTTCCTCTTCATGTCTTACATTGGAGATTGTCAGATGTTTTCCCTTCTCTGTTGCCAGAAGTTAGGAACTACACTACAAGACCAACAGTATGTGTACACCTGCTCTTCCAATATCTCATTCCAAAATCATGTGCATTAACATGGAGTTGGTCCTGCCCTTTGCTGCTATAACAGCCTCCACTCTTCTGGGAAGGCTTTCCACTAGATGTTGGAACATTGCTGCTATAACAGCCTCCACTCTTCTGGGAAGGCTTTCCACTAGATGTTGGAATATTGCTGCTATAACAACCTCCACTCTTCTGGGAAGGCTTTCCACTAGATGTTGGAACATTTCTGCAGGGACTTGCTTCCATTCAGCCACGAGCATTAGTGAGGTCGGTCACTGATGTTGGGGGTGATTAGGTCCACTCCAGCCGATGCCTGGCATTGCGCATGGTGATCTTAGGCTTGTGTGTGGCTGCTATGCCATGGAAACCCATTTCATGAAGCTCCCGACTAACGGTTCTTGTGCTGACGTTGCATCCAGAGGCAGTTTGGTACTCGGTAGTGAGTGTTGCAACTGAGGACAGACGATTTTTATGCGCTTCGCGCTTCAGCACTCTGCGGTCCAGTTCTGTGAGCTTATGTGGTCTACCACTTCACGGCTGAGCCGTTGTTGCTCCTAGATGTTTCCACTTCACAATAACAGCACTTACAGTTGACCGGGGCAGCTCTAGCAGGGCAGAAATTTTATGAACTGACTTGTTGAAAAGGTGGCATCCTATGACGATGCCATGTTGAAAGTCACTGAGCTCCTCAGTACCGGCCAATCTACTGCCAATGTTTGTCTATGGAGATTGCATGGCTGTGTGCTTGATTTTATACACCTGTCAGCAATGTGTGTGGCTGAAATATAATCCTCTAATTTGAAGGGGTGTCCACATACTGCTGTGTATATAGTGTATCAAGTTTGTCTCAATAAAAGCCTATTCTTTTCAGGATTTCTCATTTGTTGTCATCTGCATTTAATTGAAATGCAATCTAGCTGCACCATCCATGTCCTTGACTGTACCAACTGAAATCATGTTTTACATTTATCACATAGTCAAAAAGTATTACATGTATCCCAGCTCATCACATCTCTTTACATTGATCATTTAACTTATGTGCCAAGTTCTGCCAACCCAGTTACACCTGGATGCTCCCTCATGGCCAATCTGTCTCCATCACATATACATTCTAAGTAGTAGTGTATTCTCTCTCTCTCCCAGCTCAGCCCTGACATCACAATGACTAGTCAGAAGATCAGTTCTCTCTACATGTTGATTTAGAACACTCTGACATCACAATGACTAGTCAGAAGATCAGTTCTCTCTACATGTTGATTTAGAACACTCTGACATCACAATGACTAGTCAGAAGATCAGTTCTCTCTACACGTTGATTTAGAACACTCTGACATCACAATGACTAGTCAGAAGATCAGTTCTCTCTACACGTTGATTTAGAACACTCTGACATCACAATGACTAGTCAGAAGATCAGTTCTCTCTACACATTGATTTAGAACACACTGACAGTCTCTCAACTTCCATTGGTCAATCCCTCCCTCGCTCGCTCCCTGGAGTTCTCTGGTTGCTGTGGTGAATGGCTTGGCTAGAGTAGTGTCCACTGGTCATCTCAGCTAGTCTGATCAACTTTCCATGACTTGTTCATTACTAGTTCTCAGACCCCTTACTCAAACTGCTGAGGACTAACCCCAAACCCTTTCTTATTTGCAGTGAATGCTGGTTAAGTATCTTATTATGTATAAAAGTGGTTCTCATCAGGAAAAGTCTTTGTCTTCTTCAGGTGGTTAGTGGTTCAGGTGGTTTTAACCTGCGGTTATCCCAGGGTGGGTTAGGCAGTCATACAGGCCTGACGCCAGTCCAGTCTCTCTCCCTCCATCTCTCCCGCCGTATCCGTTCAGAGAAGGGATTTTCTCCTCTCAACCCTGTGCTCTCCTCCAGAGTGAGGTCTTATGGGCCCAATAACACCCCCTCTAGTAGGACTCCCCCTCTCTCTCCTCAGTGGCTGGAGAGAAGAGCGTCTCCTACACTCTGCTCTGACCCCTCTGAGGTCAAACAGTCCTCTCATAGTGTTAACGTCCAGGAACACAGGCTATGTTTATCTCTCTTGTTGGTGGTCCATTCGGAGGAATGGGAGGGGGACCTTTTGGCTGGAGGGGCAATACATAAACACCTTCACAGGGGGAGTGGGGCTGGAGGCGTGGGAGCGAGGTCAGTGGGAGTATTGAGTCCTGTCCTTAGTCCCAAACTCTCCTCCCTTTCCTCCTCCTCATCCCTCTCTCCCAGGCTCAGCCCTGGTCACCTGTATTGGAATAGATCTCTGTAAGCCTGGGGGATCTTCTCTATCTCCACAGGCCGAGGCAGGAAGTGCGTTAGTTTCTGGTGTTTCTTCGTCCTCCCCCCCTCCCGTGGCGAGCCGTCCTTGTTGAGCGCTACGTAGTAGAAGCGTCCGGTGTCGGTGTGTTTGTAGAGCGTAGAGGCGTATGTGTTGTACCAATTCTCCTCAAACTGCTCTCTGAACACGCACTCCGCTGTTAACTTCTTCTGCGGAAGAGAGGGAGAGATGGTTGAGTGTGGTGTCCAGTACAGTAGCTTCATTAGGATATAATTAATGGATTAGTTCATTTATATGTTATTAATATTTTGCCAACAGTTTGAGGAGGAAATGTCACAGCAACAGTTCATAACACAATAATCAACAACAAAGAGCTGCTGACGAGGTGAGAGAAGGTAAGAAGGGGAGACTAAGGGAGAGAAAGCCTTCTGAGGGGGTGAGAGAAGGTAAGAAGGGGAGACTAAGGGAGAGAAAGCCTACTGAGGGGGTGAGAGAAGGTAAGAAGGGGAGACTAAGGGAGAGAAAGCCTACTGAGGGGGTGAGAGAAGGGGAGACTAAGGGAGAGAAAGCCTACTGAGGGGGTGAGAGAAGGTAAGTGGGGGAGACTAAGGGAGAGAAAGCCTACTGAGGGGGTGAGAGAAGGTAAGAAGGGGAGACTAAGGGAGAGAAAGCCTTCTGAGGGGGTGAGAGAAGGTAAGAAGGGGAGACTAAGGGAGAGAAAGCCTACTGAGGGGGTGAGAGAAGGTAAGAAGGGGAGACTAAGGGAGAGAAAGCCTACTGAGGGGGTGAGAGAAGGTAAGAAGGGGAGACTAAGGGAGAGAAAGCCTACTGAGGGGGTGAGAGAAGGTAAGAAGGGGAGACTAAGGGAGAGAAAGCCTACTGAGGGGGTGAGAGAAGGTAAGAAGGTGGAACTAAGGGAGAGAAAGCCTACTGAGGGGGTGAGAGAAGGTAAGAAGGGGAGACTAAGGGAGAGAAAGCCTACTGAGGGGGTGAGAGAAGGTAAGAAGGTGGAACTAAGGGAGAGAAAGCCTTCTGAGGGGGTGAGAGAAGGGGAGACTAAGGGAGAGAAAGCCTACTGAGGGGGTGAGAGAAGGTAAGAAGGGGAGACTAAGGGAGAGAAAGCCTACTGAGGGGGTGAGAGAAGGTAAGAAGGTGGAACTAAGGGAGAGCAAGCCTACTGAAGGGGTGAGAGAAGGTAAGAAAGGGAGACTAAGGGAGAGAAAGCCTACTGAGGGGGTGAGAGAAGGTAAGAAGGGGAGACTAAGGGAGAGAAAGCCTACTGAGGGGGTGAGAGAAGGTAAGAATGTGGGACTAAGGGAGAGAAAGCCTGTTGCCTTGTGGTCGGGTTCCTAGGTCCCCAATCAGCTGAACTGAACCAATGGAAAGTGTTCCAGGCTCTGTGAGGCAGGTGCTGGTTATGATAGACCAGGGAGCCTGAGTCCCAAATGGTCCCTTGTTACCTTCATACTGCACTACGACCCATAGGGATTACCATGGGTTTCTAGTCAAAAGTAGTGCACCTCATAGGGAATAGGGTGCTACGGCCCAAACATGAATCCAAGATGGCGTAGCAGTTCAGACGTCTTTGTCTTGTCGTGTCCCGAGTATATATCTTTTTTTCCCCTCTGTATATATTTTGTATATATTTTTAACCTCTGTTTCAACATACTCTCCTGCAACCCACCTCACCCAATGTGGTATGGATCTGCTATTTTCTATACTTTAGAACCGGAACCCCCAACAGAAGCTAGCCAGCTAACTAGCTACTAGCTAGTAACCAGTTAGCCACTGCTAGCGGTCATCAGCTAACCTTAGCCTGGTCAACTCCTGCCAGTCTGCACAGCGCGAGTCAACCCAGAGCATACCGGACTGCTTTTTCTCCACATCTCCGGTTTCCTACCGCAAGCTCTGAACCTTTTCACCTGGATCATCACAGCTAGCTAGCTGCTATCTGAGTGGCCACTCCTGGCTAACGTCTCTGTCCCGAAGCAAGCACCAGTGAGCTTGAAACTAGCCTTGTGCTATACATATTTTGCCAATTTGCCTGGACCCCTTTTACTGCTGACACAGAGCCCCGCCGATTCCATCACGACTGGTCTACCGACGTAATCCGCCCGAGGGGTTTCAACAGGCTCCTCCGTTGCGACATCCCCTGAAGGCCCATCCGCTAGCATGCTAGCCGCGGCCCGCTGGCTGTCTAGAGCATATCGGACTGTTAGCTGAAGAGGACCATCAGCCAAATTCCTGGTCTACAATACCTATTTTGCCAATTGGCCTGGACCCTTTTACTGCCTACAAGGAGCCCTGCCGATCCAACACGACTGGTCTGTCGACGTAACTGCACGAGGGGGCTACAACAGACTTCTTCTGTCGCAACGTCCCTCTAAGGCCCTTCTGCTAGCATGCTATCCCCGGCCCGCTAGCTGTATGAATCGCCGTGTCTCCAGCTCGCCTGGCTACCCACTGGTCCCTATGATCACTCGGCTACGCATGCCTCTCCCTATTGTCAATATGCCTTATCCATTGCTGTTTTGGTTAGTGATTGTCTTATCTCACTGTAGAGACCAGCCCTGCTCAATATGCCTTAGCTAGCCCTTTTGTTTCATCTCCCACACATGCGGTGACCTCACCTGGTCTAAATGATGTTTCTAGAGACACAACCTCTCATCGTCACTCAATGTCTAGGTTTACCTCCACTGTATTCACATCCTACCATACCCTTGTCTGTACATTATGCCTTGAATCTATTCTTCCACGCCCAAAATCCTGCTCCTTTTACTCTCTGTTAAGAAACGCACTAGATGACCAGTTCTTATAGCCTTTAGCCATATCCTTATTCTACTCCTCCTCTGTTCCTCTGGTGATGTAGAGATTAATCCAGGTCCTGCAGCCCCTAGCTCCACTCCCATTCCCCAGGGGCTCTTATTTGTTGACTTCTGTAACCGTAAAAGCCTTGGTTTCATGCATGTTAACATTAGAAGCCTCCTCCCTAAGTTTGTTTTATTCACTGCTTTAGCACACTCTGCCAATGTCCTAGCCGTGTCTGAATCCTGGATTGGAAAGCCATCTAAAATCCAGAAACTTCCATCCCTAACTATAAAATTTTCTGACAGGATAGAACTGCGAAAGGGGGCGGAGTTTCAATCTACTGCAAAGATAGCCTGCAGAGTTCTGTCCTACTATCCAGGTCTGTACCCAAACAATTCAAGCTTCTACTTCTAAAAATCCACCTTTCCAGAAACAAGTCTCTCACGGTTGCCGCTTGTTATAGACCACCTTCTACCCCCAGCTGTGCCCAGGACACCATATGTGAATTGCCCCCCATCTATCTTCAGAGCTAGGTGACCTAAACTGGGACATGCTTAACATCCGTCCTACTTTCTAAGCTAGATGCCCTCAATCTCACACAAATTATCAATGAACCTACCAGGTACAACCCCAAATCCGTAAACACGAGCACCCTCATAGATATCATCCTGACCAACCTGCCCTCCAAATACACCTCTGATGTTTTCAACCAGGATCTCAGCGATCACTGCCTCATTGCCTGCATCCGTAATGGGTCTGCGGTCAAACGACCACCCCTCATCACTGTCAAACGCTCCCTAAAACACTTCAGCGAGCAGGCCTTTCTAATCGACCTGGCCCGGGTATCCTGGAAGGATATTGACCTCATCTCGTCAGTAGAGGATGCCTGGTTATTATTTAAAAGTGCTTTCCTCACCATCTTAAATAAGCATGCTGTCACGGTCGTCCTCCTCTTCGTCTGAAGAGGAGAGGCGAGAAGGATCAGAGGACCAATATGCGGCGTGGTAAGTGTCCATGGTAAAATCTTTAATAAAGAAAGACTGAACACTATACAAACGAGTAACAAAAACAATAAACCAAATTCGACCGTGAAGCTACAAAAAGAGACCTGTGCTGACACAAGCCACTAACATAGACAAAACAAACATAGACTGCCCACCCAACTCACGCCCTGACCATACTAAATAAATACAAAACAACGGAAATAAAGGTCAGAACGTGACAGTACCCCCCCCCAAAGGTGCGGACTCCGGCCGCAAAACCTTGACCTATAGGGGAGGGTCTGGGTGGGCGTCTGTCCGCGGTGGCGGCTCTGGCGCGGGACGCGGACCCCACCTCATCATTGTCTTAGTCCGCCTTATTGTCCGCCTCCGTGGCTCTCTCAGCATGACCACCCCTCTCAATGACCCCACTGGACAGAGGGGCAGCTCGGGACAGAGGGACAGCTGCTCGGGACAGAGGGACAGCTGCTCGGGACAGAGAGACAGCTGCTCGGGACAGAGAGACAGCTGCTCGGGACAGAGAGACAGCTGCTCGGGACAGAGAGACAGCTGCTCGGGACAGAGAGACAGCTGCTCGGGACAGAGAGACAGCTGCTCGGGACAGAGAGACAGCTGCTCGGGACAGCGAGACAGCTGCTCTGGGCAGAGGGGCTCCGGCAGCGGCGCCGGACAGGCGGGAGGCTCCGGCAGCGGCGCCGGACAGGCGGGAGGCTCCGGCAGCGGCGCCGGACAGGCGGGAGGCTCCGGCAGCGGCGCCGGACAGGCGGGAGGCTCCGGCAGCGGCGCCGGACAGGCGGGAGGCTCCGGCAGCGGCGCCGGACAGGCGGGAGGCTCCGGCAGCGGCGCCGGACAGGCGGGAGACTCCGGCAGAGGCGCCGGACAGGCGGGAGACTCCGGCAGAGGCGCCGGACAGGCGGGAGACTCCGGCAGAGGCGCCGGACAGGCGGGAGACTCCGGCAGAGGCGCCGGACAGGCGGGAGACTCCGGCAGAGGCGCCGGACAGGCGGGAGACTCCGGCAGAGGCGCCGGACAGGCGGGAGACTCCGGCAGAGGCGCCGGACAGGCGGGAGACTCCGGCAGAGGCGCCGGACAGGCGGGAGACTCCGGCAGAGGCGCCGGACAGGCGGGAGACTCCGGCAGAGGCGCCGGACAGGCGGGAGACTCCGGCAGCGGCGCCGGACAGGCGGGAGACTCCGGCAGCGGCGCCGGACAGGCGGGAGACTCCGGCAGCGGCGCCGGACAGGCGGGAGACTCCGGCAGCGGCGCCGGACAGGCGGGAGACTCCGGCAGCGGCGCCGGACAGGCGGGAGACTCCGGCAGCGGCGCCGGACAGGCGGGAGACTCCGGCAGCGGCGCCGGACAGGCGGGAGACTCCGGCAGCGGCGCCGGACAGGCGGGAGACTCCGGCAGCGGCGCCGGACAGGCGGGAGACTCCGGCAGCGGCGCCGGACAGGCGGGAGACTCCGGCAGCGGCGCCGGACAGGCGGGAGACGGACCACCTGCAGGGAGGAGACAGAGAGACAGCCTGGTGCGTGGGGCTGCCACAGGAACCACCAGGCTGGGAAGACCTTCAGGAGGCTTGGGGTTAAGAGGAGGCACCTGAAAGACCGGGCTGTGGGGGAGCACTGGAGCTCTGGTGCGCAACCTTGGCACCACTTCCCCAGGCTGGATAACCACTCTAGCCCGGACCGTCCAGAGTGCAGGCACAGGTTGAACCGGGCTGTGGGTAAGCACGGGAGATCTAGTGCTTACTACACGCACCTCTCCCTTCGGCTCCATTCCCACAGTCGCCCGGTACGAGCGGAGCGCGGGCAGAGGACGCACTGCACCCTCCCAGCGCCCCGGAGACACAGCACGCAGAGCCGGCGCAGGATACCCTGGGCCAAAACTGCGTACCGGCGACCAGACCCGCTGAGCAGGCACCATACGCCCTGGCTCGATGCCCGCACTCGCATGACACTCTCGGGGGGCTGTCCTATAGCGCACCGGGCTATGGACACGTACTGGCGACACCGTGCGCTTAACCGCATAACACGGTGCCTGCCCAGTATCGCGCTGCTTATAATAAGCACGAGGGGTGAGCGCAGGTCTGCTACCTGGCTTAGCTCCACCCCTCGTGTGCCCCCCCCCAAAAAAAATTTGGGGCTGTCTCTCGTACCTGTCGCACTGCCGTGCTGCCTCCTCATATCGCCGCCGCTCAGCTTTCGCTGCCTCCAGCTCTGCTTTGGGGCGGCGATATTCCCCAGCCTGTGCCCAGGGTCCCTCTCCGTTCAGTATCTCCTCCCATGTCCAGGAGTCCTGTGATACCGGCCGCTGTTGTTGTTGCTGCTGCTGCTGCTGTCGTCGCTGTTTTCTACCACGCCGCTTGGTCCTTGGTTGGTGGGTGATTCTGTCACGGTCGTCCTCCTCTTCGTCTGAAGAGGAGAGGCGAGAAGGATCAGAGGACCAATATGCGGCGTGGTAAGTGTCCATGGTAAAATCTTTAATAAAGAAAGACTGAACACTATACAAACGAGTAACAAAAACAATAAACCAAATTCGACCGTGAAGCTACAAAAAGAGACCTGTGCTGACACAAGCCACTAACATAGACAAAACAAACATAGACTGCCCACCCAACTCACGCCCTGACCATACTAAATAAATACAAAACAACGGAAATAAAGGTCAGAACGTGACACATGCCCCATTCAAACAATTTAGAAACAGGAACATATATAGTCCTTGGTTCACTCCAGACCTGACTGCCCTTGACCAGCACAAAAACAACCTGGGGTGTTCTGCATTAGCATCGAATAGCCCCCGTGATATAAAACCACAAACCAATATACTCCATCAGTTAGGAAAGCTAAGGCTAGCTTTTTTTTATTTTTATTGTGTTTTAATTTTTTTGTGTTTTTTGGGGGGGATTTTACCCCTTTTTCTCCCCAATTTCGTGGTATCCAATTGTTGTAGTAGCTACTATCTTGTCTCATCGCTACAACTCCCGTACGGGCTCGGGAGAGACGACGTCCTCCGATACACAACCCAACCAATCCGCACTGCTTCTTAACACAGCGTGCATCCAACCCGGAAGCCAGCCGCACCAATGTGTCGGAGGAAACGCCGTGTACCTGGCCACCTTGGTTAGCGCGCACTGCGCCCGGCCCACCACAGGAGTCGCTGGTGCGCGATGAGACAAGGACACCCCTACCGACCAAGGCTAGCTTTTTCAAACAGAAATTTGCATCCCGTAGTACTAACTCAAAAAAGTTCTGGGACACTGTAAAGTCCATGGAGAATAAGAGCACCTCCTCCCAGCTGCCCACTGCACTGAGGCTGGGAAACACTGTCACCACCGATAAATCCACTATAATTGAGAATTTCAATAAGCATTTTTCTATTGCTGGCCATGCTTTCCACCTGGCTACCCCTACCCCGGTCAACAGCACTGCACCCCCCACAGCAACTTCCCCAAACCTCCCCCATTTCTCCTTCACCCAAATCCAGACAGCTGATGTTCTGAAAGAGTTGCAAAATCTGGACCCCTACAAATCAGCTGGGCTAGACAATCTGGACCCTCTCTTTCTAAAATTATCCGCCAAACCCACTGGCTCCAGATCATCTATACGTCTTTTCTAGGTAAAGCCCCGCCTTATCTCAGCTCACTGGTCACCATAGCAGCACCCACCCGTAGCACGCGCTCCAGCAGGTATATTTCACTGGTCATCCCCAAAGCCAATTCCTCGTTTGGCCGCCTTTCCTTCCAGTTCCCTGCTGCCAATGACTGGAACGAATTGCAAAAATCACTGAAACTGGAGACTCATATCTCCCTCACTAACTTTAAGCATCAGCTGTCTGAGTAGCTTCTGTAAATAGCCCATCTGTAAATAGCCCATCAAACTACCTCATCCCCATATTGTTATTTCTCCTTTGCACCCCAGTATCTCTACTTGCACATTCATCTTCTACACATCTATCACTCCAGTGTTTAATTGCTAAATTGTAATTACTTCACCACTATGGCCTATTTACTGCCTTACCTCCCTAATCTTACCTCATTTACACACACTGTATATAGATTTTTCTATTGTGTTATTGACTGTATGTTTGTTTATTCCATGTGTAACATGTGTAACTCTGTGTTGTTGTTTGTGTCGCACTGCTTTGCTTTATCTTGGCCAGGTCGCAGATGTAAATGAGAACTTGTTCTCAACTGGCCTACCTGGTTAAATAAATGTGAAATAAAATAAATAGGGAATAGGGTGCTACGGCCCATATGTCTCTTGTCTAACGTAGTGCACTATATAGGGAATAGGGTGTCTGCGTGTTTCGCCCCTCCCTTGTATTTGATTGATGGATTTAGGTCACTAATTAGTAAGGAAATCCCCTCACCTGGTTGTCTAGGTCGTATTAAGGAACTCGTCTAGGTCTCAGTAAGGAACTCCCCTCACCTGGTTGTCTAGGTCTCAGTAAGGAACTCCCCTCACCTGGTTGTCTAGGTCTCAGTAAGGAACTCCCCTCACCTGGTTGTCTAGGTCTCAGTAAGGAACTCCCCTCACCTGGTTGTCTAGGTCTCAGTAAGGAACTCCCCTCACCTGGTTGTCTAGGTTGTATTAAGGAACTCCCCTCACCTGGTTGTCTAGGTCTTAGTAAGGAACTCCCCTCACCTGGTTGTCTAGGTCTCAGTAAGGAACTCCCCTCACCTCACCTGGTTGTCTAGGTAATAGGGGAGAGGTCAGGTGAAAGGCAGGGGAGAGGTCATGTGATAGGAAGTGGAGAGGTCAGGTGATAGGCAGGGGAGAGGTCAGGTGATAGGCAGTGGAGAGGTCAAGTGATAGGAAGTGGAGAGGTCAGGTGATAGGCAGGGGAGAGGTCAGGTGATAGGCAGGGGAGAGGTCAAGTGATAGGCAGGGGAGAGGTCAGGTGATAGGCAGGGGAGAGGTCAGGTGATAGGCAGGGGAGAGGCAGGGGAGAGGTCAGGTGATAGACAGTGGAGAGGCCAGCTGATAGGAAGTGGGGAGGCCAGGTGATTAGTCTACAGCAATACAATATAATGATCCTCCCTAGACTAGTCTACAACAATACAATGATCCTCCCTTGACTAGCCTACAACTCTAAAATATAATGATCCTCCCTAGACTAGTCTACAATATAATGCTCCTCCCTTGACTAGTCTACAACTCTACAATATAATGATCCTTCCTAGACTAGTCTACAACTCTACAATATAATGATCCTCCCTAGACTAGTCTACAACTCTGCAATATAATGATCCTCCCTAGACTAGTATACAACTCTACAATATAATGATCCTTCCTAGACTAGTATACAACTCTACAATATAATGATCCTTCCTAGACTAGTCTACAACTCTGCAATATAATGATCCTTCCTAGACTAGTCTACAACTCTACAATATAATGATCCTTCCTAGACTAGTCTACAACTCTACAATATAATGATCCTTCCTAGACTAGTCTACAACTCTACAATAAATTGATCCTTCCTAGACTAGTCTACAACTCTACAATATAATGATCCTCCCTAGACTAGTCTACAACTCTACAATATAATGATCCTTCCTAGACTAGTCTACAACTCTGCAATATAATGATCCTCCCTTGACTAGTCTACAATATAATGATCCTCCCTAGACTAGTCTACAACTCTACAATATAATGATCCTTCCTAGACTAGTCTACAACTCTACAATATAATGATCCTTCCTAGACTAGTCTACAACTCTGCAATATAATGATCCTTCCTAGACTAGTCTACAATATAATGATCCTCCTTAGACTAGTCTACAATATAATGATCCTCCCTAGACTAGTCTACAATATAATGATCCTCCCTAGACTAGTCTACAATATAATGATCCTCCCTTGACTAGTCTACAATATAATGATCCTCCCTTGACTAGTCTACAATATAATGATCCTCCCTAGACTAGTCTACAATATAATGATCCTTCCTAGACTAGTCTACAACTCTACAATATAATGATCCTTCCTAGACTAGTCTACAACTCTACAATATAATGATCCTCCCTAGACTAGTCTACAACTCTACAATATAATGATCCTTCCTAGACTAGTCTACAACTCTGCAATATAATCATCCTCCCTTGATTTGTCAACAATATAATGATCCTTCCTAGACTAGTCTACAACTCTACAATATAATGATCCTCCCTTGACTAGTCTACAATTCTACAATATAATGATCCTTCCTAGACTAGTCTACAACTCTGCAATATAATGATCCTTCCTAGACTAGTCTACAATATAATGATCCTCCTTAGACTAGTCTACAATATAATGATCCTCCCTAGACTAGTCTACAATATAATGATCCTCCCTAGACTAGTCTACAATATAATGATCCTCCCTTGACTAGTCTACAATATAATGATCCTCCCTTGACTAGTCTACAATATAATGATCCTCCCTAGACTAGTCTACAATATAATGATCCTTCCTAGACTAGTCTACAACTACAATATAATGATCCTTCCTAGACTAGTCTACAACTCTACAATATAATGATCCTCCCTAGACTAGTCTACAACTCTACAATATAATGATCCTTCCTAGACTAGTCTACAACTCTGCAATATAATCATCCTCCCTTGATTTGTCAACAATATAATGATCCTCCTTAGACTAGTCTACAATATAATGATCCTCCCTTGACTAGTCTACAACAATACAATATAATTATCCTACCTGGACAGAACAATACAACCCAACAGGACAGAACAATAGAACACAACAGGACAGAACAATAGAAAACAACAGGACAGAACAATAGAACAGAATAATAGAACACAACAGGACAGAACAATAGAACAGAATAATAGAACACAACAGGACAGAGCAATAGAACAGAATAATAGAACATAACAGGACAGAACAATAGAACCCAATAGCCTGACAACACCATTCTGTCAGGGTGGGTGTGTTTCAGTGTCTGTCTGTGCGTTTCAGTGTGTGTGTGTGTGTGTGTGTGTGTGTGTGTGTGTGTGTGTGTGTGTGTGTGTGTGTGTGTGTGTGTGTGTGTGTGTGTGTGTGTGTGTGTGTGTGTGTGTGTGTGTGTGTGTGTGTGTGTGTGTGTGTGTGTGTGTGTGTGTGTGTGAGAGTGAGAGTGAGTTCGCCCAACCTCTGGGGTATCTGAATAGTCTGCCCTCTTGACCCAGCTCTCTGCTGTTTGGCTGAGCGGGGTATAACCTGACATCATAAGATAGAAGATGGTAGGGTGCCATTTGGGACACTTGGACTGCAGGCAGCAGATTAATGTGTTTGACCAGCAGCATAATGTGTTTGACCAGCAGATTAATGTGTTTGACCAGCAGATTAATGTGTTTGACCAGCAGATGAATGTGTTTGACCAGCAGATTAATGTGTTTGACCAGCAGATTAATGTGTTTGACCAGCAGATTAATGTGTTTGACCAGCAGATGAATGTGTTTGACCAGCAGATTAATGTGTTTGACCAGCAGATTAATGTGTTTGACCAGCAGATTAATGTGTTTGACCAGCAGATTAATGTGTTTGACCAGCAGCATAATGTGTTTGACCAGCAGCATAATGTGTTTGACCAGCAGCATAGTGTGTTTGACCAGCAGATTAATGTGTTTGACCAGCAGATTAATGTGTTTGACCAGCAGATTAATGTGTTTGACCAGCAGCATAATGTGTTTGACCAGCAGATTAATGTGTTTGACCAGCAGATTAATGTGTTTGACCAGCAGATTAATGTGTTTGACCAGCAGATTAATGTGTTTGACCAGCAGCATAATGTGTTTGACCAGCAGCATAATGTGTTTGACCAGCAGATTAATGTGTTTGACCAGCAGCATAATGTGTTTGACCAGCAGATTAATGTGTTTGACCAGCAGCATAATGTGTTTGACCAGCAGATGAATGTGTTTGACCAGCAGATTAATGTGTTTGACCAGCAGATTAATGTGTTTGACCAGCAGATTAATGTGTTTGACCAGCAGATTAATGTGTTTGACCAGCAGATTAATGTGTTTGACCAGCAGCATAATGTGTTTGACCAGCAGATGAATGTGTTTGACCAGCAGATTAATGTGTTTGACCAGCAGATTAATGTGTTTGACCAGCAGATTAATGTGTTTGACCAGCAGATTAATGTGTTTGACCAGCAGATTAATGTGTTTGACCAGCAGCATAATGTGTTTGACCAGCAGATTAATGTGTTTGACCAGCAGATTAATGTGTTTGACCAGCAGCATAATGTGTTTGACCAGCAGATTAATGTGTTTGACCAGCAGATTAATGTGTTTGACCAGCAGATTAATGTGTTTGACCAGCAGCATAATGTGTTTGACCAGCAGCATAATGTGTTTGACCAGCAGATTAATGTGTTTGACCAGCAGATTAATGTGTTTGACCAGCAGATTAATGTGTTTGACCAGCAGCATAATGTGTTTGACCAGCAGCATAATGTGTTTGACCAGCAGATTAATGTGTTTGACCAGCAGATTAATGTGTTTGACCAGCAGATTAATGTGTTTGACCAGCAGATTAATGTGTTTGACCAGCAGATGAATGTGTTTGACCAGCAGATTAATGTGTTTGACCAGCAGATTAATGTGTTTGACCAGCAGCATAATGTGTTTGACCAGCAGATTAATGTGTTTGACCAGCAGATTAATGTGTTTGACCAGCAGATGAATGTGTTTGACCAGCAGATTAATGTGTTTGACCAGCAGATTAATGTGTTTGACCAGCAGCATAATGTGTTTGACCAGCAGATTAATGTGTTTGACCAGCAGATTAATGTGTTTGACCAGCAGATTAATGTGTTTGACCAGCAGCATAATGTGTTTGACCAGCAGATTAATGTGTTTGACCAGCAGATTAATGTGTTTGACCAGCAGATTAATGTGTTTGACCAGCAGATTAATGTGTTTGACCAGCAGATTAATGTGTTTGACCAGCAGATTAATGTGTTTGACCAGCAGATTAATGTGTTTGACCAGCAGATTAATGTGTTTGACCAGCAGCATAATGTGTTTGACCAGCAGATTAATGTGTTTGACCAGCAGATTAATGTGTTTGACCAGCAGATTAATGTGTTTGACCAGCAGATTAATGTGTTTGACCAGCAGATTAATGTGTTTGACCAGCAGATTAATGTGTTTGACCAGCAGATTAATGTGTTTGACCAGCAGATTAATGTGTTTGACCAGCAGATTAATGTGTTTGACCAGCAGCATAATGTGTTTGACCAGCAGATTAATGTGTTTGACCAGCAGATTAATGTGTTTGACCAGCAGATTAATGTGTTTGACCAGCAGCATAATGTGTTTGACCAGCAGATTAATGTGTTTGACCAGCAGATTAATGTGTTTGACCAGCAGATTAATGTGTTTGACCAGCAGATTAATGTGTTTGACCAGCAGATTAATGTGTTTGACCAGCAGATTAATGTGTTTGACCAGCAGATTAATGTGTTTGACCAGCAGATTAATGTGTTTGACCAGCAGATTAATGTGTTTGACCAGCAGATTAATGTGTTTGACCAGCAGCATAATGTGTTTGACCAGCAGCATAATGTGTTTGACCAGCAGCATAATGTGTTTGACCAGCAGCATAATGTGTTTGACAAGCAGATTAATGTGTTTGACCAGCAGATTAATGTGTTTGACCAGCAGCATAATGTGTTTGACCAGCAGCATAATGTGTTTGACCAGCAGCATAATGTGTTTGACCAGCAGCATAATGTGTTTTACCAGCAGATTAATGTGTTTGACCAGCAGATTAATGTGTTTGACCAGCAGATTAATGTGTTTGACCAGCAGATTAATGTGTTTGACCAGCAGCATAATGTGTTTGACCAGCAGATTAATGTGTTTGACCAGCAGATTAATGTGTTTGACCAGCAGCATAATGTGTTTAACCAGCAGATTAATGTGTTTGACCAGCAGATTAATGTGTTTGACCAGCAGATTAATGTGTTTGACCAGCAGATTAATGTGTTTGACCAGCAGATTAATGTGTTTGACCAGCAGATTAATGTGTTTGACCAGCAGATTAATGTGTTTGACCAGCAGATTAATGTGTTTGACCAGCAGCATAATGTGTTTGACCAGCAGATTAATGTGTTTGACCAGCAGCATAATGTGTTTGACCAGCAGATTAATGTGTTTGACCAGCAGCATAATGTGTTTGACCAGCAGATTAATGTGTTTGACCAGCAGCATAATGTGTTTGACCAGCAGCATAATGTGTTTGACCAGCAGCATAATGTGTTTGACCAGCAGATTAATGTGTTTGACCAGCAGCATAATGTGTTTGACCAGCAGATTAATGTGTTTGACCAGCAGATTAATGTGTTTGACCAGCAGATTAATGTGTTTGACCAGCAGATTAATGTGTTTGACCAGCAGATTAATGTGTTTGACCAGCAGCATAATGTGTTTGACCAGCAGATTAATGTGTTTGACCAGCAGATTAATGTGTTTGACCAGCAGATTAATGTGTTTGACCAGCAGATTAATGTGTTTGACCAGCAGATTAATGTGTTTGACCAGCAGATTAATGTGTTTGACCAGCAGATTAATGTGTTTGACCAGCAGATTAATGTGTTTGACCAGCAGATTAATGTGTTTGACCAGCAGATTAATGTGTTTGACCAGCAGATTAATGTGTTTGACCAGCAGATTAATGTGTTTGACCAGCAGATTAATGTGTTTGACCAGCAGCATAATGTGTTTGACCAGCAGCATAATGTGTTTGACCAGCAGCATAATGTGTTTGACCAGCAGCATAATGTGTTTGACCAGCAGATTAATGTGTTTGACCAGCAGATTAATGTGTTTGACCAGCAGCATAATGTGTTTGACCAGCAGCATAATGTGTTTGACCAGCAGCATAATGTGTTTGACCAGCAGCATAATGTGTTTGACCAGCAGATTAATGTGTTTGACCAGCAGATTAATGTGTTTGACCAGCAGATTAATGTGTTTGACCAGCAGATTAATGTGTTTGACCAGCAGCATAATGTGTTTGACCAGCAGATTAATGTGTTTGACCAGCAGATTAATGTGTTTGACCAGCAGCATAATGTGTTTGACCAGCAGATTAATGTGTTTGACCAGCAGATTAATGTGTTTGACCAGCAGATGAATGTGTTTGACCAGCAGATTGATGTGTTTGACCAGCAGAACAGCAGTGTGTTTACACAAATAGAGGTGGAGTTCTGAAACAGTTCTGTGAATTAGCCGGCAGGTTATGGTTGACTGAAGGGGCTAGGGATTAGAGGCTAGGGATTAGAGGTTAGGGGTTAGGGGCTAGGGGTTAGGGGCTAGAGGCTAGAGGTTAGGGGCTAGAGGTTAGAGGTTAGGGGTTAGGGGCTAGAGGTTAGGGGCTAGAGGTTAGGGGTTAGGGGCTAGGGGTTAGAGGTTAGGGGTTAGAGGTTAGGGGCTAGAGGTTAGGGGTTAGGGGTTAGAGGTTAGGGGTTAGGGGTTACGGGCTAGGGGTTAGGGCCAGGGGTTAGGGCTGTGTGAAGGGGTTAGGGGTTATGGCTGTGTGGAGGGGTTAGGGATTAGGGCTGTGTGAAGGGGTTAGGGGTTATGGCTGTGTGGAGGGGTTAGGGATTAGGGCTGTGTGAAGGGGTTAGGGGTTAGGGGTTAGGGCTGTGTGGAGGAGCTAGGGGTTAGGGGCTAGGAGCTAGAGGTTAGGGTTAGGGGCTAGGGGTTAGGGGTCATGGCTGTGTGGAGGGGTGTTGTCTGTAAACACACACCGGGAGACCAGGCACATACCCAGCTAACAATTTTAGGGCGAGAGAACGTTTTTGTAATGTTTGAGTGTCCAGTTTTCTGCCTGTTAGGGGGAACATTCTATGCCAACAAAAACTTTCTGAGAACCTGAATGTTTTAGACACGGTTCAAGAACATTGTCCAGGTTTCTGTGAATCAGTTGTCATGATGTCACTGGATGGTCCCAAAGAATTGTTTTCATTACTGTTAAAAAGTCAATCAAGGCCCTGATTGGTGAACCACTGATCCATTCATCACTCTTCATCTGTTGTCCAGAGATAACTAACCTTACCATTCATCTGTTGTCCAGAGATAACTAACCATACCATTCATCTGTTGTCCAGAGATAACTAACCATACCATTCATCTGTTGTCCAGAGATAACTAACCATACCATTCATCTGTTGTCTAGAGATAACTAACCTTACCATTCATCTGTTGTCCAGAGATAACTAACTATACCATTCATCTGTTGTCTAGAGATAACTAACCATACCATTCATCTGTTGTCCAGAGATAACTAACCTTACCATTCATCTGTTGTCCAGAGATAACTAACCATACCATTCATCTGTTGTCTAGAGATAACTAACCATACCATTCATCTGTTGTCCAGAGATAACTAACCATACCAATTCATCTGTTGTCCAGAGATAACTAACCATACCATTCATCTGTTGTCCAGAGATAACTAACCATACCATTCATCTGTTGTCCAGAGATAACTAACCATACCATTCATCTGTTGTCTAGAGATAACTAGCCTTTGAACCATCTAAACTACTGAGAATCATTGAACCATCTAAACTACTGAGAATCATTGAACCATCTAAACTACTGAGAATCATTGAACCATCTAAACCAATGAATCATTGAACCATCTAAACCAATGAATCATTGAACCATCTAAACCAATGAATCATTGAACCATCTAAACCAATGAATCATTGAACCATCTAAACCAATGAGAATCATTGAACCATCTAAACTACTGAGAATCATTAAACCATCTAAACTACTGAGAATCATTGAACCATCTAAACTACTGAGAATCATTGAACCATCTAAACTACTGAGAATCATTGAACCATCTAAACCACTGAGAATCATTGAACCATCTAAACCAATGAATCATTGAACCATCTAAACTACTGAGAATCATTGAACCATCTAAACCACTGAGAATCATTGTACCATCTAAACTACTGAGAATCATTGTACCATCTAAACTACTGAGAATCATTGAACCATCTAAACCACTGAGAATCATTGAACCATCTAAACTACTGAGAATCATTGTAACATCTAAACCAATGAGAATCATTGAACCATCTAAACTACTGAGAATCATTGTACCATCTAAACTACTGAGAATCATTGAACCATCTAAACCAATGAGAATCATTGAACCATCTAAACCAGTGAATCATTGAACCATCTAAACCAGTGAATCATTGTCCCGACTAAACCACTGAATCATTGAACCGTCTAAACCACTGAATCATTGAACCATCTAAACCAATGAGAATCATTGAACCATCTAAACCACTGAATCATTGAACCATCTAAACCAGTGAATCATTGTCCCGTCTAAACCAGTGAATCATTGTCCCGTCTAAACCACTGAATCATTGAACCGTCTAAACCACTGAATCATTGAACCATCTAAACCACTGAATCATTGAACCATCTAAACCAGTGAATCATTGTCCCGTCTAAACCACTGAATCATTGATCCGTCTAAACCACTGAATCATTGAACCGTCTAAACCACTGAATCATTGTCCCGTCTAAACCACTGAATCATTGAACCGTCTAAACCACTGAATCATTGAACCGTCTAAACCACTGAATCATTGAACTGTCTAAACCACTGAATCATTGAACCGTCTAAACCAGTGAATCATTGTCCCGTCTAAACCACTGAATCATTGAACCGTCTAAACCACTGGATCATTGAACCGTCTAAACCACTGAATCATTGAACCGTCTAAACCACTGAATCATTGAACCATCTAAACCAGTGAATCATTGTCCCGTCTAAACCACTGAATCATTGAACCGTCTAAACCACTGAATCATTGTCCCGTCTAAACCAGTGAATCATTGTCCCGTCTAAACCACTGAATCATTGAACCGTCTAAACCACTGAATCATTGTCCCGTCTAAACCACTGAATCATTGAACCGTCTAAACCACTGAATCATTGTCCCGTCTAAACCACTGAATCATTGAACCGTCTAAACCAGTGAATCATTGTCCCGTCTAAACCACTGAATCATTGAACCGTCTAAACCACTGAATCATTGAACCGTCTAAACCACTGAATCATTGTCCCGTCTAAACCACTGAATCATTGTCCCGTCTAAACCACTGAATCATTGAAGCGTCTAAACCACTGAATCATTGTCCCGTCTAAACCACTGAATCATTGTCCCGTCTAAACCACTGAATCATTGAAGCGTCTAAACCAGTGAAATATGTTTTCCATTACCTCAATCATTGTACTTTCAGTTGTTTGAGTCTGGTGTACAAAAGAAAAAGAATGGGAAGCATAGAAATAGAGCACATAGAACAGACCTACTGCTTCTTAAACTGGCTTTCAATGAGAATGACAGATCTATAACTGACATTTCTATGTGTATTGGATTGGGTCGCCCAGAAATATGCATATTGCCACTTTAAAGGTTTCATCTGAAACCAAAAATTCAGCTGTATCAAAGTATTTAAAAACTGTCCATCAGGGCCACCTCAGCCTCACATACACCCTGTGAGCTAACCTGCAAATAGTCCTGACTGTGTATACTTAGTGAACTTGGTCAAATATGTAAATATTTTAACGTCTCTAAAACTAAAGGGAGAAGGTTCCTATCTCGTCCTAACTCAGGGAACGGATGAGTTATGGGACCTGGGAAGACTTTTGACTATTTCTTAGAAGCCCATGAGTCATGAGAGGTAAACACCATGCCTGTCTGTTCTGTGCTGGTCTAGTTGTTTCTATGACAACCCGTACAACACAGAAGTCCTCTATAGCTGCACACGGTATCTTTACTCATCTCTCTTCTGGGTTCCTGCTACAGGTCCACTAAGGATCAACGATATGACCAACCTGATGTGAATATGTACAGTGCCTTGCAAAAGTATTCGGCCCCCTTGAACTTTGCGACGTTTTGCCACATTTCAGGGTTCAAACATAAAGATATAAAACTGTATTTTTTTTGTGAAGAATCAACAACAAGTGGGACACAATCATGAAGTGGAACGACATTTATTGGATATTTCAAACTCTTTTAACAAAT
Organism: Oncorhynchus mykiss; assembly: GCF_013265735.2. Lineage (NCBI taxonomy): Eukaryota > Metazoa > Chordata > Actinopteri > Salmoniformes > Salmonidae > Oncorhynchus > Oncorhynchus mykiss. Next base: position 41,886,397 of record NC_048578.1, read on the forward strand.
CAAAAACTGAAAAATTGGGCGTGCAAAATTATTCAGCCCCTTTACTTTCAGTGCAGCAAACTCTCTCCAGAAGTTCAGTGAGGATCTCTAAATGATCCAATGTTGACCTAAATGACTAATGATGATAAATACAATCCACCTGTGTGTAATCAAGTCTCCGTATAAATGCACCTGCACTGTGATAGTCTCAGAGGTCCGTTAAAAGCGCAGAGAGCATCATGAAGAACAAGGAACACACCAGGCAGGTCCGAGATACTGTTGTGAAGAAGTTTAAAGCCGGATTTGGATACAAAAAGATTTCCCAAGCTTTAAACATCCCAAGGAGCACTGTGCAAGCGATAATATTGAAATGGAAGGAGTATCAGACCACTGCAAATCTACCAAGACCTGGCTGTCCCTCTAAACTTTCAGCTCATACAAGGAGAAGACTGATCAGAGATGCAGCCAAGAGGCCCATGATCACTCTGGATGAACTGCAGAGATCTACAGCTGAGGTGGGAGACTCTGTCCATAGGACAACAATCAGTCGTATATTGCACAAATCTGGCCGTTATGGAAGAGTGGCAAGAAGAAAGCCATTTCTTAAAGATATCCATAAAAAGTGTTGTTTAAAGTTTGCCACAAGCCACCTGGGAGACACACCAAACATGTGGAAGAAGGTGCTCTGGTCAGATGAAACCAAAATTGAACTTTTTGGCAACAATGCAAAACGTTATGTTTGGCGTAAAAGCAACACAGCTGAACACACCATCCCCACTGTCAAACATGGTGGTGGCAGCATCATGGTTTGGGCCTGCTTTTCTTCAGCAGGGACAGGGAAGATGGTTAAAATTGATGGGAAGATGGATGGAGCCAAATACAGGACCATTCTGGAAGAAAACCTCTGCAAAAGACCTGAGACTGGGACGGAGATTTGTCTTCCAACAAGACAATGATCCAAAACATAAAGCAAAATCTACAATGGAATGGTTCAAAAATAAACATATCCAGGTGTTAGAATGGCCAAGTCAAAGTCCAGACCTGAATCCAATCGAGAATCTGTGGAAAGAACTGAAAACTGCTGTTCACAAATGCTCTCCATCCAACCTCACTGAGCTCGAGCTGTTTTGCAAGGAGGAATGGGAAAAAATGTCAGTCTCTCGATGTGCAAAACTGATAGAGACATACCCCAAGCGACTTACAGCTGTAATCGCAGCAAAAGGTGGCGCTACAAAGTATTAACTTAAGGGGGCTGAATAATTTTGCACGCCCAATTTTTCAGTTTTTGATTTGTTAAAAAAGTTTGAAATATCCAATAAATGTCGTTCCACTTCATGATTGTGTCCCACTTGTTGTTGATTCTTCACAAAAAAATACAGTTTTATATCTTTATGTTTGAAGCCTGAAATGTGGCAAAAGGTCGCAAAGTTCAAGGGGGGCGAATACTTTCGCAAGGCACTGTAGGTGTAACAACACAGGCTGTTTGGAGATGACTGTTCCCTGTTCCCTATGACAATAATGTTTTCTGATGAGGTGCAGGGTGAGGTGAGGAAGGGTGGAGGGGCAGAGAGGGGTGGGGTGAGGTGAGGTGGAGTGGCAGAGAGGGGTGGGGTGAGGTGAGTAGAGGTGGAGGGGCAGAGAGGGGTGGGGTGAGGTGAGGTAAGGTGGAGGGGCAGAGAGGGGTGGGGTGAGGTGAGTAGAGGTGGAGGGGCAGAGAGGGGTGGGGTGAGGTGAGGTGAGAAGAGGTGGAGGGGCAGAGAGGGGTGGGTTCAGGAGAGGTGAGGTGGAGGGGCAGAGAGGGGTGGGGTGAGGAGAGGTGGAGGGGCAGAGAGGGGTGGGGTGAGGTGAGGTGGAGGGGCAGAGAGGGGTGGGGTGAGGAGAGGTGAGGTGGATGGGCAGAGAGGGGTGAGGTGAAGTGAGGTGGAGGGGCAGAGAGGGGTGGGGTGAGGTGAGGTGGAGGGGCAGAGAGGGGTGGGGTGAGGTGAGTAGAGGTGGAAGGGCAGAGAGGGGTGGGGTGAGGTGAGTAGAGGTAGAGGGGCAGAGAGGGGTGGGGTGAGGTGAGAAGAGGTGGAGGGGCAGAGATGGGTGAGGTGAGTAGAGGTGGAGGGGCAGAGTGGGGTGAGGTGAGGTGGAGGGGCAGAGAGGGGTGGGGTGAGGAGAGATGAGGTGGAGGGGCAGAGATGGGTGAGGTGAGGTGAGGTGGAGGGGCAGAGAGGGGTAGGGTGAGGTGAGGTGGAGGGGCAGAGCGGGGTGGGGTGAGGAGAGGTGAGGTGGAGGGGCAGAGAGGGGCGAGGTGAGTAGAGGTGGAGGGGTTGAGGAGAGGTGAAGGGAGGAGGAAGAGGGGTAGAGGAGATGGGCAGGGTGAGGTGAGTAGAGGTGGAGGGGTAGAGGAGAGATAAGAGGAGAACATAGAGGAGATTATAGAGAAATTATGAGGAGAGCATAGAGGAGATTATAGAGAGATTATAGAGGAGAGCATAGAGGAGATTATAGAGAGATTATAGAGGAGATTATTGATGAGATTATAGAGGAGATTATAGATGAGATTACAGAGGAGATTATAGAGAGATTATGAGGTGATTATAGATGAGATTACAGAGGAGATTACAGAAGGAGCATATAGGAGATTACAGAAGAGAGCATAGAGGAGATTACAGAGGAGATTATAGAGGAGATTACAGAGGAGATTAGAGCAGATTACAGAGGAGATTATAGAGAGATTATAGAGGAGATTACAGAAGAGAGCATAGAGGAGATTACAGAAGAGATTATAGAGGAGATGACAGAAGAGAGCATAGATGAGAGTATAGAGGAGATTATAGAGGAGAGTATAGAGGAGATTATAGAGGAGATTATAGAGGAGAGTATAGAGGAGATTTTAGAGGAGATTACAGAGGAGAGCATAGAGGAGAGTGTAGAGGAGATTATAAAGAGCATAGGCGCTGGAGGTATTGAAATAATTTAGCCAAAATGTGTCTATAATAAATAATTGTCCCAAAAATGATATTACTCCTGTCTGTGCTGACATAAATACAACCATTATAAATATACCAGAGAGCATAGCTTTTTAGCTTCTAAAAATTGCTGTGGATGAAGTTGTATCAGAAGCATTTACAGGCTGAAATCTGGGCAGTCAGATTAGGATACAGACCAAGGACAGGATAAAGTGTGTTTTAACTAAAGTCAGATTAGGATACAGACCAAGGACAGGATAAAGTGTGTTTTTACTAAAGTCAGATTAGTATATAGACCAAGGACAGGATAAAGTGTGTTTTTACTAAAGTCAGATTAGGATACAGACCAAGGACAGGATGAAGTGTGTTTTTACTAAAATCAGATTAGGATACAGACCAAGGACAGGATGAAGTGTGTTTTTACTAAAGTCAGATTAGTATACAGACCAAGGACAGGATGAAGTGTGTTTTTACTAAAGTCAGATTAGGATACAGACCAAGGACAGGATAAAGTGTGTTTTTACTAAAATCAGATTAGGATACAGACCAAGGACAGGATGAAGTGTGTTTTTACTAAAGTCAGATTAGTATACAGACCAAGGACAGGATAAAGTGTGTTTTTACTACTACTTTCTGCGAACTATTACCACCACTTTTAGTCCTGAAATCTTTGGTTGTTTACTACACTACCTTACTCACTCTGTTTAGCACGTGGCCTCACATTTGAATCCTTAATGAGATGGGCGGGGCTAAAGATTAAGAGGGTGTGAACGATGCTGAATGGGTGTAGACAAAGAAGAGCTCTCCAGTAGGTACCAAAACATTCAAGAACCATTTTACAAATGTATCAAATGTTTCTACATTGGGCCGATTCCAGGTGGTGGGTTAAACATATACACTGAGTGGACAAAACATTTAGGCCTACCAAACCCCTTTCAAAGGCACTTCAATCTATTGTCTTGCCCATTCACCCTCTGAATGGCACATGTACACAATCCATGTCTCAATTGTCTCAAGACTTATAAATCCTCCTTTAATCTGTCTCCTCCTCTTCATCTACACTGACTGTCTGTAGTGGATTTAACAAGTGACATCAATAAGGGATCATAGCTTTCACCTGGATTCACCTGGATTCACCTGGTCAGTCTGTCATGGAAAGAGCAGGTGTTCATAATGCACCTGGTCAGTCTCTGTTATAGAAAGAGTTCATAATGTTTTGTACATTCAATGTATTATTATATATCAGTGTTAGGAACATTAGGAACATTTGGCGCCCTGACAAGTGACTGGGAAGATAAAAAAAAACGGCCATCCATATGCCTAAGCCATTAGGGCGACCACGCATGCAGCCAGCACCTTCATTAAACCAGGGAAAATGGCCAAATGAGACACATTTACATGTCATTAAAACAGCCAATAACATATAACATGTCATCATAACAGCCTATAACAGCCTATAACATGTCATTATAACAGCCTATAACAGCCTATATATAACATGTAACAGCCTATATATAACATTATAACAGCCTATAAATGTCATTATAACAGCCTATAACATGTTATTATAACAGCCTATAACATGTCATTATAACAGCCTATAACAGCCTATAACATGTCATTATAACAGCCTATAACATGTCATTATAACAGCCTATAACAGCCTATAACATGTCATTATAACAGCCTATAAATGTCATTATAACAGCCTGTGACATGTTATTATAACAGCCTATAACATGTCCTTATAACAGCCTATAACAGCCTATAACATGTTATTATAACAGCCTATAACAGCCTAGAACTTATAACATGTGTTATGAAAGGTACACTACAGATCCCCTTCCTCAAGGACAAGGAGCCAGTGTAACCTGAAAGGTACACTACAGATCCCCCTTCTTCAAGGACAGAGCTAGAGTAACCTGAACGATACACTACAGATCCCCCTTCTTCAAGGACAGAGCCAGAGTAACCTGAACGGTACACTACACTCAGGCTATCCAGAAGGCCAAAGTTAGTTACTTTAAGGAGCAGTTCTCTCTCTGTTGGTCTAACCCCAAGAAGTTCTGGAAAACGGTTAAAGACCTGGAGAATAAACCCTCCTCCTCACAGCTGCTCATGTCCCTTAATGTTGATGATGTGGTTGTTACTGACAAGAAGCACATGTCCCTTAACGTTGATGATGTGGTTGTTATTAACAAGAAGCACATGGCTGAGCTCTTTAATCACCACTTCATTAAGTCAGGATTCCTATTTGACTCAGCCATGCCTCCTTGCCTGTCCAACATTTCCTCATCTCCCACCCCTTCTAATGCGACTATCCCCGATGCTCCTCCCTCTTTTCCCCATGCCCCGCTACAAAGTTTCTCCCTGCAGGCAGTCACTGAGTCTGAGGTGCTAAAGGAGCTCCTGAAACTTGACCCCAAAAAACATCTGGGTCAGATGGTTTAGACCCTTTCTTCCTTAAGGTTGCTGCCTCTATCATCGCCAAGCCTCTCTCTGACCTTTCTATCCTGTCTCTCCTTTCTTCTTTAAGGTTGCTGCCTCTATCATCACCAAGCCTCTCTCTGACCTTTCTATCCTGTCTCTCCTCTCTGGGGAGGTTCCCATTGCTTCGAAGGCAGCCACAGTTAGTCCTTCATTTAAAGGGGATATCAAGCTGATCCTAACTCTTATAGGCCTTTTTCCCCCTGTTTATCAAAAGTGTTGGAAAAACTTGTCAATAATTAACTGACTGGCATTTTGATTCTAAGCAATGTTGTGATGTTTTTTATGGACTTGGCCAGAGGTTTTGATACGGTAGAACATTCCATTCCTGTGGGCCGGCTAAGGAGTATTGGCGGCTCTGAGGGGTCTTTGGCCTGGTTTGCTAACTACCTCTCTCAAAGAGTGCAGTGTATAGAGTCAGAAAATCTGCTGTCTCAGCCACTGTCACCAAGGGAGTACCCCAAGGCCCGATCCTAGGTCCCACGCTCTTCTCAATTTACATCAACAACATAGCTTAGGCAGTAGGAAGCTCTCTCATCCATTTATATGCAGATGATATAGTCTTATACTCAGCTGCCCCCTAGAGCTTGAGGTAGTCACCTCATACAAGTATTTGGGAGTATGGCTAGATGGTAAACTGTCATTCTCTCAGCACATATCAAAGCTGCAGGCTAAAGTTAAATCTAGACTTGGTTTCCTCTATCGTAATCGCTCCTCTTTCACCCCAGCTGCCAAACTAACCCTGATTCAGATGACCATCCTACCAATGCTACGGCTAGATGTTCTTTACCATTCGGCCATCAGATTTGCCACCAAAGCTCCTTATAGGACACATCACTGTACTCTATACTCCTCTGTAAACTGGTCGTCTCTGTATACCCGTCGCAAGACCCACTGGTTGATGCTTATTTATAAAACCCTCTTAGGCCTCACTCCCCCCTGTCTGAGATATCTACTGCAGCCCTCATCCTCCACATACAACACTCGTTCTGCCAGTCACATTCTGTTAAAGGTCCCCAAAGCACACACATCCCTGGGTCGCTCCTCTTTTCAGTTCGCTGCAGCTAGCGACTGGAACGAGCTGCAACAAAACACTCAAACTGGATGGTTTTATCTCAATCTCTTCATTCAAAGACTCAATCATGGACACTCTTACTGACAGTTGTGGCTGCTTTGCATGATGTATTGTTGTCTCTAACTTCTTGCCCTTTGTGCTGTTGTCTGTGCTCGATAATGTTTGTACCATGTTTTGTGCTGCTACCATGTTGTGTTGCTACCGTGTTGTTGTCATGTTGTGTTGCTACCATGCTGTGTTGTTGTCTTAAGTCTCTCTTGTTGTGATGTGTGTTTTGTCCTATATTTATATTGTATTTATATTGTATGTTTAATCCCAGGCCCCGTCCCTGCAGGAGGCCTTTTGCCTTTTAGTAGGTCGTCATTGTAAATAAGAAATTGTTCTTAACTGACTCGTTAAATAAAAGTAAAATAACAAGGAAATAACAAAAAAACTACTCTGGGAAAGAACTCCAATTGATTCTCGATGTCACACCCTGGTCAAAGTATTTTGTGTTTATCTTTATTTATTTGGTCAGGCCAGGGTGTGGCATGGGTTTTTGTATGTGGTGTGTATGTATGGGGATTGTAGCTAGTGGGGTGTTCTAGCTAAGTCTATGGCTGTCTGAAGTGGTTCTCAATCAGAGGCAGGTGTTTATCGTTGTCTCTGATTGGGAACCATATTTAGGCAGCCATATTCTTTGAGTTTGTCGTGGGTGATTGTCCTTAGTGTCCTGATGTCATTGTTCTGTGTTAGGTTACACAAGTATAGGCTGTTTCGGTTTTCGTTAAGTTTATTGTTTTGGTAGTGTTTGTGTTTAGTGTGTTACTTCATTAAACATGGATTGCAATAGACACGCCGCATTTTGGTCCGACTCTCCTTCTCATCAAGAAAACCGTTACAGAATCACCCACCACAAAGGGACCAAGCAGCGTGTCAACAGGCAGGAACAGCCCAAAGTGGAGTACAGTATGGACTATACTTCTTGGGAGGAGATAGACAGGTGGGCGGTTGACCCAGGGAGAGTGCCGGAGCCCGCCTGGGATTCGATGGAGCAGTGCGCGGAAGGATATAGGAGAATGGAGTTTGCGAAGCAAGCAAGGCGGCGTGGACGGAGGCCCCATAGTCAGCCCCAAAAATTTATTGGGGGGGGGCTCAGGGAGAGTGTGGCAGAGTCAGGAGCCAGACCTGAGCCAACTCTCCCTGTTTATCGTGAGGAGCCAAGGAGGAGACCAGAACCAGAGCCGGTGTTGGAGGTGAGCGAAACAGAGACTGTGAAGGAGTTAATGGGGAAATTGGAGGAGAGAGAAATGAGGGAGTTGCTGTGTTGGTGTTTTAAACATGGAATTCGCCCGACGGAGCGTGTCGGGGATTTGATGGCACCTGGGTCAGCGCTCCATACTCGTCCTGAGGTGCGTGTTAGTCGGCTGGTGAAGATGGTGCCAGTCTCAAGTACCAGGCCTCCTGTGCACCTCCCTAGCCTTGCACGTCCTGTGCCAGCACCGCTCTCAAGATCTCCAGTACGCCTTCACGGTCTAACCCATCCTGTGCCACCTCCACACCCCAGCCCTCCGGTAGCAGCTCCCCGCACCAGGCTTCCTGTGCGTGTCCTCGGCCCAGTACCACCAGTGCCAGCACCACGCATCCGGCCTACAGTGCGCCTCGCCTGTCCAGCGCTGTCGGAGCCCTCCTCCTCTCCAGCGCTGTCGGAGTCTCCCGCCTGTTTAGCGCTGTTAGAGCCTTCCTTCTCTACAGCGCTGCCGGAGTCTCCCGCCTGTTCAGAACTGCCAGTTTGCAAGGAGCTGCCAGTTTGCAAGGAGCTGCCAGTTTGCAAGGAGCTGCCAGTTTGCAAGGAGCTGCCAGTTTGCAAGGAGCTGCCAGTTTGCAAGGAGCTGCCAGTTTGCAAGGAGCTGCCAGTTTGCAAGGAGCTGCCAGTTTGCAAGGAGCTGCCAGTTTGCAAGGAGCTGCCAGTTAGCATAGAGCTGCCAGTCTGCATAGAGCTGCCAGTCTGCAAGGAGCTGCCAGTCTGCAAGGAGCTGCCAGTCTGCAAGGAGCCGCCAGAGCTGCCTGTCTGCAGGATGCCGCCAGAGCTGCCAGTCTGCAAGGAGCCGCCAGAGCTGCCAGTCTGCAAGGAGCCGCCAGAGCTGCCAGTTAGCATGGAGCAGCCAGGGCCGCCAGTCAGCATGGAGCAGCCAGGGCCGCCAGTCAGCATGGAGCAGCCAGGGCCGCCAGTCAGCATGGAGCAGCCAGGGCCGCCAGTCAGCATGGAGCAGCCAGGGCCGCCAGTCAGCATGGAGCAGCCAGGGCCGCCAGTCAGCATGGAGCAGCCAGGGCCGCCAGTCAGCATGGAGCAGCCAGGGCCGCCAGTCAGCATGGAGCAGCCAGTCAGCATGGAGCAGCCAGTCAGCATGGAGCAGCCAGAGCAGCCAGTCAGCATGGAGCAGCCAGAGCTGCCAGTCAGCATGGAGCAGCCAGTCAGCATGGAGCAGCCAGAGCTGCCAGTCAGCATGGAGCAGCCAGTCAGCATGGAGCAGCCAGAGCTGCCAGTCGACCAGACTCTCCCAGATCTGCCAGTCGACCAGACTCTCCCAGATCTGCCAGTCGACCAGACTCTCCCAGATCTGCCAGTCGACCAGACTCTCCCAGATCTGCCAGTCGACCAGACTCTTCCAGATCTGCCAGTCGACCAGACTCTTCCAGATCTGCCAGTCGACCAGACTCTTCCAGATCTGCCAGTCGACCAGACTCTTCCAGATCTGCCAGTCGACCAGACTCTTCCAGATCTGCCAGTCGACCAGACTCTTCCAGATCTGCCAGTCGACCAGACTCTTCCAGATCTGCCAGTCGACCAGACTCTTCCAGATCTGCCAGTCGACCAGACTCTTCCAGATCTGCCAGTCGACCAGACTCTTCCAGATCTGCCAGTCGACCAGACTCTTCCAGATCTGCCAGTCGACCAGACTCTTCCAGATCTGCCAGTCGACCAGACTCTTCCAGATCTGCCAGTCGACCAGACTCTTCCAGATCTGCCAGTCGACCAGACTCTTCCAGATCTGCCAGTCGACCAGACTCTTCCAGATCTGCCAGTCGACCAGACTCTTCCAGATCTGCCAGTCAGCCAGGATCTGCCAGTCAGCCAGGATCTGCCGAAACCACCAGCCAGCCAGGATCTGGTAGATTCATCAACCTGCCTGAGCTTCCTCTCACTCCTGAGCTTCCTCTCACTCCTGAGCTTCCTCTCACTCCTGAGCTTCCCCTCAGTCCCGAGCTGCCTCAGTCCCGAGCTGCCCCTCAGTCCCGATCTGCTCCTCAGTCCAGTGGGGTTCTGGGTGAGGACTACTAGGCCATGGTCGGCGGCGAGGGTGGACTATCCAGGGACGCGAGGAGAAGGGACTAAGACATTGATTGAGTGGGGTCCACGTCCCGCGCCGGAGCCGCCACCATGGACAGACGCCCACCCGGACCCTCCCTATTGTTTTGAGGTGCGTTCGGGAGTCCGCACCTTAGGGGGGGGGTTCTGTCACACCCTGGTCAAAGTATTTTGTGTTTATCTTTATTTATTTGGTCAGGCCAGGGTGTGGCATGGGTTTTTGTATGTGGTGTGTATGTATGGGGATTGTAGCTAGTGGGGTGTTCTAGCTAAGTCTATGGCTGTCTGAAGTGGTTCTCAATCAGAGGCAGGTGTTTATCGTTGTCTCTGATTGGGAACCATATTTAGGCAGCCATATTCTTTGAGTTTGTCGTGGGTGATTGTCCTTAGTGTCCTGATGTCATTGTTCTGTGTTAGGTTACACAAGTATAGGCTGTTTCGGTTTTCGTTAAGTTTATTGTTTTGGTAGTGTTTGTGTTTAGTGTGTTACTTCATTAAACATGGATTGCAATAGACACGCCGCATTTTGGTCCGACTCTCCTTCTCATCAAGAAAACCGTTACACTCGAACTATTCATACCTTCAGATTATTAGTTATATTACTAAAATAGAACACCATGTTGTTCAATAACTGGAGTGGTGCTGTTTACAATAACGCAGTTCAAATCAAATCAAATCAAATTTTATTTGTCACATACACATGGTTAGCAGATGTTAATGCGAGTGTAGCGAAATGCTTGTGCTTCTAGTTCCGACAATGCAGTAATAACAAGTAATCTAACTAACAATTCCAAAACTACTGTCTTGTACACAGTGTAAGGGGATAAAGAATATGTACATAAGGATATATGAATGAGTGATGGTACAGAGCAGCATAGGCAAGATACAGTAGATGGTATCGAGTACAGTATATACATATGAGATGAGTATGTAAACAAAGTGGCATAGTTAAAGTGGCTAGTGATACATGTATTATATAAGGATACAGTCGATGATATAGAGTACAGTATATACGTATGCATATGAGATGAATAATGTAGGGTAAGTAACATTATATAAGGTAGCATTGTTTAAAGTGGCTAGTGATATATTTACATAATTTCCCATCAATTCCCATTATTAAAGTGGCTGGAGTTGAGTCAGTGTCAGTGTGTTGGCAGCAGCCACTCAATGTTAGTGGTGGCTGTTTAACAGTCTGATGGCCTTGAGATAGAAGCTGTTTTTCAGTCTCTCGGTCCCAGCTTTGATGCACCTGTACTGACCTCGCCTTCTGGATGATAGCGGGGTGAACAGGCAGTGGCTCGGGTGGTTGATGTCCTTGATGATCTTTATGGCCTTCCTGTGACATCGGGTGGTGTAGGTGTCCTGGAGGGCAGGTAGTTTGCCCCCGGTGATGCGTTGTGCAGACCTCACTACCCTCTGGAGAGCCTTACGGTTGAGGGCGGAGCAGTTGCCGTACCAGGCGGTGATACAGCCCGACAGGATGCTCTCGATTGTGCATCTGTAGAAGTTTGTGAGTGCTTTTGGTGACAAGCCGAATTTCTTCAGCCTCCTGAGGTTGAAGAGGCGCTGCGGCGCCTTCTTCACAATGCTGTCTGTGTGAGTGGACATATTCAGTTTGTCTGTGATGTGTATGCCTAGGAACTTAAAACTTGCTACCCTCTCCACTACTGTTCCATCGATGTGGATAGGGGGGTGTTCCCTCTGCTGTTTCCTGAAGTCCACAATCGTCTCCTTAGTTTTGTTGACGTTGAGTGTGAGGTTATTTTCTTGACACCACACTCCGAGGGCCCTCACCTCCTCCCTGTAGGCCGTCTCGTCGTTGTTGGTAATCAAGCCTACCACTGTTGTGTTGTCCGCAAACTTGATGATTGAGTTGGAGGCGTGCGTGGCCACGCAGTCGTGGGTGAACAGGGAGTACAGGAGAGGGCTCAGAACGCACCCTTGTGGGGCCCCAGTGTTGAGGATCAGCGGGGAGGAGATGTTGTTGCCTACCCTCACCACCTGGGGGCGGCCCGTCAGGAAGTCCAGTACCCAGTTGCACATGGCGGGGGCGAGACCCAGGGTCTCGAGCTTGATGACAAGCTTGGAGGGTACTATGGTGTTGAATGCCGAGCTGTAGTCGATGAACAGCATTTTCACATAGGTATTCCTCTTGTCCAGATGGGTTAGGGCAGTGTGCAGTGTGGTTGAGATTGCATCATCTGTGGACCTATTTGGGCGGTAAGCAAATTGGAGTGGGTCTAGGGTGTCAGGTAGGGTGGAGGTGATATGATCCTTGACTAGTCTCTCAAAGCACTTCATGATGACGGAAGTGAGTGCTACGGGGCGGTAGTCGTTTAGCTCAGTTACCTTAGCTTTCTTGGGAACAGGAACAATGGTGGCCCTCTTGAAGCATGTGGGAACAGCAGACTGGTAGAGGGATTGATTGAATATGTCCGTAAACACACCGGCCAGCTGGTCTGCGCATGCTCTGAGGGCGCGGCTGGGGATGCCGTCTGTGCCTGCAGCCTTGCGAGGGTTAACACGTTTAAATGTCTTACTCACCTCGGCTGCAGTGAAGGAGAGACCGCATGTTTTCGTTGCAGGCCGTGTCAGTGGCACTGTATTGTCCTCAAAGCGGGCAAAAAAGTTATTTAGTCTGCCTGGGAGCAGGACATCCTGGTCCGTGACTGGGCTGGATTTCTTCCTGTAGTCCGTGATTGACTGTAGACCCTGCCACATGCCTCTTGTGTCTGAGCCGTTGAATTGAGATTCTACTTTGTCTCTGTACTGACGCTTAGCTTGTTTGATAGCCTTGCGGAGGGAATAGCTGCACTGTTTGTATTCGGTCATGTTACCAGACACCTTGCCCTGATTAAAAGCAGTGGTTCGCACTTTCAGTTTCACGCGAATGCTGCCATCAATCCACAGTTTCTGGTTAGGGAATGTTTTAATCGTTGCTATGGGAACGACATCTTCAACGCACGTTCTAATGAACTCGCACACCGAATCAGCGTATTCGTCAATGTTGTTGTCTGACGCATTACGAAACATGTCCCAGTCCACGTGATGGAAGCAGTCTTGGAGTGTGGAGTCAGCTTGGTCGGACCAGCGTTGGACAGACCTCAGCGTGGGAGCCTCTTGTTTTAGTTTCTGTCTGTAGGCAGGGATCAACAAAATGGAGTCGTGGTCAGCTTTTCCGAAAGGGGGGCGGGGCAGGGCCTTATATGCGTCGCGGAAGTTAGAGTAACAATGATCCAAGGTCTTTCCACCCCTGGTTGCGCAATCGATATGCTGATAAAATTTAGGGAGTCTTGTTTTCAGAGCTTTGTTAAAATCCCCAGCTACAATGAATGCAGCCTCCGGATAAATGGTTTCCAGTTTGCAAAGAGTCAAATAAAGTTAATTCAGAGCCATCGATGTGTCTGCTTGGGGGGGGATGTATACGGCTGTGATTATAATCGAAGAGAATTCTCTTGGTAGATAATGCGGTCTACATTTGATTGTGAGGAATTCTAAATCAGGTGAACAGAAGGATTTGTGTTCCTGTATGTTTCTTTCATCACACCATGTCACGTTAGCCATACGGCATACGCCCCCGCCCCTCTTCTTACCAGAAAGATGTTTGTTTCTGTCTGCGCGATGCGTGGAGAAACCCGTTGGCTGCACCGCCTCGGATAGCGTCTCTCCAGTGAGCCACGTTTCCGTGAAGCAAAGAACGTTACAGTCTCTGATGTCCCTCTGGAATGCTACCCTTGCTCGGATTTCATCAACCTTGTTGTCAAGAGACTGGACATTGGCAAGAAGAATGCTAGGGAGTGGTGCACGGTGTGCCCGTCTCCAGAGTCTGACCAGAAGACCGCCTCGTTTCCCTCTTTTTCAGAGTCGTTTTTTTGGGTCGCTGCATGGGATCCGCTCCGTTGTCCTGTTTGTAAGGCAGAACACAGGATCCGCGTCGCAAAAAACATATTCTTGGTCGTACTGATGGTGAGTTGACGCTGATCTTATTATATAATAACGGGAGTGGTGCTGTTTACAATAACGCAGTTATAAGTTTACACCCGACCTTATAGTACTATACCCTACTGCTGTACTCTACTGTACTGACCTCTACTGTACTGAACTCTACTGTACTGAACTCAAGTATGTTGTACTGAACGTGACTTTAGTCTACTGTACTGAACGTGACTTTAGTCTACTGCATTGTAGTGTGTCCTACTCTACTGTCCAAATTTGTGAAACATAGACATTTATGATTGGTTCAGATTTGGTCCGGACTGTGGATAAAAAAATAAATAATGAAAACTTACAGGGGAAAAGCCTGCAGTGTCAGCCTGCAATACTGGACTGTAGCCTGCAGTGTCAGCCTGTAATACTGGACTGTAGCCTGCAGTGTCAGCCCGTAATACTGGAATTTAGCCTGCAGTGTCAGCCTGTAATACTGGACTGTAGCCTGCAGTGTCAGCCTGTAATACTGGACTGTAGCCTGCAGTGTCAGCCTGTAATACTGGACTGTAGCCTGCAGTGTAAATACCTACAGAAGGCCTAATGGGAGGACCGGCTCTACATAAGGCCTAATGGGAGGATTGGTCATGCAGAAGGCCTAATGGGAGGACCGGTCCTACAGAAGGCCTAATGGGAGGACCGGTCCTACAGAAGGCCTAATGGGAGGACCGGCTCTACAGAAGACCTAATGGGAGGGTCGGCAATACAGAAGACCTAATGGGAGGGTCGGCTCTATAGAAGGCCTAATAGGAGGACCGGCTCTACAGAAGACCTAATGGGAGGGTCGGCTCTACAGAAGGCCTATTGGGAGGACCGGCTCTACAGAAGACCTAATGGGAGGGTAGGCTCTACAGAAGGCCTAATGGGAGGACCGGCTCTACAGAAGGACTAATGGGAGGACCGGCTCTACAGATGGACTAATGGGAGGACCAGCTCTACAGAAGACCTAATGGGAGGGTCGGCTTTACAGAAGGACTAATGGGAGGACCGGCCCTACAGAAGGCCTAATGGGAGGACCGGCTCTACAGAAGACCTAATGGGAGGGTCGGCTCTACAGAAGGCCTAATGGGAGGGTTGGCTCTACAGAAGGCCTAATGGGAGGACCGGCTCTACAGAAGACCTAATGGGAGGGTAGGCTCTACAGAAGGCCTAATGGGAGGACCGGCTCTACAGAAGGACTAATGGGAGGACCGGCTCTACAGAAGGCCTAATGGGAGGACCGGCTCTACAGAAGACCTAATGGGAGGGTCGGCTCTACAGAAGGCCTAATGGGAGGGTCGGCTCTACAGAAGACCTAATGAGAGGGTCGGCTCTACAGAAGGCCTAATGGGAGGACCGGCTCTACAGAAGACCTAATGGGAGGGTCGGCTCTACAGAAGGCCTAATGGGAGGACCGGCTCTACAGAAGGACTAATGGGAGGACCGGCTCCACAGATGGACTAATGGGAGGACCAGCTCTACAGAAGACCTAATGGGAGGGTCGGCTTTACAGAAGGACTAATGGGAGGACCAGCCCTACAGAAGGCCTAATGGGAGGACCGGCTCCACAGAAGACCTAATGGGAGGGTTGGCTCTACAGAAGGACTAATTGGAGGACCGGCTCTACAGAAGGACTAATGGGAGGACCGGCTCTACAGAAGGCCTAATGGGAGGGTTGGCTCTACAGAAGGACTAATGGGAGGACCGGTCCTGCAGAAGGCCTAATGGGAGGACCGGTCCTACGGAAAGCCTAATGGGAGGACCGGTCCTATAGAAGGCCTAATGGGAGGACCGGTCCTGCAGAAGGCCTAATGGGAGGACCGGCTCCACAGAAGACCTAATGGGAGGACCGGCTCTACAGAAGACCTAATGGGAGGGTCGGCTCTACAGAAGGCCTAATGGGAGGGTCGGCTCTACAGAAGGCCTAATGGGAGGACCGGCTCTACAGAAGGACTAATGGGAGGACCGGCTCTACAGATGGACTAATGGGAGGACCAGCTCTACAGAAGACCTAATGGGAGGGTCGGCTTTACAGAAGGACTAATGGGAGGACCGGCCCTACAGAAGACCTAATGGGAGGGTCGGCTCTACAGAAGGCCTAATGGGAGGACCGGCTCTACAGAAGGACTAATGGGAGGACCGGCTCTACAGATGGACTAATGGGAGGACCAGCTCTACAGAAGACCTAATGGGAGGGTCGGCTTTACAGAAGGACTAATGGGAGGACCGGCCCTACAGAAAGGCTAATGGGAGGACCGGCTCTACAGAAGACCTAATGAGAGGGTCGGCTCTATAGAAGGCCTAATAGGAGGACCGGCTCTACAGAAGACCTAATGGGAGGGTCGGCTCTACAGAAGGCCTAATGGGAGGACCGGCTCTACAGAAGACCTAATGGGAGGGTAGGCTCTACAGAAGGACTAATGGGAGGACCGGCTCTACAGAAGGACTAATGGGAGGACCGGCCCTACAGAAGGCCTAATGGGAGGACCGGCTCTACAGAAGACCTAATGGGAGGGTAGGCTCTACAGAAGGCCTAATGGGAGGACCGGCTCTACAGAAGACCTAATGGGAGGGTCGGCTCTACAGATGGACTAATGGGAGGACCGGCTCTACAGAAGACCTAATGGGAGGGTAGGCTCTACAGAAGGCCTAATGGGAGGACCGGCTCTACAGAAGGACTAATGGGAGGACCGGCTCTACAGATGGACTAATGGGAGGACCAGCTCTACAGAAGGCCTAATGGGAGGACCGGTCCTGCAGAAGGCCTAATGGGAGTACCGGCTCCACAGAAGACATAATAGGAGGGTTGGCTCTACAGAAGGACTAATGGGAGGACCGGCTCTACAGAAGACCTAATGGGAGGGTCGGCTCTACAGAAGACCTAATGGGAGGGTCGGCTGTACAGAAGACCTAATGGGAGGGTCGGCTCTACAGAAGGCCTAATGGGAGGACCGGCTCTACAGAAGACCTAATGGGAGGTTCGGCTCTACAGAAGGCCTAATGGGAGGACCGGCTCTACAGATGGACTAATGGGAGGGTCGGCTCTACAGAAGGACTAATGGGAGGACCGGCCCTACAGAAGGCCTAATGGGAGGACCGGCTCTACAGAAGGACTAATGGGAGGACCGGCTCTACAGATGGACTAATGGGAGGACCAGCTCTACAGAAGACCTAATGGGAGGGTCGGCTTTACAGAAGGACTAATGGGAGGACCGGCCCTACAGAAAGCCTAATGGGAGGACCGGCTCTACAGAAGACCTAATGGGAGGGTCGGCTCTATAGAAGGCCTAATAGGAGGACCGGCTCTACAGAAGACCTAATGGGAGGGTCGGCTCTACAGAAGGCCTAATGGGAGGACCGGCTCTACAGAAGACCTAATGGGAGAGTAGGCTCTACAGAAGGCCTAATGGGAGGACCGGCTCTACAGAAGGACTAATGGGAGGACCGGCTCTACAGATGGACTAATGGGAGGACCAGCTCTACAGAAGACCTAATGGGAGGGTCGGCTTTACAGAAGGACTAATGGGAGGACCGGCCCTACAGAAGGCCTAATGGGAGGACCGGCTCTACAGAAGACCTAATGGGAGGGTCGGCTCTACAGAAGGCCTAATGGGAGGGTCGGCTCTACAGAAGACCTAATGAGAGGGTCGGCTCTACAGAAGGCCTAATGGGAGGACCGGCTCTACAGAAGACCTAATGGGAGGGTAGGCTCTACAGAAGGACTAATGGGAGGACCGGCTCTACAGAAGGACTAATGGGAGGACCGGCCCTACAGAAGGCCTAATGGGAGGACCGGCTCTACAGAAGACCTAATGGGAGGGTCGGCTCTACAGAAGGCCTAATGGGAGGGTCGGCTCTACAGAAGACCTAATGAGAGGGTCGGCTCTACAGAAGGCCTAATGGGAGGACCGGCTCTACAGAAGACCTAATGGGAGGGTAGGCTCTACAGAAGGCCTAATGGGAGGACCGGCTCTACAGAAGACCTAATGGGAGGGTCGGCTCTACAGATGGACTAATGGGAGGACCGGCTCCACAGAAGACCTAATGGGAGGGTTGGCTCTACAGAAGGACTAATGGGAGGACCGGTCCTGCAGAAGGACTAATGGGAGGACCGGTCCTACGGAAAGCCTAATGGGAGGACCGGTCCTACGGAAAGCCTAATGGGAGGACCGGTCCTATAGAAGGCCTAATGGGAGGACCGGTCCTGCAGAAGGCCTAATGGGAGTACCGGCTCCACAGAAGACCTAATAGGAGGGTTGGCTCTACAGAAGGACTAATGGGAGGACCGGCTCTACAGAAGACCTAATGGGAGGGTCGGCTCTACAGAAGACCTAATGGGAGGGTCGGCTGTACAGAAGACCTAATGGGAGGGTCGGCTCTACAGAAGGCCTAATGGGAGGACCGGCTCTACAGAAGACCTAATGGGAGGTTCGGCTCTACAGAAGGCCTAATGGGAGGACCGGCTCTACAGATGGACTAATGGGAGGGTCGGCTCTACAGAAGGACTAATGGGAGGACCGGCCCTACAGAAGGCCTAATGGGAGGACCGGCTCTACAGAAGGACTAATGGGAGGACCGGCTCTACAGATGGACTAATGGGAGGACCAGCTCTACAGAAGACCTAATGGGAGGGTCGGCTTTACAGAAGGACTAATGGGAGGCCTAATGGGAGGACCGGCCCTACAGAAGGCCTAATGGGAGGAACGGCCCTACAGAAGGCCTAATGGGAGGACCGGCTCTACAGAAGACCTAATGGGAGGGTCGGCTCTACAGAAGGCCTAATGGGAGGGTCGGCTCTACAGAAGACCTAATGAGAGGGTCGGCTCTACAGAAGGCCTAATGGGAGGACCGGCTCTACAGAAGACCTAATGGGAGGGTAGGCTCTACAGAAGGCCTAATGGGAGGACCGGCTCTACAGAAGGACTAATGGGAGGACCGGCTCTACAGATGGACTAATGGGAGGACCAGCTCTACAGAAGACCTAATGGGAGGGTCGGCTTTACAGAAGGACTAATGGGAGGACCGGCTCTACAGAAGACCTAATGGGAGGGTCAGCTCTACAGAAGGCCTAATGGGAGGACCGGCTCTACAGAAGGACTAATGGGAGGACCGGCTCTACAGATGGACTAATGGGAGGACCAGCTCTACAGAAGAACTAATGGGAGGGTCGGCTTTACAGAAGGACTAATGGGAGGACCAGCCCTACAGAAGGCCTAATGGGAGGACCGGCTCTACAGAAGACCTAATGGGAGGGTCGGCTCTACAGATGGACTAATGGGAGGACCGGCTCCACAGAAGACCTAATGGGAGGGTTGGCTCTACAGAAGGACTAATGGGAGGACCGGTCCTGCAGAAGGACTAATGGGAGGACCGGTCCTACGGAAAGCCTAATGGGAGGACCGGTCCTATAGAAGGCCTAATGGGAGGACCGGTCCTGCAGAAGGCCTAATGGGAGTACCGGCTCCACAGAAGACCTAATGGGAGGGTTGGCTCTACAGAAGGACTAATGGGAGGACCGGCTCTACAGAAGACCTAATGGGAGGGTCGGCTCTACAGAAGACCTAATGGGAGGGTCGGCTCTACAGAAGACCTAATGGGAGGGTCGGCTCTACAGAAGGCCTAATGGGAGGACCGGCTCTACAGAAGACCTAATGGGAGGGTCGGCTCTACAGAAGGCCTAATGGGAGGACCGGCTCTACAGAAGTACTAATGGGAGGACCGGCTCTACAGATGGACAAATGGGAGGACCGGCTCTACAGAAGGACTAATGGGAGGACCGGCTCTACAGAAGGCCTAATGGGAGGACCGGTCCTAAAGAAGGCCTAATGGGAGAACCGGTCCTGCAGAAGGCCTAATGGGAGTACCGGCTCTACAGAAGACCTAATGGGAGGGTTGGCTTTACAGAAGGACTAATGGGAGGACCGGCTCTACAGAAGACCTAATGGGAGGGTCGGCTCTACAGAAGGCCTAATGGGAGGGTCGGCTCTACAGAAGACCTAATGGGAGGGTCGGCTCTACAGAAGGCCTAATGGGAGGACCGGCTCTACAGAAGGCCTAATGGGAGGGTCGGCTCTACAGAAGACCTAATGGGAGGGTCGGCTCTACAGAAGGACTAATGGGAAGACCGGCTAAACAGAAGACCTAATGGGAGGGTCGGCTCTACAGAAGGACTAATGAGAGGACCGGCTCTACAGAAGACCCAATGGGAGGGTCGGCTCTACAGAAGGCCTAATGGGAGAACCGGCTCTACAGAAGGACTAATGGGAGGACCGGCTCTACAGATGGACTAATGGGAGGACCAGCTCTACAGAAGACCTAATGGGAGGGTCGGCTTTACAGGAGGACTAATGGGAGGACCGGCCAAACAGAAGGCCTAATGGGAGGACCGGCTCTACAGAAGACCTAATGGGAGGGTCGGTTCTATAGAAGGCCTAATGGGAGGGTCGGCTCTACAGAAGGCCTAATGGGAGGACCGGTCCTGCAGAAGGCATAATGGGAGGACCGGTCCTACAGAAGGACTAATGGGAGGACCGGCCCTACAGAAGGCCTAATGGGAGGACCGGCTCTACAGAAGACCTAATGGGAGGACCGGCTCTACAGAAGGCCTAATGGGAGGACCGGTCCTATAGAAGGCCTAATGGGAGGACCGGTCCTGCAGAAGGCCTAATGGGAGGACCGGTCCAGCAGAAGACCTAATGGGAGGGTTGGCTCTACAGAAAGACTAATGGGAGGACCGGCCCTACAGAAGGCCTAATGGGAGGACCGGTCCTATAGAAGACCTAATGGGAGGGTCGGCTCTACAGAAGGCCTAATGGGAGGGTCGGCTCTACAGAAAACCTAATGGGAGGGTCGGCTCTACAGAAGGACTAATGGCAGAACCGGCTCTACAGAAGACCTAATGCGAGGGTCGGCTCTACAGAAGGACTAATGGGAGGACCGTCTCTACAGAAGACCTAATGCGAGGACCGGCTCTACAGAAGACCTAATGGGAGGGTCGGCTCTACAGAAGGACTAATGGGAGGAACGGCTCTACAGAAGACCTAATGGGAGGGTCGGCTCTACAGAAGACCTAATGGGAGGGTCGGCTCTACAGAAGGACTAATGGGAGGACCGGCTCTACAGAAGACCTAATGGGAGTGTCGGCTCTACAGAAGGCCTAATGGGAGAGTCGGCTCTACAGAAGACCTAATGGGAGGTCCGGCTCTACAGAAGGACTAATGGGAGGACCAGCTCTACAGAAGACCTAATGGGAGGGTCGGCTTTACAGAAGGACTAATGGGAGGCCTAATGGGAGGACCGGCCCTACAGAAGGCCTAATGGGAGGACCGGCTCTACAGAAGACCTAATGGGAGGGTCGGCTATACAGAAGGCCTAATGGGAGGACCGGCTCTACAGAAGACCTAATGGGAGGGTCGGCTCTACAGAAGGCCTAATGGGAGGTCCGGCTCTACAGAAGGACTAATGGGAGGACCGGCTCTACAGATGGACTAATGGGAGGACCAGCTCTACAGAAGGCCTAATGGGAGGGTCGGCTCTACAGAAAACCTAATGGGAGGGTCGGCTCTACAGAAGGACTAATGGCAGGACCGGCTCTACAGAAGACCTAACGCGAGGGTCGGCTCTACAGAAGGACAAATGGGAGGACCGTCTCTACAGAAGACCTAACGCGAGGACCGGCTCTACAGAAGGACTAATGGGAGGACCGTCTCTACAGAAGACCTAATGCGAGGACCGGCTCTACAGAAGACCTAATGGGAGGGTCGGCTCTACAGAAGGACTAATGGGAGGAACGGCTCTACAGAAGACCTAATGGGAGGGTCGGCTCTACAGAAGACCTAATGGGAGGGTCGGCTCTACAGAAGGACTAATGGGAGGACCGGCTCTACAGAAGACCTAATGGGAGGGTCGGCTCTACAGAAGGCCTAATGGGAGAGTCGGCTCTACAGAAGACCTAATGGGAGGTCCGGCTCTACAGAAGGACTAATGGGAGGACCAGCTCTACAGAAGACCTAATGGGAGGGTCGGCTTTACAGAAGGACTAATGGGAGGCCTAATGGGAGGACCGGCCCTACAGAAGGCCTAATGGGAGGACCGGCTCTACAGAAGACCTAATGGGAGGGTCGGCTATACAGAAGGCCTAATGGGAGGACCGGCTCTACAGATGGACTAATGGGAGGACCAGCTCTACAGAAGGCCTAATGGGAGGGTCGGCTCTACAGAAAACCTAATGGGAGGGTCGGCTCTACAGAAGGACTAATGGCAGGACCGGCTCTACAGAAGACCTAATGCGAGGGTCGGCTCTACAGAAGGACAAATGGGAGGACCGTCTCTACAGAAGACCTAATGCGAGGACCGGCTCTACAGAAGGACTAATGGGAGGACCGGCTCTACAGAAGACCTAATGGGAGGGTCGGCTCTACAGAAGGACTAATGGGAGGACCGGCTCTACAGAAGACTTAATGGGAGGACCGGTCCTGCAGAAGGCCTAATGGGAGGACCGGCCCTACAGAAGGCCTAATGGGAGGACCGGCTCTACAGATGGACAAATGGGAGGACCGGCTCTACAGAAGGACTAATGGGAGGACCGGCTCTACAGAAGGCCTAATGGGAGGACCGGTCCTAAAGAAGGCCTAATGGGAGAACCGGTCCTGCAGAAGGCCTAATGGGAGTACCGGCTCTACAGAAGACCTAATGGGAGGGTTGGCTTTACAGAAGGACTAATGGGAGGACCGGCTCTACAGAAGACCTAATGGGAGGGTCGGCTCTACAGAAGGCCTAATGGGAGGGTCGGCTCTACAGAAGACCTAATGGGAGGGTCGGCTCTACAGAAGGCCTAATGGGAGGACCGGCTCTACAGAAGACCTAATGGGAGGGTCGGCTCTGCAGAAGGACTAATGGGAGGACCGGCTCTACAGAAGACCTAATGGGAGGGTCGGCTCTGCAGAAGGACTAATGGGAGGACCGGCTCTACAGAAGACCTAATGGGAGGGTCGGCTCTACAGAAGGCCTAATGGGAGGACCGGCTCTACAGAAGGACTAATGGGAGGACCGGCTCTACAGATGGACTAATGGGAGGACCAGCTCTACAGAAGACCTAATGGGAGGGACGGCTTTACAGAAGGACTAATGGGAGGACCGGCCCTACAGAAGGCCTAATGGGAGGACCGGCTCTACAGAAGACCTAATGGGAGGGTCGGCTCTATAGAAGGCCTAATGCGAGGGTCGGCTCTACAGAAGGCCTAATGGGAGGGTCGGCTCTACAGAAGACCTAATGGGAGGGTCGGCTCTACAGAAGGACTAATGGGAGGACCGGCTAAACAGAAGACCTAATGGGAGGGTCGGCTCTACAGAAGGACTAATGAGAGGACCGGCTCTACAGAAGACCTAATGGGAGGGTCGGCTCTACAGAAGGCCTAATGGGAGAACCGGCTCTACAGAAGGACTAATGGGAGGACCGGCTCTACAGATGGACTAATGGGAGGACCAGCTCTACAGAAGACCTAATGGGAGAGTCGGCTTTACAGGAGGACTAATGGGAGGACCGGCCAAACAGAAGGCCTAATGGGAGGACCGGCTCTACAGAAGACCTAATGGGAGGGTCGGTTCTATAAAAGGCCTAATGGGAGGGTCGGCTCTACAGAAGGCCTAATGGGAGGACCGGTCCTGCAGAAGGCATAATGGGAGGACCGGTCCTACAGAAGGACTAATGGGAGGACCGGCCCTACAGAAGGCCTAATGGGAGGACCGGCTCTACAGAAGACCTAATGGGAGGACCGGCTCTACAGAAGGCCTAATGGGAGGACCGGTCCTATAGAAGGCCTAATGGGAGGACCGGCCCTACAGAAGGCCTAATGGGAGGACCGGTCCTATAGAAGACCTAATGGGAGGGTCGGCTCTAAAGAAGGCCTAATGGGAGGGTCGGCTCTACAGAAAACCTAATGGGAGGGTCGGCTCTACAGAAGGACTAATGGCAGGACCGGCTCTACAGAAGACCTAATGCGAGGGTCGGCTCTACAGAAGGACTAATGGGAGGACCGTCTCTACAGAAGACCTAATGCGAGGACCGGCTCTACAGAAGACCTAATGGGATGTCCGGCTCTACAGAAGGACTAATGGGAGGACCAGCTCTACAGAAGACCTAATGGGAGGGTCGGCTTTACAGAAGGACTAATGGGAGGCCTAATGGGAGGACCGGCCCTACAGAAGGCCTAATGGGAGGAACGGCCCTACAGAAGGCCTAATGGGAGGACCGGCTCTACAGAAGACCTAATGGGAGGGTCGGCTATACAGAAGGCCTAATGGGAGGACCGGCTCTACAGAAGACCTAATGGGAGGGTCGGCTCTACAGAAGGCCTAATGGGAGGTCCGGCTCTACAGAAGGACTAATGGGAGGACCGGCTCTACAGATGGACTAATGGGAGGACCAGCTCTACAGAAGGCCTAATGGGAGGGTCGGCTTTACAGAAGGACTAATGGGAGGACCGGCCCTACAGAAGGCCTAATGGGAGGACCGGCTGTACAGAAGACCTAATGGGAGGACTGGCTCTACAGAAGGCCTAATGGGAGGACCGGTCCTATAGAAGGCCTAATGGGAGGACCGGTCCTGCAGAAGGCCTAATGGGAGGGTTGGCTCTACAGAAGGACTAATGGGAGGGTTGGCTCTACAGAAAGACTAATGGGAGGACCGGCCCTACAGAAGGCCTAATGGGAGGACTGGTCCTATAGAAGACCTAATGGGAGGGTCGACTCTACAGAAGGCCTAATGGGAGGGTCGGCTCTACAGAAGGACTAATAGGAGGACCGGCTCTACAGAAGACCTAATGGGAGGGTCAGCTCTACAGAAGGCCTAATGGGAGGACCGGCTCTACAGAAGACCTAATGGGAGGGTCAGCTCTACAGAAGGACTAATGGGAGGACCGGCTCTACAGAAGACTTAATGGGAGGACCGGTCCTGCAGAAGGCCTAATGGGAGGACCGGTCCTACAGAAGGCCTAATGGGAGGGTCGGCTCTACAGAAGACCTAATGGAGGGTCGGTCCTGCAGAAGGCTTAATGGGAGGACCGGCTCTACAGAAGACCTAATGGGAGGGTCGGATCTACAGAAGGCCTAATGGGAGGGTCGGCTCTACAGAAGGCCTAATGGGAGGACCGGCTCTACAGAAGGCCTAATGGGAGGACTAGTCCTAAAGAAGGCCTAATGGGAGGACCGGTCCTGCAGAAGGCCTAATGGGAGTACCGGCTCTACAGAAGACCTAATGGGAGGGTTGGCTCTACAGAAGGACTAATGGGAGGACCGGCTCTACAGAAGACCTAATGGGAGGGTCGGCTCTACAGAAGGCCTAATGGGAGGGTCGGCTCTACAGAAGACCTAATGGGAGGGTCGGCTCTACAGAAGGCCTAATGGGAGGACCGGCTCTACAGAAGACCTAATGGGAGGGTCGGCTCTGCAGAAGGACTAATGGGAGGACCGGCTCTACAGAAGACCTAATGGGAGGGTCGGCTCTGCAGAAGGACTAATGGGAGGACCGGCTCTACAGAAGACCTAATGGGAGGGTCGGCTCTACAGAAGGCCTAATGGGAGGACCGGCTCTACAGAAGGACTAATGGGAGGACCGGCTCTACAGATGGACTAATGGGAGGACCAGCTCTACAGAAGACCTAATGGGAGGGACGGCTTTACAGAAGGACTAATGGGAGGACCGGCCCTACAGAAGGCCTAATGGGAGGACCGGCTCTACAGAAGACCTAATGGGAGGGTCGGCTCTATAGAAGGCCTAATGGGAGGGTCGGCTCTACAGAAGGCCTAATGGGAGGGTCGGCTCTACAGAAGACCTAATGGGAGGGTCGGCTCTACAGAAGGACTAATGGGAGGACCGGCTAAACAGAAGACCTAATGGGAGGGTCGGCTCTACAGAAGGACTAATGGGAGGACCGTCTCTACAGAAGACCTAATGCGAGGACCGGCTCTACAGAAGGACTAATAGGAGGACCGGCTCTACAGAAGACCTAATGGGAGGGTCAGCTCTACAGAAGGACTAATGGGAGGACCGGCTCTACAGACGACTTAATGGGAGGACCGGTCCTGCAGAAGGCCTAATGGGAGGACCGGTCCTACAGAAGGCCTAATGGGAGGGTCGGCTCTACAGAAGACCTAATGGAGGGTCGGTCCTGCAGAAGGCTTAATGGGAGGACCGGCTCTACAGAAGACCTAATGGGAGGGTCGGCTCTATAGAAGGCATAATGGGAGGGTCGGATCTACAGAAGGCCTAATGGGAGGGTCGGCTCTACAGAAGGCCTAATGGGAGGACCGGCTCTACAGAAGGACTAATTGGAGGACCGGCCCTACAGATGGACTAATGGGAGGACCAGCTCTACAGAAGACCTAATGGGAGGGTCGGCTCTACAGAAGGCCTAATGGGAGGACCGGTCCTGCAGAAGGCCTAATGGGAGGACCGGTCCTACAGAAGGCCTAATGGGAGGACCGGCTCTACAGAAGGCCTAATGGGAGGGTCGGCTTTACAGAAGGACTAATGGGAGGACCGGCCCTACAGAAGGCCTAATGGGAGGACCGGCTCTACAGAAGACCTAATGGTAGGACTGGCTCTACAGAAGGCCTAATGAGAGGACCGGTCCTGCAGAAGGCCTAATGGGAGGACCGGTCCAGCAGAAGACCTAATGGGAGGGTTGGCTTTACAGAAGGACTAATGGGAGGGTTGGCTCTACAGAAAGACTAATGGGAGGACCGGCCCTACAGAAGGCCTAATGGGAGGACCGGTCCTATAGAAGACCTAATGGGAATATCGGCTCTACAGAAGGCCTAATGGGAGGGTCGGCTCTACAGAAAACCTAATGGGAGGGTCGGCTCTACAGAAGGACTAATGGCAGGACCGGCTCTACAGAAGACCTAATGCGAGGGTCGGCTCTACAGAAGGACTAATGGGAGGACCGTCTCTACAGAAGACCTAATGCGAGGACCGGCTCTACAGAAGGACTAATGGGAGGACCGGCTCTACAGAAGACCTAATGGGAGGGTCGGCTCTACAGAAGGACTAATGGGAGGACCGGCTCTACAGAAGACTTAATGGGAGGACCGGTCCTGCAGAAGGCCTAATGGGAGGACCGGCCCTACAGAAGGCCTAATGGGAGGACCGGCTCTACAGATGGACAAATGGGAGGACCGGCTCTACAGAAGGACTAATGGGAGGACCGGCTCTACAGAAGGCCTAATGGGAGGACCGGTCCTAAAGAAGGCCTAATGGGAGAACCGGTCCTGCAGAAGGCCTAATGGGAGTACCGGCTCTACAGAAGACCTAATGGGAGGGTTGGCTTTACAGAAGGACTAATGGGAGGACCGGCTCTACAGAAGACCTAATGGGAGGGTCGGCTCTACAGAAGGCCTAATGGGAGGACCGGCTAAACAGAAGACCTAATGGGAGGGTCGGCTCTACAGAAGGACTAATGAGAGGACCGGCTCTACAGAAGACCTAATGGGAGGGTCGGCTCTACAGAAGGCCTAATGGGAGAACCGGCTCTACAGAAGGACTAATGGGAGGACCGGCTCTACAGATGGACTAATGGGAGGACCAGCTCTACAGAAGACCTAATGGGAGGGTCGGCTTTACAGGAGGACTAATGGGAGGACCGGCCAAACAGAAGGCCTAATGGGAGGACCGGCTCTACAGAAGACCTAATGGGAGGGTCGGTTCTATAGAAGGCCTAATGGGAGGGTCGGCTCTACAGAAGGACTAATAGGAGGACCGGTCCTATAGAAGGCCTAATGGGAGGACCGGTCCTGCAGAAGGCCTAATGGAGGACCGGCTCCACAGAAGACCTAATGGGAGGGTCGGCTCTACAGAAGGACTAATCGGAGGACCGGCTCTACAGAAGACCTAATGGGAGGGTCGGCTATACAGAAGGCCTAATGGGAGGACCGGCTCTACAGAAGACCTAATGGGAGGGTCGGCTCTACAGAAGGCCTAATGGGAGGTCCGGCTCTACAGAAGGACTAATGGGAGGACCGGCTCTACAGATGGACTAATGGGAGGACCAGCTCTACAGAAGACCTAATGGGAGGACCGGCCCTACAGAAGGCCTAATGGGAGGACCGGCCCTACAGAAGGCCTAATGGGAAGACCGGCTCTACAGAAGACCTAATGGGAGGGTCGGCTCTATAGAAGGCCTAATGGGAGGACCGGTCCTATAGAAGGCCTAATGGGAGGACCGGTCCTGCAGAAGGCCTAATGGGAGGACCGGTCCTGCAGAAGACCCTAATGGGAGGGTTGGCTCAACAGAAAGACTAATGGGAGGGTCGGCTCTACAGAAGGACTAATGGCAGGACCGGCTCTACAGAAGACCTAATGCGAGGGTGGGCTCTACAGAAGGACTAATGGGAGGACCGGCTCTACAGAAGACCTAATGCAAGGGTCGGCTCTACAGAAGGACTAATGGGAGGACCGGCTCTACAGAAGACCTAATGGGAGGGTCGGCTCTACAGATGGCCTAATGGGAGGACCGGCTCTACAGAAGACCTAATGGGAGGGTCGGCTCTACAGAAGGCCTAATGGGAGGACCAGCTCTACAGAAGGACTAATGGGAGGACCGGCTCTACAGATGGACTAATGGGAGGACCAGCTCTATAGAAGACCTAATGGGAGGGTCGGCTCTACAGAAGGCCTAATGGGAGGGTCGGCTCTACAGAAGACCTAATGGGAGGGTCGTCTCTACAGAAGGACTAATGGGAGGACCGGCTCTACAGAAGACTTAATGGGAGGACCGGTCCTGCAGAAGGCCTAATGGGAGGACCGGTCCTACAGAAGGCCTAATGGGAGGACCGGCTCTACAGAAGGCCTAATGGGAGGACCGGCTCTACAGAAGGCCTAATGGGAGGACCGGTCCTATAGAAGGCCTAATGGGAGGACCGGCTCTACAGATGGACTAATGGGAGGACCAGCTCTATAGAAGACCTAATGGGAGGGTCGGCTTTACAGAAGGACTAATGGGAGGGTCGGCTCTACAGAAGGCCTAATGGGAGGGTCGGCTCTACAGAAGACCTAATGGGAGGGTCGGCTCTACAGAAGGCCTAATGGGAGGACCGGTCCTGCAGAAGGCCTAATGGGAGGACCGGTCCTACAGAAGGCCTAATGGGAGGACCGGCTCTACAGAAGGCCTAATGGGAGGACCGGTCCTATAGAAGGCCTAATGGGAGGACCGGTCCTGCAGAAGGCCTAATGGGAGGACCGGCTCTACAGAAGACCTAATGGGAGGGTTGGCTCTACAGAAGGACTAATGGGAGGACCGGCTCTACAGAAGACCTAATGGGAGGGTCGGCTCTACAGAAGGCCTAATGGGAGGGTCGGCCCTATAGAAGACCTAATGGGAGGGTCGGCTCTACAGAAGGCCTAATGGGAGGACCGGCTCTACAGAAGACATAATGGGAGGGTCGGCTCTACAGAAGGCCTAATGGGAGGACCGGCTCTATAGAAGGACTAATGGGAGGACCGGCTCTACAGATGGACTAATGGGAGGACCAGCTCTACAGAAGACCTAATGGGAGGATCGGCTTTACAGAAGGACTAATGGGAGGACCGGCTCTACAGAAGACCTAATGGGAGGGTCGGCTCTACAGAAGACCAAATGGATTGTCGGCTCTACAGAAGGCTTAATGGGAGGACCGACTCTACAGAAGGCCTAATGGGAGGGTCGGCCCTATAGAAGACCTAATGGGAGGGTCGGCTCTACAGAAGGCCTAATGGGAGGACCGGCTCTACAGAAGACATAATGGGAGGGTCGGCTCTACAGAAGGCCTAATGGGAGGACCGGCTCTATAGAAGGACTAATGGGAGGACCGGCTCTACAGATGGACTAATGGGAGGACCAGCTCTACAGAAGACCTAATGGGAGGATCGGCTTTACAGAAGGACTAATGGGAGGACCGGCTCTACAGAAGACCTAATGGGAGGGTCGGCTCTACAGAAGACCAAATGGATTGTCGGCTCTACAGAAGGCTTAATGGGAGGACCGGCTCTACAGAAGACCTAATGGGAGGGTCGGCTGTACAGAAGGCCTAATGGGAGGACCGGCTCTACAGAAGGACTAATGGGAGGACCAGCTCTACAGAAGACCTAATGGGAGGGTCGGCTTTACAGAAGGACTAATGGGAGGACCGGCTCTACAGAAGACCTAATGGGAGGGTCGGCTCTATAGAAGGCCTAATGGAAGGACCGGCCCTACAGAAGGCCTAATGGGAGGACCGGCTCTACAGAAGACCTAATGGAGGACCGGTCCTATAGAAGGCCTAATGGAAGGATCGGACCTACAAAAGGCCTAATGGGAGGACCGGACCTACAGAAGGCCTAATGGGAGGACCGGACCTACAGAAGGCCTAAACTAAATACAGAGCACACGTTTAAAAAGACAGATGGAACTTCATTTAGCCAATGAAAATGTCTCAACAGAATTAAAGGAAACACGTTTTAAATATTTAAAGAACTGGTTCACGTGAATAAATGAGCCTAAAGTAACAACAACAATAGTAATGAGAAAACTATTGATACAAATAAATTAACACAATTGCATCCTACCTTGCACAGTATCTTGAATTTGGCTATTTGTGTGGTATAAAAAAATATTTTGCTAAATTCTTCTATCATGCAAATGTCATAGATTTGCATGAAATGCAAAAAAAAAAAATCCAGAACCTGCTACAAGAAAATGTGTGGAAGTCCTAAGTGTCTGCTCAATTGTATGCCTCTACCCAAATGCGATCATAGATGCATGCAATGTTTTCTGATTCTATCCCCCCCAGTACCCCCAACTCAAAACATCTTCCCTCGGCTATGGAGGAGAGGAGAGGAGAGGAGAGGAGAGGAGAGGAGAGGAAGGAGGGTAGAGGAGGGGGGAGAGGAGAGGAGGGAGGAGAGGAGGGAGAAGAGGAAGGAGGAGGGAGGGAGGGAGGGAGGGAGGGAGGGAGGGAGGGAGGGAGGGAGGGAGGGAGGGAGGGAGGGAAGGAAGGAAGGAGAGGAGGGAGGGAGGGAGGGAGGGAGGGAGGGAGGGAGGGAGGGAAGGAAGGAAGGAGAGGAGGAAGGGAGGGAGGGAGGGAGGGAGGGAGGGAGGGAGGGAGGGAGGGAGGGAGGGAGGGAGGGAGGGAGGAAG